>NC_139170.1:8552998-8942998 GCF_965202585.1 Thalia democratica
TATTTAAAAATTTTTAATTTATTTTAAACTTGTTTTGAAGCTGATGAGTAAATAGTCACGAAACTCGAGTCCTTTGAGTTTTACATCTTTAAATAAACTTTTTTATTAATAAAGCCCTCAAGGTGGGCTCAGTGTGAAAAATTTAATTTATTAAGTTAAATAACTTAATTCTATATATATATAAATATATAAACTTAGTTTTTTTTTTGTATATTTGTTAACCAGTGGGTTTTGATTTTGCAACTTTCAACTCAATAAGACCCCTCCACTACCAGTCCACATATTTAAAATTTCTTTAAATAAAATGTAGAACTTTTAAATTTGTTTGGAAATATATTTTAGTTTCGAATAAATTTGGTAAAGCAGTTTGTTTAGTTCATAGTAAAAAAAAAGTATTAAAGTATTTGTGTATGTGTCAACCACTGAACTCTAATTTTGCATAGCTCAAATCAAAGATTTTATATAAATTATCAATTGACCCATATACAATTAGCCAAAAATAGTTTTGAAATATTTATATGTTGTTTTGTTGTTACATAAGAATATTTATGTTTTGTATAAAATAAAACGTTAAAGAAATATAACAACTACTCATTATTTTACTTTACCATTGTTCGGATGTTAGATTTATACGTTTGTTTGTAGTTTTAGTTGAGTTATAAAACAATTTTTTTTAATTTAATTAATCATTACATTGTAATAAATTTGAAAAATTGACTTAAAGTCTATGGTTGCACATCTACTCTTGATAAATAATTTCTTTATATGTTTCAACAACTCACTTTAAATTTTGATTACTCAAATGAAAGAGTTTGTTAAGTTTATCAATAGGACCTATATGTTACCTGTATAAATAGTATTAAAAATTTTGTATGTTGTTTTTGTTGCTACATAACAATAATTTAAGTTTTTTAATAAGTCTTTTATAAGAAATTGGTTAAAATTTATCATTAAAATTTTAGGGTGGCCTTCATGAAGTATAAAACTTTTTCAACTTTAGTTTTTCTAACAGTTTTTTCATTATAAAACACATTTATTTTTGTAGTCATAAATATTTGATCAAAGTCTCATAACTGAATTCTTTGGCGAGTTAACCTTTTATGTACTTTTTATAAGCTATTTATAGACACTTTAAAGGTCAAAATTTTTTTTAAGAAATATTAAAAAGAAATTTAAAACCTCAAAGTATCTTATATTGTTTTAGGTTAAGACCTATAAACTTGGACCAAACATATAAAAAATTGTAACAAATTTAATTTTCATACAATGGTTAGGTTTAAATAATAAATAAAAGGTAACAGTGGGCAAACAGTCATCAAATGAATATTTTGGTTTCTATGGAGTTAAACTAACATTTATGTTAATTTTTATAAATACGGGTTTATTTTTTATGCTTTAAGTATTTTAGAAGTCATTCAGGTTTAAATTTTTCAATATTTTACAAGAATATTTTTCTTAAGCGACATAGTTTTGTTTTTTAGTCTCTTTTAAACTGGATATCCTTAACTTTACTTAGACTTAAACTTTTTACTGTTATTCCATTAAATATTTTAACTCTTAATAACTTTCTTTCAAAAATATTCTTTATTACAGACTATTAATATACATAATATAGTAAATCATTGCTAGCTAACATAAAATGACTGGAGTTAGTAACAAAAACGCAATGTATTCACCCGTTCTTGCTTCAAAAGTTGACAGAGAAACAACCTTGAAACGCATACGTAAAACCAGAAGAGGTTTTAGGGGAGGAAAGAATAGAAACAAGTCTAACTCTCAAAAAAACGAAGGACTAAGGTTTGTGTTTTGTTTTTACTTATAAAAAACCTGTTCATACTCTGAAACTTTTGTTGTGTTGTTTAGTTTTATTAGTACGTGTTAAGAAACTAGTTTTATTAAAATTTATTTTATTACAAAATAATACAAAGGTTGTCCATGACTTCTACACGCAAGCAAGCAACCGACATGATGGCTCTAATTCAAAAAACTTTTCAAAGTAATGTTCCACCGAATGTTCCAATGATCGATTCGAGGACGGATGATGTCAACAAAGGATATAAAGATGTTCCTCACAATGTGCAACATGCACAACACAATTGTTCCCCGGTTCAAAACTATCAAGTAAACCATGTTCCAATCAGAAAAACCAGAGCTAATACGGATAAACCTGTTTGTCAGAATCACTTTAAACAAAAGATTCTCAATCAGACTGTTGTTTTACAACGCGAAATTTCAAAACATAATATGGCCCAACCTGAGAGAAGTGTTCAACAACATGTTCTTTCTACACAAAATATGTCTCAATACAATACACGATCAACTCAGAATACAAGGAATGATTGCATCAGATATCAACAAAATACTCGTTCAATTCCATCCTTAATTCCAGCAAACTATCAGCCAAAGCCACACATTTGTTTTAAACCAATTAAGAATCAATCTAATTTTTTTAAAGAGAATAGAAGATCAACTCAACATAGCTATTCATCCAAAGATGTTCATTTTAACATCCAACGTAAAACTAAAGGTTTGCTCGCTAACTAGTTAATAAGCTAACTTCGCTGTGGTGTGTTGTTTAATTTTTTAATAACTTATAAATGGTTATTTGTCTTAACAAAAAACTACTGCTCAGTTTACTGGAACGTAAAGATTTTATTTAAAAAGATGTGTGCAAAATATATATTTATTACAACCCAGTTTCGACAAAAAGAAAGATTGCGACTTCTTCAAGTTAAGTAAAATATAAAACCGATACCGGTTGTAAATAAAATATTTAAATTGCACACCTCTAATTTATAACGTATGTAAAATTTTATTTATAAAAAAACAATGCTATTAAACATATTATAATGAGTTAATTTAGTAAACAAACGATACAAAAAATAAGTAAACTAAAAATATTTTACGTAAAATGTTTTTTTTTGTAAACGAATTTTAAAATGTATTTAATGTTATCAAAATATTTTTCATTGTTCTAATTTTTTATATTCCAAATACATAACATTTTGCTTTTTTAGTGATATGTTAATAAATTGTAAGTAAACTTAACTAATTTTCGATTAATGTGTAGATACTACTTACTTTTCTTCCCTCTATTAACCGTTTATTTAATTTATGACTAATTTTATACAGTACATGTTAAATAAAACAATATATATATTTTTTTTTTTAACACCATCACAAAAAGCTTTAAAACGGAGTTTCCCAAAAATTGGTTTAATATTTTTCTGATATTAACTAGATAGTAGAGATATTTTTAGAAAATAATTAAAAAATTAAAAATACATGTATAATTTTAATTTTGAACTTAATAAAGAAAAAGTTTTTTATTACAAATTACAAGAATTCAATTCTATTTAAAAACTAGTTTCAAAACTATTTCATATTTTAATGTAAGATTACCAACATAATTTAAATGAAAATGTTATAAACGTATATTAAAAAAAACAGACAAGATCCGAATAAGACAAATAAAGAAAAAGACACTTATTTTAGACTTGGATGAAACTCTTATTCACACAAGATATGAAAAAGCACCAAAATTCAGATATCCATATAAAACAGATTATACTCCTAATTTTACATTTAATGTTAGTTTTTTATTTAATTAAAATTATTTAAGTTTAGTTTTCTTTAACTTTTATTTGTTTGTTAACTATTTCTTTATCTTAAGTAAATAAGTTAAACAGAGTATGTAATAAAAGTAGATTTAGTTAACTTAAAGTAATATATAAAGCTATTTTCAGATACAAGACGATGTACAAGTAACAGAATTTAAAGTTTACAAAAGACCTCACCTCGATTATTTTCTAAGAAAAGTTAGCTAAAACGGATTTTGTACTCATTAAAATCTTGAAAAATCTTTTAGATTTTACTTTTTAAAATAAATTTTATGCTACTACTTAAAATAATTAAAAGTTTTGATTTTAATGCTAAATGCAAATTTACAACTAAATACTTATTTTAAAGTGCGTTCTCCAGACTAAAAAAATATATAAACTGTTTGAAAATCTTTATTTTTTTAGTATGTAGTAATTTTCAAGAACTGTTGATTTTAATTACAACATCTCTTACTCAGGTAAACGAATGGTTTGATGTTGTTGTGTATACAGCAGGAACGAAAAAGTATGCTTTTGAAGTTTGTGATAAACTTGATAAAAGTCACACAATTATTAAAAGAATATTTTCTAGACAGGTATGTGTGAGTAGTGAACATTTTGTCAAAAATTATCCTTTTTTGTGAATAAAATGTTCATTTCGAATAGACGCACTGTTGATGGCTGTTGATTTTATGTTAGATTAAATAAACACTTAAAGTTTAAATTAAGTTTGTAAACTACTTCAACTCACATGCTTTAACATGTATCTAAAATTTTTCTTTGACTTTTGTTGTTTATATCAAACAATAAAGCTTTTATAATTAAATGATAATTTTTAGGACTGCAAAAATGAAAATGGTACTTTTACTAAAGACTTGACACTTGTAGACAAAGATCTTTCAAACGTTGTAATACTAGATAATTCTCCAAAAGCCTACAAACATTTCCCAGGTAAAAATAAAAAAGGGGAACACTTTCTCCTTAATCTACTAAAACGTTTAAATAAAGTTATACTTTGTTTTTAAACTTTTAAACAATATATTTTTGTTAAATATCTATCTAAATCAGGGTTTCCCAAACTCATTTACTAAATCGCCCCCTTTTCAGTAATTTGAAAAAAATCGCCCCACGATTTTACATAGTAGTTTTTCTTTGGAGTACAAACTTTTGAGCTAAAAAAATTGGGTTCGAAATGTAATTTAGTGTGGTACTTCTTATGCACGCACTTTTGTGTTCAAAGTAGTTTACAGGGCTTGAGAAAATAATTTACAGTTATTTTCTTAGAAGCCCAGTAAAGTGTATTAAAATACTTAATTATTAAAAAGCCTTGTGTAATCTGTTATCAATCCTGTTTAAATATGAACTGTTTCGAAACTAATGAAACTTTTAGGTCAGTGGTGGACAACTTTTATAGTCAGCAATTAATTTACTAAAAAATCTTTTCTAGTTTCAACTCGTTAAAAAATCTAATTGTGGCTGCATGATTAAAAAAAATAACAAATAAGAAAATAAAAAAACTCGAGCAAAATTGTAATAAAATGATTTAGTATTATTGTGATCTAGGAAATACTATTGTGAACTGAAAACGAAATGAAAGCGTATTTCAAAATATTAAGTATCAAAAAACTAAATTTCATTTATTTTGCACAAGTATATTTCAATTTACTTAGCGGGTCGAAATTCGACTGGATCTGCGTCTTGATCTGAGCTGTACGTTACCCATCTGAAATCTTAACTGAAACCTGACATAATAATATCTCATAGAACAAATTTCGGACATTTAGAATTTAATATTAAGGATCTTATTTAAGCCGAACAATATACTTAAATTATTTTATAAATAGGCATATTCTAAAATAACTATACCAGAGATTAAAAAACTACAAAAGAATGGACAGTTTATTATACAAATAATAAAATAAAGATTAAAAAATAAATTGTGGTCTAGTTTGAGGAAGTTTGACCGACTGGTTGATTATCTCACATGAAAAGTGGTTCCATCAACAACTTCAGTCAATGCAGTAAGTTTATCAATTTCAATGCTAAGATATATTGTAAGCAAGTTAGTTGTAAAGTTAAAAAATTAATTTTAAATTGTTTAAAATATTTGTTTCGTAGTAGAATACCATGAAATAGCATTTGACTTGTAATAACCTTTAGGGAACTAAACCTAAATTCTAACATCTTTTTTTTCTTCATTTGAATTCAAAAAAAAATCCAATGTTTTACAGTTAATTCTATTAACAGAAAGTAATCAATTAAAAATAAAAACTTTTAACTAGGTTAGAACTTTGTTTTTTAACTGTAGCAGTCTTTTCGATGGCTTATTTAGTTCTGTTTAAAAAGTTTTTTCTTCTAGCTATTAGCCTATAATAGTTAAAAAAAGGAAAATAGTGAAAAACTAAAAGCTAGTGTTGAAGTATTAAAATAAACTAAGTATATTCTAACTGCTTATATATAATGAATTAAGATAAAACAAAAAACAGTTGTATTAATAGTTTGAAACTCCTAATATAGTAATAAATTTTTTAACAATAATAAATCAAGTTAGAAAATAAAATTGAGTTTAAGAAACTTTTAAACTAAAACGTAGAAGACATTTCAAATAGAGACCTCAAATTTATACTGTTTTAAAACCAAAAAATTCTTTTTAGAAATAAAAACTTTAATGATTATCAAAATTTTACAAGCAGATAATAGTTATATAGTGATATAACTTATATACAGATTAAACAAGTAATAACAAAAACCTGTCAAATAAAGGTCTTTCAAACAAATCACTATGCTATAAACACATTTAGTAATGTAAAACGACGAATATGAACTACAAAATTAGCCAGGACAAAATAAAACTATTAAAAACTTTAAAGATAAACCATTTAATAAATATAGTAGACTTCCGCTTGAGTTCGCACTTTGAAAAAAATCAAAAAGTGCAAACCCAAAAAACTGTTTCCATACTATTTTTACAAAATGACAAATTTCAATATGTTATATGCAATAATGTTATGAATAAACATGAAATCCACTAAAACAAAAAACAAACTTTCATTAAAAAAAATGGATCCATAAAAGCTATTAAATATTATATTTATTTTGTTTTATTAATACTTAGTTAGTAATAGACTTTACTTTAGTTAAATTTAGGAATATATAAATTTGCACTTTTTTTAGGGTAAAATGTGCGAACTCAAGAGGAAGTCTACCGTAATTAATATTTATTAGGCATTATGCAAACCTGTTGTAGAATAAATAGCTTAATAAAGTTGTTATTATAAAAAGACTACTCAAATACAATACAAACCAGGTTAAATAAGAAATATTTCAAAAGATCAAATAAAACTAAAAAACTTTCATAAAATAATGTCTGCGACTGAAGTCTAATATAATGTGAAGGATGAGGTTAATGACTGCTGGCAAGTTTTTCTATTCTGATTCTTAATTAGTAAAATAGAGCTTTAAGTGACCTCCTTTATAAATATCTAGATTAGATCTTTAGCTAAAGATGTTGATAACTGAACTGAAAGTTTTCTCAACATCATTGCTAGAAGGAAAAGCCATAAACAACAATCTATATTCCTCTAAAATGATTGGATATTTTTGCCTTAGTTTTTGTTGAGTCCAAAAGCTTTCATATAGTTCTTTGGAAGAATTTACTTTAAGTTCAAGGTCAGTTTGTAAGTCTAATAAGGTTTCCTGTAAGTCGTTTACTTCAAAAGTATCTGCCTCGAAGGAATCCATATTTTTATCTATAGGATAGCTTTTATGTGTCAAATCTAAATTTAACTACTTAATATGTTTTAATTCTTAAAAAATCCAGATTTTTTCCAGATTTTTTTTTGCCTAAATTTTAAAATTCCTGGTTTTTTCAGGTTTCTAGGTATATTAACAACCCTGTATAGTTTTATTTCTTAGTCTAACTTAGTGACTTTTCAAAAAACAACTGGAAATATCATGTGGTCATAGTTAATAATAAATACCATAGATTTTTACAAACCATTTATGATCCCAAATAACATATATATCAGGTTATAAAATAGTGAGAGGGATTCCAACCGTCTACGATCTATGTAATTGTTAAATAAGGAAATATATGAATAAATATTTAGTATTTACTTTAAAGTAGGAGTCATATGCATCTGGTTTTTTTTTCTTTTTTTTTTACATAAATAAAATAAACTTTTCTTTTTAAGTTTTACCTCAGGGTCAAATAATTAGTAGTAAGCTAAAATTAGTAAAATAGCAAAAAAAAAAGTTAAAATCTTATGACAGCACAAAATTTTAAAATCGCCCCCTTTTCGCCCCCTTACTACTTATCGCCAACCCTTTCGCCCCCTTACTAATTATCGCCCCCCGAATTACTAAAATCGCCCCCAGGGGGGCGATATCGCCCACTTTGGGAAACCCTGATCTAAATGATCGTTTATAGAAAATTTATTGTATCAATAGAACAAATATAAAACCATCAAAAATAAAATTTTATCGATATTAAAATACTATTTTTGACAGAAAACGCAATTCCAATTAAATCTTGGTACAAAGATCAAAGTGATAATTGTCTTTACGATGTTCTATTCACACTTAGTAATTTTAGGTAAGTTGTTTTTATTTATTAGTTTTTTAAAAAACTAGATGAATAAATCTTAATCAAAATAATAAAAATACGATTTTTTAGCTTGTGCTAATATTACAAGTTGCGACATAAAGTACAGAAAAGTCAATCAGTGTTTTAAACAAACTAAAATAACTATTTTAAACTACTTTAGAAATAATCTTTACAAAAATTTCAAAAAATATTAATTTAAAACAAGTTTTTTTTAATTAACAGATGTAACAGCGGTGACGTAAGAGATGTTATCAAAAATATAAAACGAAGCAGATAAAATGATTGCAACAGCAGAATAATAAAGAACCATTAAAAATAACATTTTAATTTTTAATATTGATCCACACTAGTTTTTCAAGTTTATAGATTTTAAAATGTGCCTAAAAGTTTTTTTAAATAATGGCTGCTAAACTTTTACCTTATGAAATAAACTTCAGTGTTTCAACGTTGTCTCTTTTTTATTTCTAATTTCTTGTACTTTGTTTTAACTCTTATTTTTCGATGAATAATTTCTTCTGCTAATAAAGATGTATTTTAAAATAAACTTCTGGAACGTTTCGCATACTGTTGTAGCTTATATAATGAGTTTATTTAAAAAAAAAACTTTTTTTAAGCTTCAATCTTGTTCAAATTAATATAAATTGAAAAAAATAATAAAAATCATAGTTTAATTTAAAACAAATAAGACTACATTAGTATTGCTGTTTAGTTAAACTTTTGCTATTCGTTTACAGTCTGCAAACGGTATTAACAAATCAACCTCAAAAAATTTAATTAGTTTAATTTTCAATTTCTTCTGGCTCCAAACATTACTGTCTTTTTCTTAAAAATAGATAAATTACTTGACGCGAAGACTTCAAATACATTTACGAGAAATGATCATGCCTCTTGTATGAAATATGATATGAACTTTTTTTTGGAGTTTTTGTTTATTTAAGACCAAAAATTGAATCCGAAGCGGACAAAAATAATAATTCATATTATTCTTTAAGTTTAGTTCTTTTTTTTTAATGCATTTTAAAACGTTTTTGCTCTTAGAATTTTTATGTTAAATTATATAATTCTACTGCATTATCATCAATACACCATAATTGTATTATCACAAATGAACTAATTTTTAAATGAGAATGATTAAAAAGAAAGCAATTTAGTTCTATCGGTTATGAACTTTTAGATTTTTTGTTTTTAATTATTAAAATAAAACTTTGACAATAAACAAACTAAATTAGAGTTCGACCAAATTTCCCAAACTTACGTTGTCAATAAACTAAATTTAACTAACACTCAAAACATCTTTAAGGCTTAAAATAACGTACCCCATAACTAAAAACATGTTCTGCTTCATAACTCCTAATAAGAACAAAACTTGTAGAAAACTGTTGTTAATGGTTGTGCGAGGCAGTCTAGTGTTGGTTAAAAGACAGGACATTGTCAAAGGTTAAACATGAATTCATTAAATCTATCAAGAAGATGTTATAACAACTGAGCAAAACTATAAAAAGCATAACTCTAAAATATAACATTTTATGTTTTTATGTTAACTTTTTTACAAACCACACAAAATGAATGTAACAGTCACAGCCTAATCTAATTTATCTCAAGCTTAATAAATAAAACTATAGAAAAAAGTTTAACTGTATTTTTTTTTTAAATAAACCTATAATTTTGTGTATTTTATTTCGAGACATTGTTTTATATAAATTCATCATTTAAACTTTAACTACAATTATAGATACTACTTTACAGTTTAAAATTATACATCTTTAACCTAGACGTTCTGTTGTTCGAATTTAATATTGATAACATATCCTTTAACTTATATACATTATTGTTTTTAAATATTGAAATAACAACTGTACTAACTACCTTTTATTATTCTTATTTTAAGACAACTGTAAAAAAGTTTATTGAGCTTATACTTTAGATAAAATAAAGTCTCTTCAAGAACTAAACCTGTGTGTTTACTAAAAACTTGTTTTTTTTTTTTGTTAATTTAAAGTCACCATAAATAAAAACTTCTTAACGACTTTACTGCATTATTTAAAGTAAAACTAACAATACTAAACAGCTAAACCGATAGATGTTATAATTATAGTACAATTTAGTTTTCCTACCAATTTTTTTTTTCATAAAAGTCCCTAGAAGAATTTAATAAACTTTGAGTTTTTAGTAAATATATATTTGAATTAAATGATACGTTTTTATAACTTTTTTTTTTTGTTATTATTTTTGTGCAGACTATAAAACTTGTATACTAAATACATAAGCTTTTTGTTTGTTGTTCATAATTTTTTTTTTCCGAACAACTACACTAATACAAATTGCCAAACACAAATATTAAATTAGAGAATTTTCTTTACTGTTTGAAACTGTTACTGTAAAACTTATGAAAAAATTGTATAAACAAAATAATCATTGAATTACAAGAATATAATTTCGTTAAATTCTTGGTAAAAAATAAACTTTATGAAAGTAAGAAATTTAAAATTTATTATATTTTAAAAGTTGTTATGTTTCTAGACAAACTGAATCTAATTTCAGTTAAACTTTTAGAGTATAAAAGTATTTATCTTTTAAATGTGAAAGCTTTGAATAGTTTACTAACATTTAATCTTTATTTCTTTTTTAGTTTACATTATAACAAGTAGTAGCTTTTACTTGTTTCAAAAGCTAGAACGAGAAAATAACTTCAAATATTTTAGCACTCAGAAGATAAAAACAAATCAATTAAGTAAGGTAGGAAGGGTAGTATAACAAGTAGTAGTTTACTACTTGTTTCGAGAAGTACAATGAAGGAGTCAAAGATAAGTTAAGTGGAATTTACATCAAAGGAGTCAAAGTTTTAAGTGGAAAATTACAGAAAGACTTGTGCGTGACGTAGTAAGTAGAGAAGAGAGTAAAAAAAAAATAAATAAGTTTTTCTTAGTGTGTTAAAAGGATGTTTTGGGTTGTTGTGGTGTTGTTGACGGATTGGGCAAAGGGAATAGAAGCTCTGCAAAGGATAGTAGAATTGCTTGAGTTTTGTAAATTGTAACCAGCGTACAGTCACTAAGCTTAAGAAAACCTCGAGTCAGTTGTGGTAGAACTTCATCACGTTACTTTATCACATTGTCGTGTTTTGTTTTTAAATGTATATAAATTCACCATTCACTTAAAGTTGTTTTCTAGATACTAGATTATAAATAAGCTCAATACATTAAAGTTATTGATCGTTCCATTAGAACGTTTTATAATTATATTAGAATATATATTAGAATATATATTAGAACGTTTTAATATTATATATATATATTTTAACTAAGATTTCATGTCGTCCAAACGCTTATCGATGGACGACATAAAACGCATGACGCGGTCGCAAACTAAGGCGAAAAGCAATAATAAGCAATTACCTAACCTAATTACGACCGAGCCATCGGTCAGTGGTTATAATGGCGTCCTCCCTACAAGCACAGATGTACCACCTTTCGATGAAACAGCGAATAGCGGACCGAATGATAGAAATGTTGAAAATAAAGGCGAAGAAGGTAAAAAAACTGATACAGAAGGATTAACTTTTCAGGTCAATACACCTACTTATGACGAAGCTAGAACTTTATTTAATGATCGAATTATACAGGCAAATAAAAAAACAGAAATGGATAAAATACCTTCGACGAAGTTAGAAAATGATCAAAAAAATTTTTTTCAACAGAATAATATTTCGACCCAGGATAATTTAAACATTATTAAGAAAACAGACTATGAAATACAAATAGAAGAAATGAATAAATTACTTAAGATAAGCGAAGAAAACCTTAGAAGACAACAGGCGGAAGAAGAAATTCGTAAAATAAGGGAGAAAATTTGTGAAAATAATAATAAACTGGAAAATCTGATCACAAGTCAAAACTTTATACATACAGATAATAACATGACGCATTACATCAGTAATAACATGTATGCAAATAAAAACAACTTTTGCGACGAAGATTATATGCAGAACCAAAATATTTATAATAGAAATTTTGATAATATTAACTCAAACCATACAGTATATGGAAAATATATGGAAATGGACAGATTAATAAAAAAATTCAACAGAATAGAGAAAGTAAAAAATCCTAGAGATGTATTGGGGTATTTCCAGGAAGAATTTCATCGACTTAACATACGTGATGATTACGTGAAGTATAACATACTTATCGAAAAATGGCCAACTGAGGATGTTTCGAATTTTTATAGATTAGTGGACAGGGAACATCGAAACTTCGAATCATTCTGTGATTTTTGTGTTAATAGGGACGACTCTCTGAGCGATATTCTCAGTAAGGTACCACAATATGATGCTTCTACCCCGTTTGGTGTATTCCTCGCAGATGCAACTAAATTCGCAGAAAGCAGCAAAGTTGACCGCATAAAATTTTTCTGCTACTACTTAAGTCCACTTTCATTGAAAACAAAAATCAGAGAAAATTTTAATGAAAACTATGATATCTTCAAGAGAAGGACACAAGGTATTTGGAATTGTCAAGAGGAAAAAATACCTTCCAATCCGGTAAATTATGATAGAACGCCACGAACTAATCAAATTTATAGTACAAATCCTAGAAGGTATAACAATCGAAATATCGGACATAAAAACAATAATTTTAATTACAACAATAACAACAACGGAAATTTTAGACCGTATCGAAATCATCAAATTCCAGATTTTTACTCACACAATAAAAACAATAACAATAATTGGAACTACCAACAAACTAGTGCAAAACAAAATCCGTTTACAAACCAGGGTGACTTATGCTATCAACATTGGCGATACGGAAAAGAGGCTTACTCTTGCAATAGGAAAGATTGTAAGATGAATCATCTAATTGCGAATCACCAACAACAGAAAAGTTGCAACGTTGCTGTTATGCAAACAGACTTAACAAAGGACAAGGAAACTAAGTTATACGACGAAGATAATAAAAACTGCAGTTACAAAGCAATACCAGTGGATAACACAGAAAATAGTTTTGTAAATCAAAAGAGCTCATTAACTGTAAGCATGAAAGGAACGAAAGAGAATGATATTCATGAAAGTACAATGCCTACATGTTCGGGAAATACAGATCAAATAAACAACAATCTAGAAAATATTTTGAAAAAGATAAACGAATTGGTTTTGGACAAAAGTAATGTTCCGGTTAAACAATGCTCAGTTTTAGAAAATAAAACAGAAACAACCGATATAAAAAATCTTCCTAAAAACCTCCTATTCGCACTGGAAAAAAAATCGGGAGTCTTGTTATTAATCGATTCAGGTAGTGAAGTGTCTATCTTACCGAAAATGTTAACTAATGGAATAAATCAATATTTCCAGCCAAAAAGTAAAACAATAAAGGGTTTGGGAAACTCAACCATTTATCCAATAGGGAGTGTAGATGTGGATCTCAGCATTGGAAATATGCTTTTAAAAAAAGCCACATTTTGGGTTACCAAGGAATCGGGGGACTATGGAATTATTGGATTGGATATACTCAAAGCTAACAAACTAATTATTTCACCTCACACTTCCGAAATTCTTGAATACAATTTAAATCGTAAGCCAGACTATATACAGCTGGGGAATTAACCACAGCTGCTGAGGGACCATGTAAAAAACTCAAAATAACTAGTTACCAAGAGAAATCAGATGACAAAAACAATATAAAAAGCATACTTGAGGAATTCAAAGAACTTACCATGGAACCAGATTACAATAAACCAGTTAAACATGGACATTCACTTGAGATAAAAGTAAATAATCTAGTACCAAGAATGATTAAAGCACGTAAATGCAACGGAATGAGACGTAAAATAGTTGAGGAAAATTTTAACGATTTAATAATAAGAGGGGCAATGTCAAGAGGACAAGAAGCAATATATGTATCACCAATTACGATGGTACCAAAAAAGGATGGAAATATAAGAATCTGCATAGATTATACAACCTTAAATGCCCACACAAACCCAATCTCATACCCATTGCCTCGCATTGATGAGCTTCCTGAGTTTATTCCAAATGGGTCAAAAATTTTTTCCTGTCTTGACTTAAAAGAAGCGTACTACAGTCTTCCAATTCACCCAAACTCTCAAAAATATGCTGCTATAATTGCTCATCATGGTGTGTTTATCCCTCATCGCACAACATTTGGCCTCATGAATGCGCCGATGCGTTTTCAGATGATGATGGAAGATATTTTGACTCCTTGCACAGGTTTTGTTTATGTTTATCTGGATGACATACTTGTTTTTAGTGAATCTAAAAAAGATCACGAATTGCATCTTAGAAAGGTGCTTCAAACATTACAAGATAGTGGACTGTATTTGAACGCCAAGAAGTGTATAATAGCAGAATCAAAAGTAGACTTTTTAGGACATTCAATTGGAGCCGATGGTATAGGTGTCATGGATAGCAAAGTAGAAGCAATTATTAATTTACCGAGGCCAACAAATAGAAAGGAACTAAAAAGATTCATCGGTTTAGTCAATTATTATTACCATCACATTCCAAGATTGTCTGAAATCATAGCACCACTTAACGAATTGTCTGGAGGACCCAAAGCTACTAACAAAAAACCACTAAAACTAAATCAATTCCAAATTAATGCATATAAGGATACATTGAAGGTGTTGGCAAAGGCAGCAACCTTAGCTTATGAAGATCACAATAAGCCATTAATATTATACTCAGACGCATCCGAAACTCATGTGGGGGCGGTGTTGGAGCAGGAAGGAATAGATGGAAATAAAAGGCCTCTTGCGTTCTTTTCGAAAAAACTTCCTAGCCTTAAGAGATATAGATCTACTTTTTATAAAGAACTAAGGGCTCTGTATTTAAGTTTGAAACATTTTCAAAGTAGGATAATTGGTCGTGAACTTATTATTAGGACCGACAGTCAGTCAGTAGAAAAAGCAATCACAAATCCAATTAAAGATCAGTCACCAATGGAACAACGTTACATCGCGGCAATCAAGGAGTTTAACCCTTTTATAAAACATATAGCTGGTGCCGATAACATAGTAGCCGATATATTAAGCAGACCACCTCATAGCACATCCATGCACATAGCCCTACAAGATAACGATCCAGACTATGTTCATAACTCAAACACAGATTTGAGCTGTTCTGACACAGATGATGATCTGACTGAAAATGAAGAAGAGTTAATAACAGCGGCATTATTAAATAAATTAGAAATAGCCCAACTTCAAAAAAACGAACCTTTATTATTAAAGAAAGCCAAAGAATTAAAAAAGGAAATAAAATATGTGGGATCGGAGGACTTAGCAGTAATCCAAGAAGGAGATAACCAACGTATAATCTTACCCTCGATATTACGTTTGACAGCATTTGAATTAGCTCACGGATATCTACATTTGGGAGTAGAAAGATCTATAATAGCGACTGCAAAGGATTACTGGTGGCCAACTTTGAAGACTGACATAAAATATTGGTGTAAGAGCTGTGCCGAGTGCCAAGCTACTAAAACTTTTAGACACAATAGACCTAAAATAGGTCTGTATCCAAAGAATACAGAACGTTTCCAATTTATTCATGTGGATCTTATTGGTCCAATGAATGTAATTTCAGATGATAACAAATATATTATGACTATCAAAGACAGAGGTACCGGATTTTTGGTTACTACACCTTTACCTAATAAGAAAGCTCAGACAGTAAAAAATGCGCTGATACAATCGTGGTGCGGGATTTTTGGAGTACCACAAGTTATTGTCACAGACAATGGATGTGAGTTTAATAATAGCCTTCTCAAGGAAGTATTCCAACAATTAGGTATAGACCATCGATACGTACCACCTTATAGTCCGGAAAGTAATGGTTTTGTTGAAAGACAACACAGAAGTATTAATGTTGCATTAAGAACGTTAGTCGATAAAGAAAAATGGTCTATGCTCTTACCTCTGATAACTACATCCATTAACAACTCGTTTATTGAAGGGAATCTGTTTACTCCGTCGCAATTAGCATTAGGAACGTGCACAAATATAAGTGGTAGGATATTTTTCAACAAGGTCAGCAACAACCATAAGGAGATTGACACTTATGAAACAAATTTCTTCCTTCATACAATGTCGAATGCATATAGAAAACATAAATGCTACACAGAAAAGCATACTTATTATGAGCCTGGTCTTTTTGACTGTGAGAAAGTGTGGATTCGAAAAAAGAATAAATCACATCTGAGTGCACAATATCACGGCCCGTACCCAATACTTTCTTATTCCGATCACTCCATGATCATAGAAAAAAATGGTAAACCGATAAAAGTCTCATTAAGAAACGTAAAAGGGTATTTCCCTCGTGAGGAACTCGACGCGGAGGGTAACAAATTGGGACCTACGGCTGCATACAATTTGAGGGAAAGAAATATTGAACTAAACTACGCAGATATAGACACTACCACATACGATGAATCCGATTAAAAGTAAGTTTTGAATTGAGAGTAGGAATTAACATTAATCAGATTTACATGTTCAAAATATTTTATTCGTACAATATTGTTTTAGTTAGCATGATATATAAAAATAGTTTTAATATTAAAGCATAGCTGTGTGATTCGTTACAATAAGCAATTGGGTGCGAAATACTTATTTATTAAGATTTTTTTTTTTTTTGTGTTAATTTAGTAAGGCCTGTTTAAGCCTAAACAAGCGATGGTAATCAACTTGTTGTGTTACTTTTTCATTTTATTGCATGTAATTAATTCTTTTTATTTTGTCCATAATATAATAATAAAAAAATTTTAATAAAAATAAAATAAAAATAAAATAAAAATAAAATAAAAATAAAATAAAAATAAAATAAAAATAAAATAAAAATAAAAAATATAAAAAATAATAAAAATTAATATAAATTTCCAAAAATCATAAAACTTATAAAAAATTTTTTGAATAATTAATATTATAAACTATTAATTTTAGAATAATGTATTATATTATGTATTAACAGTATTTATAAATCTTGTATCGATGTTACGAGTATAAAGTATCGATGGGTGAGTAAATAAATATTGTTTCAGATTTTATTTAACATATTATATAAATGCATAAGATGCTATAGCATTCATTTAACAACTTTGTAATATAATATGAAACTTTTTGTCAATAGAAATTAGTAAAGCATGAGAATAAAAATTAGCTTTTGAATAAAAATTTGTTTTTAAATAAATTTTGTTAATAAGTGCAAACGAATATTTTAATTTTTTAATATGCGATGTTATACACAAAGGATTTGTATTCGAAATTGTGACATTTAATTAACATGGGAATATAATTAGTGAAACAAATTTTTTAAATTTTTTGTAGGATTTTGAAAAATAAATGTTTTTATTTTGTTTTATTTTGTAATAATATTCCCAGCTGATATTATTTAGTATAAATTTTTAGCTTGTCGGCGTATAATTGATTAATATTTGTAACTATTTAGATAAATAAAATATAATAAAAAAAAAAAAAAAAAAAAACACGCGATACTTAAAATTAGAAATTGTTAGATTAATGAAAATGTTTACACAAAACTTTTTAAATTAAAATATTTAAAAAGTTGTGGCATAAATTTATTTTGCCAGCACTTGGATCATTTAAGAAGCTAAGAAAACTTGAGTGCTTTTATTAAGTTAAACTTTTCAACTTATTCAAAATTGAATTATTTCAAGTATAGGAGTCAGGGGAATTCAATTGAACAAGAAACTGAAGATAATTAAATTTTTATCAAGTAGTTACAATTTTGATAGAAGATATTTAAGATTTTTTTCTTTTGTTGTGATCATATATATCTGCTTTTCAAGAAACATTTATAAAAAAAAATCAACTGAAAGGAAAGCTCAGACTTCAAAATTTTTTTTAGTTACATTAGAATTATATGTAGCATACTGAGATTTTTTTTGTGTTTTGTTAAATATGTATTATAATAGTTAAGAGTTAAATATTATTATATTATTTTTTTTATATATTATTACATATTTGTAAGGAAATCTCACTACTTATGTTAACTTAATTATTAATGATTTTAAAAATGTTTTAATCTATGATAAATTATAGTACCATAATTTAAATTCTTGAGTTGCGAATAATAATCAATTAATAAAGTACGCGTTGTTTTACAACACGTCAATTTCATACTTCAATAAGGCAGTAGTTTTTACTTTTATATTAACTTTTATCCTTTCTTATCGTTGGGCCTAAAAGGAGAACATGGAAAACAAAATTTTGGTGGATAAACATTTTTTACGTATTTGTTTGTTGGCCATATGAAGCTTTATGAAGTATAGAAAATGGTCAGCAGAGCTTTACACTATTTTTAAAAAATCTATTCTAGAAATTGGGAGAGGTCAAATACATTACTTTTCTTATCGTTGGACCTAAGTGAACATGGAAACTAAAAATTATGCAGAGCCACAGCAGAGCTTAACACTATTTTTAGAAAATCTATTCTAGAAATTGGGAAAGGTCAAATACATTACTTTTTCTTATCGTTGGACCTAAGTTAGAACATGGAAACTAAAAATTATGCAGAGCCACAGTAGACTTAGCGGGAAATAGTGTTAAATAGTCGATTATGAAACATTTAGGAAAATTTAAGCGATCGACAGGAAGCAGGACAACATCTAGGATACTTATTGATTCTGCGCGTGAGGGAATATGAAAGGAAGGTCACGATACAGACGAATAGGAATAACTTTTAGACCAGTTTTGAAGAAATCTTGTTTCTACATAATTCAGCTCATTCGGAAGAAATCAATTAAACTGTTAGTAACTATTTTATTTTTTCATTATTTAGATAATTTTTTTTTTATATATTTTTTATTATTACTACTTGGTATTATAATTAAATAAACAATAAGTAGAGATGTTGAAATTTTATATTATTAAACAAATATATGATTGCTTAAATTATAATTTATTATCCAAAGTTTAAGCTTATATGTTATTGTAGTATGTGGGTTAATTAAAATTGAATACTTTCATTTAAAAAAATAGAGGAACATTATTAGAAACACATTTAGACACATCTAACGTTATCCTGCGTTTTAAAACAAATTACTTTACGAATAATATTAACAGTTATGACTTCACTCAATAATTATTGTTATCAATATAGACTTCAATTCTTAAAAATAGGAATTTTTTTTTATTTTTTTGATGTGTTGTTATGTTTAACACCGTAACTATAAAATATTGATACGAGATATTAGAGATGATAATAATTAAACAGAACAGTGATAATATTTATAAAATGATTTTTTATATAATTTTGACATAATGTATAGTTAGGTAACTTCGATTTTGCTTAAGTGCAAACTAATATTTATTAGATTCATTTTGTTCAAAATAATCAAAACATTTAAATGTTTTTTGTTACTCAATATACTAAATTTTAAGTTATTTTATTTTCATATGTTTAGTTGGTAAAATAAAGAATAAATAAGAAAAATATAAAATTAAAAGATAAAAAAAAACATAAAAAAGTTGCAAATATTATTTAATAAAAAAAAATAAAAAAGTTTTGTTGTTTACATTTAACTATTTAACTATGTCATGTGTATAATTATGTCGCTATTATTTTTGTTAGTGTGATTTTCATTAAGAATATAAGAAGTTTAGAATGTTTTAGTATATTCTAATTACAATTTGTGTATAATAACTACACAATACTTAATAACTTTAAGAATATTTATTTTCAAACTTTAAATTATTACAATACGATCTTATAGCCTAACTTTAAATCTTTTTTAACAATGTTTTAAAGATTGTTAACACAACGGAAGGAGTTTAAATTATTTAACCGCACCTGTTTGTGATAAAATTCCCGTCGTATAAAAAATCGAATGTTTTTAAGATAAAGTTACAGCAGTAAAAATGTACTTTAATCATAAACAAATAGGAATAATGATTGACAGTTTTTGTAAATTTTCACATAAAAAATTGTTAAAAATAAATTTTTCAAACAATAACAAAATAAAACTTGCTATTTTCGTTTTACAAGCATCTGATAATTTTTTATAGTTACTGTCGTAAAAGTTAAACTTTCTTATCAATTTAAATTTCACTCGGATTTTATTTTCTTATCGATAAAATCTAAAACGTTAGGAGTAAATAACAATTGTTAAATTTTCATAACATCTGGCTTTAATTTATTTAGTATGGCGTTTGACTTTAAATCGATAACAAAACAGAACCTAAAGTACTATGAAGTTTTTCTTACCAAAACACTTAATTTTATTAACTAATTGTCTTATTAGTCTCTTGTAACATAATTTTAAAAGAAATACTTAACTCAATTTGTTGATATATTACGTCACATTGTACGGCAAACTTCTAGTTTAATAATTAGTTTTCTCTGTAGGGTTAAAGCTATTTTGATAACTTAAAGTGATTATTATCTATTGATAAAGTTATAATGATAATTTAGTAAAAAGTTAATTAATACATTTAATATTTAACTATTGATTGCTATAATGATACAATAACTATCAAACATATTTCTGTGAATTTAGATTAAAAAACTGTTATCATTTAATTATTTTCATTAAATTATCTAAATAATATAATAAATATTTTGCTTTAATAACTTATTAATTAAGTTTATTAAAATGAATTATAAAAAAATATAAAGTTTGAGTAGCTTTATCTATTTTTTAACAATCTTACTTAATGTCTAAAAAAAATTCCACTAATGTTTGCTTAAAAAGTGTATAAAAAATAGGTATATAAACTTTTGATTATAGCTTCACAAGCGGTTGTGATTTGTTTAGGTAACAGTAATGTTGATATTATGCATAAGGCATTTTATGGGTTTGAGCATCGATGTAGAAATTTCATTGTCTTAAACTACAAATTACTTATTAAGTTTATTCTCATTATGTCATGCTTAGAAATATATTATGATTTATAGTTACTATATGTATAGTCTGCCTGTTGTAGTTTTTCATATTAATTTATCTTATTTTTTTTTTTTTTTTTTTTCTTGTATATATATATTGTTGATGTTATTCATTTATGATGAAGAAATTTTGTTTATTTTTAAAAGCGCAAAGTTCTGGTTTTTTTTTTTAATTGCTAGTTTAACTACTTAACTCGTAAACAACCTCGCATGGCATGTTAACAGTGAATTTAAGTATTCACTTAATTATATTAATCTTAGTGCATCGTATATCATAAAAATAATATAAATATAGTTTTTTTTTAAGCCAGTAGAATAACCACAAATCAAGTGTTTTAAAGTTGTCAAATCATGACATTATGTTAAACATAAAAAAAAAAAAAACATTTAATAAATAAACTTTAAACAAATAAAAAACTAAAAGTTAGTAGTCTGGAGGACGCAATTCTATTCCCGTGACACTACATAGTGAAACTTATCAATTTGTCAATATTTTAAACGAACTTCGTTGGCTGAACTCAGAAATATTTATCATTTTATGTGAGGTTAAATTTTTTTTTTAAGTTTGGAAGGGTAATCAGCTCCAGTAATATTAACTGAAAGATAGTCGTTGTGTGGGGACGAATAAGTTGATATGGAATATGTGTGGGGACGAATAAGTTGATATGGAATATGTGTGGAGACGAATAAGTTAATATGGAATATGTGTGGGGACGAATAAGTTGATATGGAAGAAGTGTGGAGACGAATAAGTTGATATGGAATATGTGTGGAGACGAATAAGTTGATATGGAATATGTGTGGAGACGAATAAGTTGATATGGAAGAAGTGTGGAGACGAAAAAGTTAATATGGAATATGTGTGGAGACGAATAAGTTGATATGGAAGATATGTGGGGATGAATAAGTTGAGAGGGAACTCACCTAAATAGAAATTAATTAAACTTCTTAAATAGAAATAAAAATATTTATTATTTTATAAAGATAGTTGAACTATGAAAACATTCCGAGCTAAACTGCTCGAAAATATTTGGAAAGATACTCCAAATGAAATATTTTTTTATGATGATGTTTCTACGAAAGAAACTTTGCTTTTAAATTCAAACGTCCATGATGAAGACAACAATATACCTTTTTGCTTGACAATTCCACGAGACATCTGTCAGAAAAAAACGACGAAGTTGAAAGGGTCATGGAAAAACGGACATCAAGTTTATTACAAAATTGAAAAAACAATATTTAGGTTTTGTTATAAGTTTTTTTGTTTTTTTATGTAATTTTTCTAATTACTTAACTTTAAATAATATTGAATTTCAATATCATAATATCTGTTATTTTTTTTAGATTTAAATAGCAAATAAGCAGATATAATTAATAATAAAAATGTATGTTTAAATATGATTGTCTATATTTATAATTACGAAACACAAGTTTATAGTTTTTTTATGAATTACTGAATTAATTAAGTAGTTTTACCTCAGAATATGTTTTGTTTTGTATTTTTTTTAGCCATATTTTTATTCCATCCCTCACTAATTTTTTATTTTTTTATTTTATTTTTACATCTTCAATTTAATTGAGCTAATTTAGCAAAGTAAAATTTATTGTAGGCATATTGATTAGTAATCACCCTAAAAATTATAACTATTTTAGATAAAATTGTAATGTTCTTACTTATGATTAACCCCGTATATGGAGAAGACTTCTATAATTATATAAATTCGAATGAGAACTTTAAAGAATTCTTACATAAAAATTTTCATTTATATGAATGTTCAAACAGTAATATGATAAAAAATTTCTGCACCCCTTTTAATTTCCTTTTTGAAAACGAAGTAAGTGAGAAATGCTCGTACGCAATAGGTTTTGTAGGAATTACTCACATGATAAGTTTTCAAGATATTTCACTATTCAATTTGGAGATGAAATTAAGGTATTTCATCATTTATAACCAACCGTATTTTGGAATGGTGGGAGAGACCAATTAAGCCATCGTATTAATTTTGTATATATCAGATAAATGATTCTTTTTGAGAAATTCCATAACCATGTCACTTTAAACTCGAGCACTTGAAATTGTCACACAAAATTACCGTGTATCATATAAAGTGTAATTAATGTGGAAGTTAAAGTTACTTGCTTATTATTAATTTTATTTTTGATGTTGTTATTTTTCCGCTCTCAATACTAAGATGATTGGGCAATAAAAAAAAAAAAAAAAAAAAAAAAAAAAAAAAAAAAAATTTAAAAAAAAAAAATTTTTGGCGAACTATTTTTTTTTCTCTCCACCTCTCTCGTTTTGGTTATAAATAAGAAAATTTAAGCTGGAAGGTAGATAGTATAATGAAGCTGGTCATGAAAACATTATGGATAACAACACTTTGCTTAGCTATGGTCTATTCAGATATAACAAGGAAGGTATATATAGACCTTTGCAAGAATGAGGTAATACAACAGTTCAAAATTATACCCCTGGGAAATGCATAAACAAAGGAAACACTACTAAAATATACCCAGTAAGGGTTTTTAAACCTTTTAACCAAATGTATAACTTAGGGGCAAAAGCTTGCAGAATGACAAAAGATACTTATAACTGCATACATTACCTTTTCGGCAGTAATGTCTGCAACTTAATAAGAACGGAACACCAGTTAGTAACAAAGAGGGAGTGTGAATTGTGGGAACAAAGACACTTCACTTCGGTTGGGAGACTCTTACCAAACGCGGATGGATCCATGACTACGAAAAACATTTTGGAACCGGAATATGGATGGTTTGGAAACCTAATAGAAGTAAAAAATGTTGAATTAAACTATCTAACAATTACAAAAAATGTGGTGACAGAAGAACTACATCACATATCGTTGGGCAAATTGTTTTGCAGTAGAAAATTCAAAACTTGCACAGCAGGAAACTGGAGAATCAATTATGTAGAACCTAGAGAAAAAACCTGTGAAACTATACCGAGGAGTGAAAATAAAACTCTAATAATTCATAAAACTTCAAAAGGAAACTTATTCGAACTAGACGAAACAAACTTAATTGTATCTAACCTGATGAAATGCTCACCAAAATCATTAGCCTGCCTAAAACAAAAGAAAAAATCGAAATTTTTTTGTACAATGACCAATCATGTGCTGGAAATTCCTGAGGAAAGCAACATTGAGCCAATTGGAACTGCAGATGATAATATACCAGCATCATTACGAAATATTCAAGCCACAATGACATCTATTGCACATGGATCGTTTTTGAACAGCGAAAATTTTAGGAACTATTTTAAATTAGTTACCTGTGAAATGGCACGGGCAAATATAGTAGCCCTTATGGGAAGTCAAAGTCTAAATCCATCTCAAGTCTTGTCTTATCTTCTCGAAAGAGAGGTACAGGCTATATTCGCAGGAGGGATTTTAAAAGAACTGAGGTGCTCAAAAGTCCAAGCAGTTTTGCAGCCTAATTTATATTATAAAGGTCATGTGTCAGATAGGCCACTATTTGTGGCCTATACTGGCACGGAAGCAAAGCTTACATCACTACGCCAAGGAAGATTTCTTACGGAAAAAATTAGCTCTACAGTTACACCTACTAAACGAAAGACATTTAGTTTCAATAACAGCTTGATAATATATAATAACAATACCTTAATCGATCAAATACCAGCACTGAAAAAGATTACAATAAAAAATGTTGAACTAGAGGAAAAAAGTTTCGACATCTTAGAGGAAAACCTAAATGAAGACTTACAAGAAGTTTCTTGGTCTGAAGAAGATGTTACACAGCAACAACTCAAGAACTTGTTGTTAATTACCAAGGAAGAATATATAAGTGATGGAATCAACATAGAAGAATTACTGGCAGAAACGCATACTATGGACTACAACAATGTGAGGGCCATGCTGGAAAAAATTAAATATTCGATTTGGAAGAAAATTAAGAATATCTTAGGACTTTTAGGACATATTTATACAATTATAGCAACAATCTTAATTGTTGTTGTTATTATTCAAACACTAAGGGAGAAATGTGGAAAAAAACCAAATGAGGGGGATAAAAAATGAGAAATAGGTGGCCGTTACTGATCATGTATATATTGGTTTTATTATTTTTTTTTTTGTTTTTCCTTTTTCCTTCATTAGCAACAAGGTCAGGGATAATTATTATAATATTAATCACATTATTTCTTCATCACATCACTTTCAAAAAAAAAAAAAAAAAAAAAAAACAGAGCCACAGTATACTTAAATTGAGAATGCATTGAAACAATAGAGTAAAGTAAGTAATATGAACCTATAAAATTTACTGAAAATAATATTTATCCAAAAATAAAAAAATAATACATGAGTTGGTTAAAAAATATAAAAATATAAAAAAAATAAATAAATAAATAAAATATACATATAATAACGTTTGGATAACAATTATTCTTCTTAACAGCATTTTTGGTTTAATTAAAAATGAGTTGTAACAGCACGAACAAATCCGAAGACGCTGTGTCTTTGTTGGCAAGCGAAACTGATAGTTTAACAGAAATCGATGGAAACAAAAATTGTGATCACAGAAGAGACAAATATGATTCTGAAGATAGAAGATATGACGGTAGAACGGAAAACAGAAGAATTATACGTCGAACAAATAGTCATTATCGCTGGGATAATAGAAGAACGCCACCTTCCAGGTCCTCATATTATAGACGATCAAACTATCCATTAAGAAATAACCAGCCAAGAAGAGAAGAAGATATGAGACTCAACAAATCAAGATACGAACCAACTAGGAATGTGAGTAGGAATACAATGCCATCGAGACGATGGCAATCTAATGAAGGGTCATGGACAACATCAAAAAATATTCAGGAGAGTAATATGAAAATAAATATCAGCGCTACGAGATCAAGAAAAGTAGAAACGCAATCAGGAGATAGGACATTTTCCTCGACAAATAACATACAAAAAGGAAATAGTGGGAAGCAGGTTACTATGCCAACGAAAAGAGCACGAACGCCAACTAGCGAAGAGGCAGCCCAGACAACTAACAAAAAGCAAAAAGAAGATGGTACGATTCAAGAAACAAAACCACAAAAGGTACGAACTCAATCTGGTGTAAAAATTTTACATACGACGGAGGAGAAACGAAAAGAAAATAGCAAAGTTCAAATGCAAGAGACGGAGATATCTGAA
This sequence comes from Thalia democratica, assembly GCF_965202585.1. NCBI lineage: Eukaryota > Metazoa > Chordata > Thaliacea > Salpida > Salpidae > Thalia > Thalia democratica. The sequence goes on from NC_139170.1 coordinate 8,579,294, forward strand.
GGAGTGGAAAATGAATCATCAACTAAGCTAAAAAAGCACACTTTAAGTGAAATGGAAGTTGCAAAGAAAAGATCTAACAACCTCGAAGATGTGGGAAGTTTTGTTAAAAATTCTAAAGAGTCTCACCTTGCCTACGACCAAAAAAATGTCAAGAAAATGGTCAAACAAAAAGAGGTTATTAAAGAAAAGGATGCAACAAAAGTTATGGTAATTGAGGATGAAAAAAATCTTTCAAACGTTACACATGAAGAGGAAGAAACTCTCCAAGAAAATGAGTTAGTGGAACTTTTACAAGAAGTACTCATAAAGAAAGCTGTACAATCATTTAATGATTCTAGCGTGAAAGGGGCAATGGAATTTTTGGGAACTGAAGTAGAAAGGTTAAAAGCCGAACTTAGAAAAAAAAGTGAAGTTATAAATGACTTAAGGCAGGACGAAATAAATTATAGAAAGGAAGGAACTGAGCTTTGTGACAAAATACTTAATGCCAACAATACCATTGAAATATTACAAGAAAGATTAAATAAGCAAAAGAGAAAAAAGGAAAACGTCCAAGAAAAACTAAGAACTAAAAAACTAAGAATAACAAATCTCTTGAAAGAGTTAAAGGAACTCAAACAGGCAAACAAAGAGCATGAAGAAAAACATAGTAAAGAAATAGTCAAATGGAAACAACAAGTTAAAGAGCTCAAATTGAAAAATATAGAAGATGAAAAAATGAGTTGCTTGACCATTCAAGATGGACTCGAGAGATTTTGCAAAGCAAAAACAAATATACACCACCTGTTTTCTATTCAATGTGGAGATATTAATATCAATGTCGTGAAAAGAACTGCGTCCGAGGATAAACCAAATATCAAGATGAAATATAGAGACACAGGAAAGGAAGAGATTGAGACAGACAGTAAAAAATTGAATAAAAAACAAAAGTCATCTTTAAAAAATGAAAAAGAGAAAGTAGCAAATGACGGAGGGTTATTATCAAAGATTTGGAAAAGTGGAGATGAAAGAGATGGGACAGCCGAGATCATGGAACAGTCGCACGGAATCTCGAAGTCATCTATAAAAAAAGAAAAAGAGAAAGTAGCAAATGACGGAGGGTTATTATCAAAGATTTGGAAAAATGGAGATGAAAGAGATGGGACAGCCGAGATTATGGAACAGTCGCACGGAATCTCGAACTGCCTCCAGGTGGGAACGGCCTTGAAATCGGTTTCTAAAGAAGCTAAAACTTTTCCGGAAATAGAAGAAACGTTTAAAAACGAAGATCAATTGTCGCATTGGTTCCCTTGTGTAAATGAGACAAATTTAAATACACCAGAGTTTTTCGGACAAGACAAACCGAGTTCGATGTAGCACTCTGTTTTCCTCTCAATCAAGCTAAGTTTTAAGTCCCTAGCACTTTTCCACCAAGGTTTTACGAGTTTTCCCCAGAAGAACGAACCCCTTGTCCGAGAGATTTCCTTTTCCAGCAACGGGAGGTTCCTATCAACGAGAAGCTGTGTTTTACGAGTTTTCCCCAGAAGAACGAACCCCTTGTCCGAGAGATTTCCTTTTCCAGCAACGGGAGGTTCCTATTAACGAGAAGCTGTGTTTTACGAGTTTTCCCCAGAAGAACGAACCCCTTGTCCGAGAGATTTCCTTTTCCAGCAACGGAAGGTTCCTATCAACGAGAAGCTGTGTACGTACTTACAAGACAAATTGTAGCTTAGGTATTAATTAATTTTTTTTTCTGTTTTAAAAATTGTGTGTAATTGCTAACATCTTATAATTAATTTTTTTTAATCGTTTTAAAAAACTTTATTAGTGTATTTCTACAAAAAAATGTTTTTCTTAGTATTTAAAAATAACTATTAATCTGAAAACTATTGTTTTATTAAAGAATTTTATTTTTATTTCAATGAAAATGCTTTTTATTTTGTCATGCTTAACCAAATTAACATTGTTCAAACTTAGATTAAGAAGTGATAGAGACTTCCAGTAAATTTAAATACTAGCATAATTTTTTTCGTGTTTATTTTCTCATATTTTGAGTCTCGAACAATTCATGTTTTAAGGTAAAGTTTTACAGTTTCCTGTAAAAAATTAATTTCGTAATTTAACTTTTTCTTAGTTCTACTAACGACTGTAGTGAGGTTTTTTTGGGTGCAGTGTCTTAAGTTGGGTAGAGGTTTTAGCCTAGCAAAAGTAAATACAAACTACAAGTGCTCATTTAGATTATTAAAAAAAAAAAAACGAAGTTAGGGAAGGGTAGTATAACAAGTAGTAGCTTCTACTTGTTTCAAAAGCTAGAACGAGAAAATAACTTCAAATATTTTAGCACTCAGAAGATAAAAACAAATCAATTAAGTAAGGTAGGAAGGGTAGTATAACAAGTAGTAGTTTACTACTTGTTTCGAGAAGTACAATGAAGGAGTCAAAGATAAGTTAAGTGGAATTTACATCAAAGGAGTCAAAGTTTTAAGTGGAAAATTACAGAAAGACTTGTGCGTGACGTAGTAAGTAGAGAAGAGAGTAAAAAAAAATAAATAAGTTTTTCTTAGTGTGTTAAAAGGATGTTTTGGGTTGTTGTGGTGTTGTTGACGGATTGGGCAAAGGGAATAGAAGCTCTGCAAAGGATAGTAGAATTGCTTGAGTTTTGTAAATTGTAACCAGCGTACAGTCACTAAGCTTAAGAAAACCTCGAGTCAGTTGTGGTAGAACTTCATCACGTTACTTTATCACATTGTCGTGTTTTGTTTTTAAATGTATATAAATTCACCATTCACTTAAAGTTGTTTTCTAGATACTAGATTATAAATAAGCTCAATACATTAAAGTTATTGATCGTTCCATTAGAACGTTTTATAATTATATTAGAATATATATTAGAATATATATTAGAACGTTTTAATATTATATATATATATTTTAACTAAGATTTCATGTCGTCCAAACGCTTATCGATGGACGACATAAAACGCATGACGCGGTCGCAAACTAAGGCGAAAAGCAATAATAAGCAATTACCTAACCTAACTACGACCGAGCCATCGGTCAGTGGTTATAACATTACTACCTTGCAATGCGAATTCGCCTAATCAAATAAAATAGTTATTTTCAAACTCTTTGGGCACTATTTAGCACAAATTATATTTTCAAAGTGGGAGATTTTGATGCAATGATCGAAAATTAAAAGCGCTAGAAGTTTGGTTTGAAGTCCATAATTTTTAGATTGTAGCATAGTTAGATTGCAAGCGGCTATCAAATTTTTTGGTGGTGAAAAAATCAAACAAAGTTTTATACGTAGTTGAATTGAAACAATTTTATTGTCTTGAAAGGTTTTTGTATTTTTGTTAGAACTTTCGAAGTCAAGAAAAAAGTTGCGTAATTTTACCTAAAACATGTTTTATTAAGCTAAACAAAATGCTCCACAATTATAATTATTGCGATTATCGTTTATCATGACAAGTATAGTCCCGGAAAAAAAATGTTTACAATATTTTAATGTTTTTTTTTTATTTGTTTCTTTTCTTTTCAAAAAACAAATGTCTTTTATAGGACAGTTTGAAGATTATATAACATTAAAAAAACACTAGCGGAAACACTATCTGGATTTCATAAAAATTAGAACTTATGTAATAAAACGGTTAATCACGTATTCGCAGTTTCAAGTTTATTTGTATTTTAAAGCTTTCGTATGTTTATTTTTTGTACAAATACACAGTGTACTTAAGATAAATAGTAGAGCGAATAAATGTAATAGGTGTTTCAAGCATTTTCTGAGTAGCTTTTAAAAGCCCATTTTTGATAAAGTTTGTTTAGGACTTATTAAATTAAACTTAGTAAAAACTAGCTAGCTATCTATTTAAGTCACTTATTAATTACTTTAAGCAGAATAAAAACAAAAACGTTTAATAAAATTCAAATATATTCAACTATACATGCCACTTGGTGTAAATGTTAGTCACTAAATAATTAATGGCTTATTTTTAACTAACTTTGAATAGGTTTAAAATTTTTTTTATATTACCACTGTTACCCCTAGCCCTTACCCTTATATAGCAACAATTTTTTTAATACCGTCATTCGTGCAAAAAATCCCTTCTTGCATGTTTGACCCTTCGTGCATAATTGAATTACAAAAAATCGTCCAAAGTAGTCTAAAAATATTAGAAATAATTTGATAGTTTTTAAGAATCATATAGTTTTTTACAAAAAATAGACGTTAAGACTGTTTGTAATTAATTACATCAAGTTTATATTATTAGAAATATCTTTAAGCGAAATTTTTTGACTAACTTAAGTTTACAATAAAATAAATATTTGCGCAAAAGTGTATCCTCGTGCAAAAATGACCTGTTTTCGCATAAAATATTTGGGAACTTTTTTATGTTATTAAAATTAAAAGATTAAAAATGAAAAAGATCACCTAAATGTTTTATTTTTGCATGTATTTTAAAATACTTTATAAATACGATAAAAAATGCATAAACAGCAGAATGAAAATTCATATATCTTTAATGCTTGCAAATTCTAAGACATTCTAGTGCAAGAAAATCAATAAAGTTGAACTAGATATTTTTACTTTTTTTTTTGATAAAAGCAAATATTGGATTGAGCAAACGTTTGTATTATACTGATTCGATTATAAAATTATATTTTTTTTTAAACATAAATATGTATGAATAAATATTAACGTTTGCATTTTAAAAATGTAAACTGCCTTTTGCAAACATAGTTTTTATAAATTTATGTATATTAAAATTTTTGTTGTTATTATTGTTGTACTGGTACTTTTTCAAATAAAAAATAAACAAATTTAAATAAATTGTTCACGGAGTTTATGTTTTTCTGATTAAAATAATTTAACTTTCATGTTCTAGCCATGTTCAGCCCACCAACCGAAAGTTCTTCCTGCATTGTATTTTTAGCTTTTAAAATTTTTTCAAATCAATAAATTTAAACTTTTTACTATATAATGTTTTGACTGTTTTCTTAACTTAACTTGTCCTGGACAAGACGTTAAAAGGTACCTGTGGTGAACGTCTCGATAACCGGTCACTCATGCTACAGGTGCTAGAACAAGATGTTTTGAGCATTTCTTTGTTGTTAGAGTAACAAATAATAAATTGATTATTTTTCACAACGGTACAGGAAAAAATATTTTCATAACAATCTCACTCACTGACGAGAAAAACTAACCGCTTGTAGAACTTTGATTGTTATAGAACATTTATTTTTTACAACTCAAGAGCTAAAACCGTAATATTTTACAACTACTAAAACTAAGATAGCCTTACTTATAACGCAATTGCTTTGAAAACAAATGACAACATATTAGTAGATAATTTCGATTAAAAATAAAACCTGACAAAGCAGCTGCTCGTTCATTTGTAATTTCATATAAAGTATAAATCAAAATGTTACTCATTACTTTAGACACATCTGGTTTTAATCATTGGTTTTTAGTTCACAAAAGCAGTAAAAAAAGGGTAAACGTTATATTTCAATGACAAATTTGCTATTATTTACTAGAGACGTGATCATCTACATAAAGACTTCGGATAAGGTTGTAGTCTAATACCTCGAAAACTTTAAAAAAAGTTAATTGAAAGAATTACTAATTTTATGTTACTTAATTTATACTATAAGAATAATAAAAAAGGTTTGCTCAAGTTGTTTTTTAGTAGTTAAAACTGTTTATTTATGAAAGTAACAAAAAATACTACTTGTTATGTAGTCTGATAAGTTGAAAAAATCTTGTTATTTTATAATTTTTATTTACAGTAACATTAAAACATCGATAAAAATTCAAACAATGCATAAAAGAGGGAAATCACAGAAACTTTCAAAGTTTATTTACAAAAATATAAATCTAGCAATCTTTGTTCTAAAATGTAAACAAACATGTTTTAAATAAAACTACTGTATGTCAAATTTAAAAAGAAATAAATTGTTCTTTTTTTCTGTTATTGTCATTCCATATGCTTCATTTCGTCAACTTTGATAAAATCTCTTACATCAATATTGTTATTCCTGTTAGTTGAAAAAAATTAGTAATTTGATTTTTTTTGAAATTTTCAAAAGATTCTTTTAAGCTAGTTAAAAAAAAGTATATGAATTTTTTACAAACAACTGATTGATTGCAGTTCTTAAGCTTTTGTTGATTTAAGTCAATTAGCGTGATTATTTTTTATTTTAATGTATTTAGCTATTTGCTATACATTTAGTTTTATAGTTGTTTAATAAATGATCTAACCTTAAAACACCAAGCGTAAGTAGAACTTGAACAAGAGAAGTATCATTTTTGTCTTCATACCAAGATTTAATTGGAACTGCATTTTCTGTACAAAGGAGCATTTTTAGCATAAAGTTATACAATAAGAAATGTTTACATTAATTTAATTGATGAGGCGGGTTTTATTACAAAATGATAAGTTATGTAGGAATCAATAGGTAATGTAAATTTATAAAAAGATTAAAATCAAAGTTTGCATTTTAATTCTTAATAACCGTTTTAGTAGTTTTGTATGTATGTTTTTGTTTTTTGTTCAAGTAACTTAATTAAAAATTAAAGCATTTTTAATTTTTACCTGGAAAAAATTTATAAGCTGCCGGAGAATTATCTAGTATAACAGCGTTTGAAAGATCTTCATCAACAAGTTTCAGGTCTTTAGTATAAGTACTATCTTCAATTTTGCAGTCCTGTAAAAGTAACGGTTTTCGAACTCTGCTACATTGTGTACTCAGAAAATATCATTTTTAAATTTAACAAAAACAATAAACTTTATTTCTATTTACAAAGTTAAGTACTTTTTTGTAAATTATATAGTTCTTTTAAATAATTTTATTACTTAAGTTTCCGAAATTTATTTATTAAAGAACATTTTCAAACTTTAACGAATTGTAAAACAAAAACTGTTTTAGTTTAAACAACATTGATTAAAAGCCTCGATAAAAGTATATATTTCAATTAAAAAGAGTATAACTGCTGAAAAATTATTTACTATTCACACACACCTGTCTATAGAATCTTCTTTTGATTATTTCCTTATTAATGTCAAGTTTATCACACACCGCATCAGCATATTCTTTCATTCCTGCTGTATACACAACAACATCAAACCATTCGTTTACCTAAAATTATTTAGTCGTTATAAACATTTCTTTAAAAATTTCTATGAAATTAATTTATACCTGTTAAAAGTTATCATAAGTGTAGGTATATTGAATTTAGATTGTTAGATTCATTTTTTAAAAGATTCTATGTATTCGAAAACAGGAAAACTACTACAATAAGCTAATTCTTTTTTTTTTTAACTTTTTTTAATAAAACAATCGTAGATGTTTAATATCATCTGTCTGCATCATACAAAAAACGGTAATAATAAATAAAAAAAGACTTCAATATTGAAATTGTAAAAAGTACAATAAAAATTTTAATATAACCTTTTTCAGAAAAAAATCAAGCCTAGGTCTTTTGTAAACTTTAAATTCTTTAAGCATTCCATCTTCTCGTATCTGAAGTCAAATTTAATATTATCTATTTTAACTAACTAATTCTACTATTAGCATATTTTAAATTTAACTTATTTATGTTCAAAAAATTAAACACTTAAAAATATAAACAAAGTTTGGTAACCTTAGTATATATGTTCAAAAAACTAACATTAAACATAAAGTCAGGGTCATAATTAGTGTTGTATGAATATCTGAACTTTGGTGGTCTTTCATATCTTGTGTGAATAAGCGTTTCATCTAAGTCTAAAATAAGTGTCCTTTTCTTTTTTTGAACTGCTTGCTTCTTGTCTGTTTCTAAAGAATATGCATATTGTACTAATATAAGTATTGTTTTTATTAACCTATGAACTTTTATCAAACTAATTTTTAACAGGGATGCTATAACTTGTTTTCAATTTTTTTAATTCATAAACTTTTTATCAAAAGTCAATAACTATCTAGTACATAAAGGATACACACATTCAAAATAAAAATATATTAATCAGCTACTTTCGTCAATTGTATATTTAGCTAATTTAAGATTAGAATTTTAAAACTATATAACAACGAAGTAGTTATAATGTTAATCAAAAGAGTAACAAAATGGATAAAAGTAGTTTGTAACAATTAATTTAAATAAAGCTAATTAATTTTGGTTAAAAACCTTTAAATTTATAGATAAAACCACAAGTAAATAAAATAAAAATAAGAAAACTTATGAAATATAACATAATAAGAAAATAAAGAATAATTGAAATTTGTTTATTTATTCACTTAAAGCAGATTTTTAAAAAGAATACAAATAATCTGTATATAACTGATGAAAGAAGCGTCAAGTTTTTCTTGTTTAATCAATATATGTGTTCTTTTTTCTTACTTATTAAACAATTTATGTTACAATAAGTAAGGTTTTTCTTTATATAAAAACAATTGTGTGTAGAAATTAAAAACTAAAAAAAACCGCTGCTAAATTAGTAAAAATCATATCTGAATTAGATTTTAGGAAACAAACCTTTAGTTTTAAGTTGTATATTTGGGAGGTTTAGGATGTTAAAATAACCATTTTCTGGTTGAAAAGAATTTGAATAGATGTTAGGTTGAGGCGAACTTATATTCGTTTGTAAATAATTGGGTTGGTGATGAATTGAGTCAAAACTATAGTGTGGTCTTAGTTGGTTATTTGCTGGAAAATAGGGTGGATTTGAACGAGTGTTTTGTTGATATCTGTCGCATACTGAAACATTCCTCGTATCCTGAGATGGACGTGTGTTGTATTTAGACATGTGTTGTGGAGAAATAAAATGTAGTTGAAAATTTCTCTGAGGTGGAGCCATTTGTATATTTTAGTTAGAACTAACAGGTTTAAGCACTGAAATGCTATTGTTTTGGGGTGGAACATAGTTAGGTTGAACATCTTTAAATGGAGAAAAGTTTTGTGGAGAAAATGGATTGTAAGGCCGAACATTCATAAATTCTTTGTTGACATCAGTCATCGGAAACATCATGCTGTTTTCTTGTTTGCTAGTAGGAGATTTGTTGAACCTTTTAAAAGTTTTATTTAATATAAAATTTAAAAACATTAAAAAATTGTATAACTAATTACAGAACTATGGTCTTCCAGCTAGTTTAAATCAGTAGAAAAAAAAAGAATGAAACAATATTTGTTTATCAAGCTTAAAACTCATCTACAATTTTATTTAAAGTGTATATTACAGTATTTATACAAGTTTTGTTGTATGAATATTAATTCAATGTATTAAATACTTGATTATTAATTAGTTTGATATTTTTCCACAATATCTAGTGTTAATTTAAAAACTTCTTTTTTTTATTTACATAATCTTTTTTTTTTTGTTCTTCATTTTCATTTCTAGAAAAAAAATTTTTAGTTTTAAAGTATTATGCACCCTAACATGGTTTTGGGCACTCAAAAAAAAAGAAACTTACAATGATGACCATTTGTAAAAATATTGTAGTAACTTAGTTTAAAAATTAGTAGTTTTTTATCAAATTTTAACAAAGCACAAACTTTTGTCCTGTATTTATTTCAAAGTAAGGAGTTGACCTTACACTAATACTTGCTCTATTCTTTCTTCTGTATGGTCCACTGCCCTCTTGATGTTTACGGTCGGTCAAATGCAAATCGTTATTGTTATTGATTCCAGCCATATTTATTGTAAGTGTTTATGCATATAAAATTACAAATCTGTAAATATAAAACTAACTTAAACTAAATAATAAAATATTAAATTCTAACTAAAATAACAATTAATAACAAACAAAATTACGTATAATATTTTAGTTTTTAAGGCTAATATTCGATTTGAAGATTAAAGTATAATGTGAACCATTAGACCAGAGGTCGATAAAGAGCGACCAAACGCGGCCCTTTAAGCCAAAATCTGCGGCTTACGAGATACTTTTAAGTTAAAAACATACGTTTCCAAAACCACTTTTAAGTAAAGTTTTTGTAGTAAAAAATTAAAACTAGGCTTTTGATATAATAAATACGCATTACTAGTGTTTTACTACTGCTTATTTTATTTTATTTTTAGTTTAAAGTAGTATTATTATGTTAAATAACATATTTATTTTGAAATAAATTTGATCTAAAAAAGAAATTTTCTTAGTAGTGCGGCCTGCGAGCAAGTTTTTCTATAAAAATTGGCCAGCAATATCTAAAAGGCTGCCGTGCCGACCCCTGCAATATATATAAAAGAAGGTATATTGTTATAGATATGTTCAAGAAGTTTAAAAAAAAGTATTGTTAGTTTTTTAAGGATTAATTTCAAATAAAATGTAGAGCATTTAGAATAGTGTAAAACTTAAAAGTAAAAAGTTGGCTGAACTAAGCCTCTAACTATTAAAGCACTTTAAAAAACATAACTGTTAAAATAAAGGAACTTAGCTCTAAACAAACAGAAACTTTTATTTATTTTTTTTTGTTAACCAATTGCTGTGCCTAATTGTATACTACTAAACTAACCTTACTACGAGATGAGAACCATATACTTTTAGATCTAAACAAAAAAATACACGATATTAATCACTTATTAAATGTTTTGTTTTCAAAAGTATATTTAGTTTTCAAACTCATTGTTCTTAATTATAAGTAAATTATGTTTAAACATTTATAAAAAAATGCAAGTCCCACCCAGTCAAACTTTTACACTTATAAATTTATAGAGTTGTAACAAAGTCTGAATACCTATTAGATAGGTTAACAGTTTTTAAAAACATCTGTTTGTTTGTTTTTATTAGTAAAACAAATTTAACTTTTGACTAAATGAATAAAGTTTGTAAAAATATGAAATTTATCAACAAATAGCTTTTAAACTTATACTTTTTTTTTAAATAGCTAGAAATTAAGCAATTGGATATTATTCACATATTAAGTCACAAACTGATACAATAAAACCATTAAAAAGAAATTTACTAAACAAATACAAAACAACAACTGTTTGTTTTGACATGATACTTTTTAGTTTGTTGCTACATAAAAATAATAGATTTGTTGACTATCTTGTGTGACTTGTTTGAACTCTGTGGTGAAACTCCTACTTTAGGAAGTAAATTTTAATTTTATAATCATGGACAAAAATTTCAAATATTGATGTTGTAATTGTTGTTAATTGCAATAAAAATATAAATTTATACTAGTTTCTAGAAGTTATGGCAAACTTGATAAAATATAAAATAATATGGCAACTATGGCAGTTAAGAAAGTTTTAAAAACTATAGCAAAAAAAGGCAAATTTTTGAAAAATATGGCAAATATAGTAAAGTTTTGCGAAATTATCGTACCTATGAAATAATATGGAAAAAATACATTAATATAAATGGAAAATACAAAAGTAAATTTCAATTTAAACAAAACTTGCAACAATTGAGATTTGCGGCAAATATGGTAAATTTTGGTAAAATTAGGAAGTTATGGTATAACCTACAGTGCAGTGTCAGTTACTTAAGATAGTTGTATGATTAAAGTCTAGTTTGAACCTGCACTGTAAAACATAATAAATGATAATATTAGCTCTATTAATTATGATATTACTACTATTAGGCTACTTTGTATAAAATTAGGCGTAATATGAATGAACTACTAAAGAACAATTGCAAAGTATAAGGGATATATAACAAACACCCTACTTAAAAACATACTTTAAATTTGGTAAACTTTTTTACTCAAGAATAAAATCTAAGAAGAAATACTTTGAAAATGTTAAAAAAAAATAGTATTTAGCTACTTATAATTTGAATAAAAAATACTTATTAAAAGTAACATTGCTAAAAATTTCTTTATATAACACAAGAAAACAATATATATGACTTTTCTTGAATAACATGTTTACTGCAGCAGGATGTGGCTAGAATGAATTTCTTCTTCAACTGTTGACAGTTTATATATGGCTGTAATATGGGAGTGCTAATTTGTACCAGTAAACTTGTGACTGCTCTTTATATTCTTGTTATCTAAACTCTATTAAAGTTTCATAAGTAAAACACGTGACCTTGCTAGCTTTCTCTTAAACGCTTGGATAAAAAAGATCTATGTAGATAGAGTTTTAGTTAGTATTAATTAGCAGTGGCATCGCATGGTCTTTTTGTTAACGGGTGTTGCAGATTGACATTGTCAAATAAAAAATCCCCTAGTTTTAAACATTTATATAAAAGCCACAGGTTAAAATGAAGAAAATGCTGTTTTTTCAAAAAAAAAAATAGCATATATTTTAACCAAATCTTAAATAAAATAATATATAAATATAAATCAGCCCCATTTAAAAAAAATTATCATCAAATTCAAGGATAAAAAGCAACAGAGTCTGAAAAATGAAAAATTACTTTTTCTTCTATTTTTTTTGACTACATGGAACAACAGCTCAAGTGTTCCATTAACGCGACGCTCCTTGTATTTGGTAATGATAAATAGTTTATTATTATTTTTACGTGATACGACAAAATTTAGCTAATTAAATAGTTTCTGATAAAGTTAAATAATTACAAAAAGCTAAAACCACACTGAAAACACGCATGATTTTAAAAACAAAAAAGTAAGCTACTTGTAAGAACACATAATACTGTAGCTTCCATGCAACATAAGTTATTTAATAAAGTCAAAATAACTTATAGCTGTAAAACTAACCAACAAAGAATAACCCAAGCGTATAAAAGTCGTTAAACAATCAAAACTGACTGCTAAACTCTGCAACTGCAGAAACACCACTTAATGCCCGCTTGATGGTCAATGCTTTCAAAAAATTAAATACAAATCAACAATTTTACATCAAAACACAACTAGAGAGTAGACAGTCTACATTGGTGTATCTTTCAAGACGAGATATAACCTGCATTAATTAGGCAAATATTCTGCATATAAATAGATAAACAGTCTACACTGTGTTAAAATCTTAAGTAGAGTCATGTAAAAAACGTCAGGCAAACCCCTTCTTTTTATATAAAATGTCTGAAAGAATCAAGTTTGTCTGACCTATTGCAATAAACAAAACAAATTTGAATTAGTAATTAGGACTCGGTTTGTAACTATGTCATATTAGTGTATAGCCTAAGATGTTATTTTTTAATCTTCAGTAGTTTGTCATCAATTATTCTTAGACAGGACTATTAAGGATTGACTTTGTCAGTTGTAAAATTTTTAATTCAATCAGACTAATAAAACCTTTAATAGTTTTAATTATTTTGTTAAGTGACAAAAAATAACTATTAACATTAAGATTTAGTTGGTACTTATAAAATGCACGCATCAAAAATTCATAAATAAAACAATCAGTAGTAAACAAATAGAAGTAAGTAAAAACATTTTTCTAAAAAGTTGTTCAGCATGTGCTTTTAGATTTTATTATGAAAATTACAAGATAGGGGTCTGTTTATAACACGAACGTGAATTCCTAAAAATATTAGTTTATTCAAAGTAAATATCTTGGACAAAAATTTCAATTATCTGTGCAATAAAAAGATGTTGAATTATTTTCCAAAATTTGCCATATTTGATACATTTTGCCAATATTGCCATTTTTTCTAGTTTGTCATTTTTAGCTCTAATTGCAATATATTTGCCATTGTAACAGTATATCAAACTGCATTTGATAACTGTTTAACTTTAATAGAAAGTTTTCAGTTATAGTTTGAAGTATTTTCAATCATTATTTATTTATTCGTGAAGATCTGCACGAAACAGTAAAATATAGTTGTCCTAAACTAAACAAAAATAACTAATCACTTGTGTTTGTTTAAATGCACAAACTATTGAAAATTTTAAACTAGCTAAAGTAATGCTTACAGACTTAAGTATTTTTGATTTTTTTTAAATGCTGTTCATTACAAACCTTGCAAGTTATAAATATATAAAAAGTTATTAAACATAATTTATATAAAATCGTAATCAAAACATATTTTTTAAAGCTTACAGAAAATACTATAATTTTCAATAAAGAACATCTGACATGCTACTTCTTCAACTGCAAACAAAAATGGCAGATAACTTGGTGTGTTGTTTTATTTATACTTAACATTATTTTTATAATTCTTACACTCGACCTTCAACTATTAGTAAATTTAGAGCTGTCAGCTACTTATTAAACATATACAAGTTATTGATACAAAAATTTCTTAAAAAGCTTACTTTAGATCTTAATGAATTGCAACACAATGTAAAGTTAAACAATTGTTTTGAACATGATGCATTTTAAATGTACTTAATATAAACAAACTTAATAAATTAGACAAAGTTTTACTCTTTGATTTGAAGGCTGCAAGATGAATACCCATTGGTCAACACATATACAAAAAAGTTTAACTATCAAAGCCAAAAGTTATATTAAGTTTTTGATTGGCATTATTATTAAAAATAAAAAAATTTAATAGTTTTTTGTGTGTTTTATTTACTATTTATTTAATAAATGTTCATAACTATATTAATCATTATTTCTAATCATTATTTTTATATTACAGAAAAGCTTAAAGTATTCAGATAAATTAAACGCTTCATTTCTAATTTTCATATAACACTTGATTTTGTTTAAAGAATAATTAATTTCGTTTTTTATAGTTTTTACATTTAATTTACAGCAATATGTAGTTAACAAGTTTTAAATGTATTTGCCTTATATTGATAATACAAATAGTGTTTATTGAGCGACAAAAAAGCGCTTAAAATATTTTGTCCTCAAACCTAGTACTTTAAAAAAATCTTCTGTTATGAAGTCGTACACCACTTTAATACCTTTTAACCTCTAGTAAAAACCTTTTCAAAAAAGAAATATAATAAATAAAAATGAGTCTGGCATCTAATGAGTACGTCAACAAAACATTCGGCGAAAGTCTGTAAAGCAGAAGCCTGGACTTTCGTTTGCCGTGAGACAATCTCAAGTTAAAAAAAGTTTTGATCATGAGAATTTGATCATCAGACCACAAACTTTCAATAGACTGAAACCGGTTTCGTCCCTGAGTTAATTCACGAAGTAAAATAAATTTTGTTTAAGAAACCACGAATAAGGTTAGATCCACAACATTTTATTAATTGAGGTCATGAGGGGTTGGGTGGTGAAAAACCTTTCTATTAAAAATTATTTTGTAAACCTTTAGCTAGCCCAGGGGTCGGCAGGTAGTTGGTGCTCGCGGGCCAAATTTCAAATTTCCAAAGTCTTTGCGGGCCGCAGTTTTAGTTTTAGTGACATTTGATTAATACTTTGGTTTTAGTAAAACTAGAGAAAGTTTTACTTTAAATCACTTTATTATTCTAAATATCTTTTTGCTATAAATATAATGCCTATTTAAATTATAATAAATTATTAGAATAAAACTCACGTTTACTAATATCCCTAAGTCTTAATAAACTATGTACTTTTTTAAGGACTCATTAAGTTAAACTTAAATTTTTGTAATTTAATTTACAACCTAGCTCTCTATAAAAACCGAGCTTGAAAAACATTTATGGGTACTTTTATACAATTTTTATATTTTTAACTCTTTTTTCATACTTCTAAATTTTTTTTTTAATATATTTTTGGTCTTAAATAGCTTACGCTCTTTAAAAAACTCATTTATTAGCAAACTAAAAAAAATAATACCTATTTGTATTGTAGAAAGCTAAAACAAGTATATTAACATAACTAATTCTCGAATACTTTAATAAAACATCTTGTTAGTAATAAACTAGTATGTTATATGGTTGTCACTTTAAAAGCAAAAATATTTAAGTTATGTTAAACAATCATAAGTTTATTAAAAGATCTAAAAGCTAAAAACTCGCTGTTAATCAAGCTTAAATACCTAATTAAATTATCATCATTATAATAAAGTACACAATATTTAAGATGACAAAAAAAAATTATAACTAGTATCTTACACTACATTCATAAAAACTACTCTGATAATTCGAAGACTTATTCAAAGTGTTTAAAATAAAAGTATGACACAAACCTGAGTTTTAAAAAAAATTCTTAAACAGATTTAGCCTATTCTGAGTTTTTCAAGTTTTTAAACATGCCTGTTTGTTTGGCAATCTTATTTAAAATAACGAACTTATTAACAGTGAATAATATATATAGCAAATAAATATTATAATTTAGTTTGAATGGACATATAGGTTTATCAAAAAATTTTAACAAAAGTATAAAAGTTTATTAAGCCATTAATAAAATAGAAAAACTTATTTTTAATGAGCATTATAGCAATTATTCTGTAATAAAAATATTGCATTTCAAAAGCGTACATGATAAGTATAAGACAAACTATTAGAATTAGAAAACGGTAGCTAGGAGTTATTGCGAGAAACCAAAAAAAATAAATCGCTAAAGTCAGTTCCAACAAAACAAATGATTATCTTCATCAAGAACTAATGATCGAAGAAACTGTTAAGGCAAGCTATGAGGCAGCAACACTATTTACTAAAAAGAATATACCATTTAGAACTTTATTTTCTAAAGAATTTATATTGGTGGTAATGAAATATTTTTGTTTGTTATCAATGAAAACAAGAAGTCGTGTTTAGAAAAAGTCTGAAGATTTTAAAGCCGTATAAATCAAATTAGGACTTTAATTAGTCTCTTAAGATGAGAGCACTGATACAACAAATATTGCTTATCTGAGAATTTTATATAGAGGTGATTTTACTAAATTTGACATTTTAGAAGAATCTTCCAATGCAAAAGGTTTAATTCCAATGCAAACCACAACAATACATTTTAAAAGCAAAGGTGCAACGCACCAATATAAAGTTTTTAAAAGTACACTTTTTTTATACGGCTTTTAATATTAAATAAAATTAAAAGTAAAAATAACTGCCTTATATAATATATCAGTATCAAAAAGATAAAGTTAAGCTAATTAAGTGTGTTTTTTAATAAAAAAACATTATTATGGTAAATTTTTTGTTTCATATCGAGATTTCATTATTTTACATATAAAAAGTGTTTAAAAATTGAGGTTTTTTCAAAAATTCTCAAATTAAAGCTTTTTCCAGATTTTTTAAGAATAAATTTTCAAATTCCAAGCTTTTCTGGGATTTAACTTTTACTTACTTGTATGTATACAATAGTGTTAATAATATTTCAAATTATGTTAGCTTCATAATTTTAAATTTAACATACATTATAATTCAAGCAACACAGTGAATTGAACAAAACATAAATCATAAGTTTAATTTGTAACTCTTTAAAGCAAAAAAGCCAGTCTGATTGAGTAAAAAACTAGTCTGATATTTTCGTATACAAAAAGTAATTCAAGCCAAACTCTTTAAAAAAAAAGACTAAATTGGCCTGAGATTTGAAATCTTCAAATAGTTTTGAATGTTTGTTTTTTTATTAACAATGTACAAACTTAATAAAATAACCATCCCTAAAACTAGTTTTTATTAAACAGGTAGTTCCAAAAAACAGCAATTGTATATATTAGTATGCATATGCAACGCAAACAAATTAACTTAATTTGCCATAAAACATTGTTTGAAAAATAAAAATGCATGCCTAACAAAAACTATTTTAATTTATGTCATACACACTGTTTTAAATGTGTCTGTACACACTTAGCCATTACATGTAGAAACAATAATGTTAGAAAGTTGTGCATAAACTAAACTTACAATTAAGACAAAAGTTATATTGAGTTTATTACTTAACAATTATTTCACGCTAAAGCGATGATCACAATTAAATAAACTTATATACTAAATTTAATCTAACTTAGGAATAAACATGAGCATGTTTGTTCATTGATGTACATAGGATTTTATTTAAAGTGCAAATAAAACTTTTAAAAGATCAAAATGTATCAAGACTACAATAAAATAAACCTTATTTCTTATAATTTTGTCATTTTAAATGTTTTTATGCACACTCAAGATTAACTAATAGTGATAAGATATCTATAAAAGAAACTTAAGTATAAAATAAATGTTTAACAAAATACCTTAATTGTAAAGAAGTAACATTTTTGTTAATTACTGTGCATCACTTATGTCAAAATGGAAATCATTTGTATTTAATTTATTTACTAAATAGGTTTTATATAAATAACTTACTAAAACGAAGCACTCTTTAAACTTTTTTTTTCAGATAACTACTTGCTGTTGTAAGGAAAAAGCTATTGTCAAACTGAAAAATAAACCTTGTTAGACTGCTAATTTGTCTTTTTCACATTTTAAGCTATAGCAGTAAAGTCTATTAACTATTTTAAAATTTTATACAGGAACTTAAAACGAAAGTTTTCAAATTAAACCAGATTATCAAAAACAAATTAAATTAAAATACAATTTTCTCAGCGGGCCACATTTACATGCTCGCGGGCCACAAAATTTTCTTTTGCGGGCCGCATTCCATTCAAAAAATAAACGTGCCCTCGGGCCGCAGATTTACCCTTCGCGGGCCGCATTTGGCCCGCGGGCCGCAGTTTGCCGACCCCTGAGCTAGCCTAAAATTTATTTTAATAAATTTTAAACATTAAACTTACCTTTTAGACGAGGCCAGTAAAAGTAAGAACCTCTTGTTGGAGGGAAACAAAGCAACAAATTTAAAATATTATAGACTTTTCTCTTCTTTTATCTTTAAGCTTTTAAACTAAAAACTTCAGGAACTGTTCCTAGTTTAAATTAAAACAAATTCTTTTGGTATAGTTTGAAAACATTAAGAAGATACAATATGGCAAAAATTATGAAAATAACTTTTAAAAAAAAAATTCTAGCATAAGAAAATATGTTTCTACAAAATTTTAAAAATCTTAAACATTTTGCATATAAAAGTTGTAGACAGTTACTAAATATTGAAGGAAAAGATAGGATTTTAGTAAGATAGTCTTTGTATTTTTTCATAAAACACCTTACATAAGGAAACTATGTTTGCCTAAATTGTATCTGATATAATTTTTGAATTCTGATCAAAACAACTAATCTTTTTTTAAAGAGTTTAGGTCCTGTTCTTGAAAACTATATAGGTTGACTTAAAATTTAAAGTTATGTTTAAGCATTAATAAAAGAAGTTTTTACACCTTAATCTTACTTTGTAGACTTCTAAAAAAATCTACAAGTCATTTTAACTGTTCTTTGGAGCTTTGTTTTGACATTTAGCTGGTTAAAGTTAGAGAGCACAATTTTTTTTTTATGTGAGCGAAATGCAAAATTTTACAACCAAAAAAAAAAAGCTACTTATCTCAAATTTTATTTTTAAAGGTACAGTAACCTCTCGCTTATTTACGCACATTGTGTTCACCGAAAAAGTTCGTAAAGATGTGAGAGATCGTAAAGATACGAGAGATACCAAATATACTTACTATAATGGCTGTTTTTTTATATTGATTCTAGTTATAAGCAGACTGGGAACTTTCCCACTTTTAATAATTTGTTTGCTTTATTTATAAATTTAAAAACAAAAGATAAAACTATACATATTTAAAAAAAAGGTTTCAATTTTATGTAAAATAATAATAATTGTAGAAAATATTTACTAGTTGAAACAACAAGTAGATTTTTGCTTTATATTTGTTTATATGTGACTTATTTGATACTTAACATTTATATTCTATTCTACTTAGCAAATTCAATTTATAATTAAGTATTTGTCTACAATTAAGAAATAGTGTGGTGTCTTTATTAAAATTTGTTTCTATGGTCTTTAAAATTTTTTTGCATTTAGTGCTGTAATAGATTTCTTCTTTTGAACAAAAATATATAAAATATAAGAAAAATATTTAGTAAAAATTGTTTAGGTTACTAAAACTTTTTTAATTTGACCTTTGCCCACATAAGGATAAAGTTGTCTTACATTGTATTAAAGGTATATTAACTAAATGTTTATCAATAAGTGATGGAACATAAGTTTACAAAGATATAAAGAGGTGAATTAGCATTAAAAAGCATAATTTAGACTAAAAACACACAATAAACATAATTTGTGCAATATTAAAAAAAATAAAGTTTCTATTTTTTTAAATAATTTGAATATCTAAATGCGTAACTAAACGAGAGTGCGTAACGTCACGAGTGCGTAAAGATGCGAGAGGTTACTGTAATACATTTAAGTTTTATGAAAAACTTACATACACAACAATATAAAAGTATATTTAAAAAGTTTTAAAAAAAGGTTAAAAATAAATAAGATGGTAAATAAATCCTATACTTTAACTTATATCAACCTGTGATTCAACCTACAAGTTTCATGCAGCTTCATACAACTTGTTTAATATAATTAAAAACAGTTTTTATGTTTAAGCGATATGAGGGTGAATATTTGATTAATCATAAATTTCCAATTTTATTTCAAAAATGCCCAAGAAAATGACAGACATTTGAAATCTAAGCAACCCATTAATTCGATATTACCCCTTACTAGTTGATTACCTATTCAATTTTTCACCACTTTAACAATAAATGCCCTCAGATTGCACCAAATTAAATATAAAAAAAACCATAGTCTGATTTTTTTTTTCTAGTACAAACGTTTAGTACAAAAAAAAGTTAAACTAATTTTATAACTTAATTTCTTTGCAAAAAACACAAGGTCTTAAACTGGATCCGACAGCCTTTTTTAAGTAATGCGCAGACATTCTATGAAAAATTCTATATTGAGAGAGATAGTAGTAGCTAAATAAAACTACTATTGTAAAGCTAAAACTTAAAAGAAATAAAAGATCAAAGCTCTACAAAATATTTTTCTTTAAATTAAGATTCTGATTGTAAATTTCACGAAATCTGGTTTTAATTTTATATACTTTATGTATATATTTAATGTTTTCAGCTAAAAAGTATTCACAAACTATCAAATAGAAAAATATTCTCCAGAGTAATTGAAACTTAAAAAGGTTGTAATTCACTGTTAAATAATACTGTTAAAGTTTTGCATACTTTTAAGAACTATACTTATACAACTTTTTCTTCTACAAGCTACAGAAGTTCATAGCGTTTAACAACAACCTAAAGTGTAAGCTACTATTTACCTCATTTGCTAATAAATTTAAATTAGGATCTAAACTTAAGACTACATTAATTTATTCATTTTAGATATTTAAGTGTTAGTAATACTTGATGAGTTTTTTTTCCGTCGAAACAGTTTAATTATTCACTAAACTATTTCTGTTAGCGAAAAACTATCAAAAGGTAGTTCATAAAACTTAGTACTTACTAAATATTAGCCATTATAGAAGTTGTTCAAAACGCAACGAATTTTCTAAAATAATTAAAATTTCAATCTATAAAAATATAGGACATATATATGATTATTTTTATACATGTTATCCTTATAGCATAAACTTTTTTTTTAAATTATTTCCTTGTCACTATAAAATAAACTAATAAAACGGAATTTAAGACTTTTCTGGCTATAAAAATTATAAACTAACCAAAATCAAAAAAAAAATGTTTCCAATATTTAACTTTGTGCTTTGATGGTTATTATAACTTATATCTGTTTGAAAACTGTAAAAACAATTACTTTATTTGATATATGTAAAAGTTACCGTTAAATTTTTAAATTATAACTATATCTAGAAGATGTTACAACGGTGTTAGAATAGACTATAAATCATATCAATTTTAAGGTCATACTTTTTTTATGTAGAAATCTAAAAAAAACTTCAAAAAGCAAACAATGAACGAATAAACAAAACAAAAAGTTTAGAAGTAAATATAAGAAAGGAGAAGCTTAAGTTTATGTAAAACAACTTGTAAAGTTTAAATGTTTTTGGTGAATAATAATTCCTATTTTAGGTAAACGCTTAACCTTTTTAAAGTTTCATCTAAAAAATGAAATATCAAAATAAAAATTAGTTCGTTCTGAATATTTTAGCTTTAAGGCAACAGCACATTAGGTTTAACTGATGAAGTAAAGTTACATTGAAAAGAATAAACTTTTAGATCTAATTCAACACTAATAAAATAGAAGAAAAGGTAACTTAAATAGATCTTTTTATACAGAATTTCACGTTTTTTAGCTGAATGAATAACACACTTCTAATGAGCCGTAATATTATATTATTTGCTATTTGTTTATGAATCCAAGTACTATTTTGTGAGCATTATTCAAATTTAAAATCATTATAAGCGTAGTTTATTGTAGATTTGGTTCGAATTTAGCCGTTTACCAACGTAAAACACTCACTCATGGGCGTGACTGGTTACCTGTTTTCCCTGAAAAAGGGAATAAAAAAGCTATTTGATATGGTTTTAGTTCAAAGTAGTTTACGAAAAGTTCATATCTATTGGTTGAGTATTTGCTATCAAGTAAAACTTGTTTAATTTTTTTTGCGCAAATGACGTAGTTTTATAAGGCTGTTTTTTAAGGGTAGGTCTTTTTATGTGTACTAATTTATGGGCACTATTTTATATGTAGAATTGCTGCATTCAATTTTTGATGTGATGTCATCAAAATTATGTGTAGTATTTAGATGTTGCTGCAATTAAGTTGCTGCAATTAAATGAAAAATAAATTACTGTCCAGGCCTTATATAAATATTATAGATAGTTTTTGAAGTTTTAAATTTATAAACAAACAAATAAAAAATAACTTGAATACACATATACCAATAGAATGATTTATTTGTACATTTATTTAAATTATATTTTGTAAACTAACAGAAGTATAGGCTAGACTTATTAAAAGATTATGGATATTTTTTTCATTTAAGATTTAATAAAGAAAAAAAACTTGAATACACTTAAACCAATTGTTTGATATAAAATTATATTTATGTAACTTATATTGTTTATATTAACAGAAGTAATGGCTTGGCATATTATAAATATTTTGAAAAAAAAAATTATTTAAGATTTTATAAACAAAATAAAAAAATAAAAATTGCACACACATAAACCAATTATTTGATTTGTAGTTTTATATATGTAATTTATACTTAGTAAACTTATAAAAGTAGTGGTTTGCTCTTATGTGTACTATTTTATGGGCACTATTTTATGTGTAGAATTGCTTCAATCAATTATGACCATAGTTGTGAATGACTTCATTTAAATTATGGGTAGTATTTAGATGTTGCTGTAATTAAATAAAAATAAAATACAGTCCTGACCTTATATAAATATTATGGATAGTTTTTGTAGTTTTTAATTTATAAACAAACAAATAAAAAAAAACTTGAATACACATAAACCAATAGTTTGATTTAGTTAAACAATTATTTAAATTGTATTTTGTAAACTAACAAAAGTAGTGGCTAGACTTATTAAAAGATTATGGATAATTTTTTTAAAGATTTAATAAAGAAAAAAAAAGCTTGATTACACTTAAACCAATTATTTGATTTAATAGTATACTTATATAATTTATATTTTTTATACTACCAGAAGTAATTGCTTGGCATATTATAAATATTTTGGATATTTCTTTATTTAAGATTTTATAAACAAAATTTAAATTTAACACACATAAACCAATTGTTTAATTTATAGTTGTATATATGTAATTTACATTTAGTAAACTTATAGAAGTAGTGGTTTGGCCTTATGTGTACTATTTTATGGGCACTCTTTTATGTGTAGAATTCCTTCAATTAACTTATGTGGTTTCATTTAAATTATGGGTAGTATTTAGATGTTGCTGCAATTAAGTAAAAATAAGATACTGTCTACTTTTAAATCAAACAATTGATTTAAGTGTATTCAAGCTTTTTTTATTAAATATTACATAAAAAAACTATCCATAATCTTTTAATAAGTCTATCCACTACTTCTGTTAGTTTACAAAATACAATTTAAATAAATGTACAAATAAATCAAACTATTGGTTTATGTGTATTCAAGTTATTTTTTATTTGTTTGTTTATAAATTTAAAACTACAAAAAATATCCATAATATTTATATAAGGCTTAGAAAGTATTTTATTTTTCATTTAGTTGTAGGCTACAACTTGTAGGCTACAACTTGTAGCAACATCTAAATACTACCCATTGAATAAAAATGATTGAAGCAATTCTACACATAAAATAGTGCCCATAAAATAGTACACATAAGAGCAAACCACTACTTTTATAAGTTTACTAAATATAAATCACATATATACAACTATAAATCAAACAATTGGTTTATGTGTGTTCAAGTTTTTTTTTTTTATTAAAAATTTCTTAAAAAAATCTACACATAATCTTTTATAAGTCTAGCCACTACTTCTGTCAGTTTACAAAATATAACTCAAATAAATGTAAAAATAAATCATACTATTGGTTTATGTTTATTCAAGTTATATTCTATTTGTTTTTTTATGAACTTAAAACTACAAAAACTATCCATAATATTTATATAAGATCTAGACAGTATTTTATTTTTCATTTAATTTCAGCAACTTAATTGCAGCTACATCTCAATACTACCCATAATTTGAATGAAATCACATCAAATTATGGGCATAATTGATTGAAGCAATTCTAAACACAAAATAGTGCCCATAAAGTAGTACACATAAGGTCGAACCTCTACTCTATAAGTTTACTAAATTCAAATTACGTATATACAACTATAAATCAAACAATTTTAGATTTAAATCAAACAGTTTATGTGTGTTCAAGTTTAATTTATAAATTTTGTTTATAAAATCTTAAATAAAAAAAAAACCAAATTACTTATTATATGACTTGCCATCAATTCTGTTAGTATAAAAACAATAAATTACATAATTATACATATAAATCAAACAATTGGTTTAAATGTATTCAAGTTTTTTTTTTTTTCTTTATTAAAAATTACTTAAAAAAATCTATCCATAATATTTTATAAGTCTAGCCACTACTTCTGTCAGTTTAAAAAATATAACTCAAATAAATGTAAAAATAAAGCATACTATTGGTTTATGTTTATTCAATTTATATTTTATTTGTTCGTTTATAAACTTAAAACTACAAAAACTATCCATAATATTTATATAAGGCCTGGACAGTAATTTATTTTTCATTTAATTGCAGCAACTTAATTGCAGCAACATCTAAATACTATACATAATTTTGATGACATCACATCAAAAATTGAATGCAGCAATTCTACACATAAAATAGTGCCCATAAAATAGTACACATAAAAAGACCTACCCAAACTACTCTATTCCCGTTATGACGTCATCACACGTTATTCTTGTTTTTTTTTGCAGATTCGTATTTTTTTTGAGCTAGCTACGTCCCTGTATGAGTGTGTTTACTCTGATTCTAATACTTAAATGTTAAAATAAGGAAATTAGGCTAAACATTTATATTTAAAGGGAGTTTCCACAATTTTAGGCTAGTCTGAACTGTAAAATATTTATTAATAATTTTTATTTAGATTGGCTAAATTTTTTATGTTATTTTCATAATTTAATGTAGCTTACATTTTTTTTTATTAATTTTAGGCTAAATGTCATGGCTTTGAATCCTTTTTTTTTTAATTTGTCTTTTTGTTTAAGTTAAGTTTTCAAGTTATTTTATTTATATAGTCAATTTTTAGGTTTTCAGCCTTTACTAACTATATAAAATTCCGTTTTTCTGTTTAGTTATTTTTACATATCTTAGGATGCATCAATTAAATTCATGTTGCAATCCTTTAAATAACAATTAAGTTATCAATATAACTTGGATGTGTCACACAATCAGGGTTGCTTAAAACTTTTGTAAAACTCAGGGTCGTTGAACGTATTTGTAAAAACACTCATGCTAGAATATTTTAATTTTCTCGAAACATGTGTTTTTTTATAGTGATCTTATAAATTACTTTTTTTATTAAATTTTTAGTTTTTGAGGTTTTAATTTTCTTACAAATATTTCTAAAATTTAAGCTAGTTTAATGTGACTTAAGCTAATTTTAAAATATGTTTAAATTTGAATTCAAAACAGTAAAACTTGATAAATTTATACATTTGACAAAAAATCAGAAACTGTATTTGATAATTTTCAACTACTAGTAATCTTTCTTTTTTTGAACTTAAAAAAATATTAATTCAGTTTGATGAGACGGATTTGTAATGTAACAGTTTGATTACAAAGCTTTTTTAAAAATTGCTATATTTGCCATAATTTAGCAAAAACTACAATATTTGCTATATTTAGTGGCAAAAGAAATAAAGCAACTATGGTAATTTTTTGTTAAACTAAAGCAAATTTGAAAAAGTGTTGCAAAAGTAGTAAAATATGGAAAATGTAGTAATTAATACAGAATTACAGCAAAAAGTTGTAAAGTTGAAAAAAGTATGGCTATTTTCTCAAAATATGTCTAGTATGGCAAGTTTTGATAAAAGTCTATAATATTTTTTATAACATCTTCATTTGAATTTTTTTTTACCTGACATGATAGTCTAAATTTACTTCATAAAGTAGTAGCTTCACCTCAGAATTACAATAAAATTCTTTCTCAGAGCTAAAACGAATTTAGTAGATATTTTTTAACCAATTTTGTTCAAAATCTGATTTATGTTGTTTTAAAAAGTTTTAAATTTTTTTCATTTATTCAATCTAAAGCTTTTACAGACTTTTAAAGACTAAAGATGACTGAGGAAATTTTAAGGTCATATAATATAGTTTTTGATCACTATATAAGGGTTTTGTCAATCAAAAATAGACAATAGTGTAACATTTATCAAATAACAATATACTACTATAAAGGGTAAAACCAAACTCTGAAAATGAAAACAAATATTACTAAACACTAATTTTTTTTTAGCTAACAAAGCTTAAGATAGTATATACATTAATAAAAAATTTCAGCCATAGTTATAGTTAAAAGATAAACCATTATGCTTATCGTAAAAACTATGGTTTATTGTTAACTTTTAATTAATATAGAGTATGATAACACTATTTTGTAAATATGTACAAAAGTTTTCTTAAGATTCAAATACTTTCATATTAAATGTGTTTTTCTAATGCTTTAATTTAGCTCATCATCTACAAAACAATAATTCTGAAATTCATTTTATAGTTTATATGAGTATTGCAATTTCTTATTTTAATAAATAAATGAAAAAATTTGGAAAAAGTAGCTCAAAGTTGAAGTAATACAGAGTTGACACAGCTTTAGGCTGACATGTACTTTTAAATGGCATTTTTGAATAATTTAGGTAGACATTTTTTTATTGTAGTTTGCAAGACGTTAGTAAGTCTGAAATTTTTTCTCAAATTTTAAACTAGTTTTTATGGCTTTGAGATGTGTTATTTTAATTCATTTAATGAAATATATCTCTTCAGTCCTTTGAATTATAAAGTAGTTTTTTTATGTGTATAGTTTTGATAGTCTATATAAAGTTTTATTTTTATATTTTTTTTTTCTAAAAATTCAGGATGAATTTTTTTTTTGTATGTTATACATTGTTTGCAAACATTTGAACAAGCATATTTAATTATCAATATAGTTTAGACTTGCCGTATAACTTGTGTAGCTTGAATCTTTTAAAAAACTTAAGTTGGTTGAACTTATTTGTAAAAACACTCAAGCTGCCCAAGGATTGAATTTTTTTTTAACAAGTGTCTTTTCTTGGATTTCTTGGTCTTTTTTTTAATTTTAAGCTATTAAGTTTTTTATGGCAGTTGGATAAAAAGATATTATTAAAAATTTCGATATGTCTTTAACTTTGATAACTTTTTTATGCCATTAAAAGCTAAAATTAAAATACTAAAAGAAAACTCAATTACCCTTTTGATTTACAGGTTGTGAATCACAAAGTTATTAATTTTTTGTGTTTAAATCAAATAATTTTAAAAACATATATTTTAGTTGTACTAAGCTAATAACACATATTTATTTGAAATATTCTTTTAAGTTAATATTTAATATAGGGGTAAGTTAGGTTTTTTCGGCGGGCAAGATGTGAAAAAAAAGTTTGGAATGGTTGCGCAGGAGCATTTCAAATTAATTTAATACACAAAAATTACTAAAGTATTTAAATTAATTTTAAGGCTTTTTCATTTAAGAAATATCTTATATTATATAATACTTGTAGTACTCTTTTAACTTTTTGATAGTGCTTATCTTATATCTTACTAAATTTTTTTTTAAATGTTTATTGTCATATTGGTATGCGTCTTTTCTTAATGTTTTATACAAGACTGTAACATCTGGAAAATTGAGGAAGTTAAGACTAGAAATGTTCTGTAAGTCATAAATATGTATAGGGAAAAATAACGATTCTAATACTGAGCGATTCTTGTACCCAAATTCACTTATTTCACAGGTTGACTTATATCCTTCAAAGCTAAAAAACTGTTTCCTTTCATCTAGATACTAACTTTTTAGTTAATGCAGATTGCCTATTATACAATTATAAAATTCCAACTTCCTTAGTAAGATAATTCTATCTACACCAGTGGTCGTCAAGGTGCACACAGGTGCTCGCTAGTGTATATGATTTTTTTTTTTGGGGAAACACCTTTCTGAATTAGGGGTGTAGGTATTTTTTAGGGTTTTTAAAAGATTCTAAGTTAGTTCAATTTTTTTTAATGATTTGTTTCAATATAAAAAGTTTAATACAGCCCTGGTTCTTTGTTTTGCATTTTAGATATTAACCATTCTTCTAATTTGACATTCTTTATATATTAATTTTATTTTATATTTCTTTTTTTTTAAGTTTGTTACAACTTTCAACTGGTTTACAATTTATGGTTATTATTGTTTATTATTACATTCTTATTTTTTACCTCTTTAGCCCTCTTTAAAACTGTTTTCACAAAAAATCCATTTTAGTTTTGGGGAATATTTTTGAATTATTATAAATACTCCTTCTTAAAAATCAAAGCTTTATTACAAACATTCTATTCTAGAATAAGCAACTGTAATAAAAGTTTAGAAAATATATAAGCTCTTTGTTGTAGTGAATAGATTGAAATTAAAAAAAATAAGTTTTTTCAACAAACACAAAGTAGAATCACAAAAATCTAAAGCACAGCTAAAATATTAGTTAAAAAGTCTTAACTAATTTATTTGTTAAGTATAGATTAAAGTTCTTTTTTTTATTGATGAAATATTTCGGCTAGTTTTAAATGCAGTAAATTAAAAATTTAAAATGTTAGAAATATGTAGTTTCTAGTAACTTTAGGAATATCCACAAACTCAGGATATTGAATCAGTTTTAGATTTTGAAAACTTTAAAATGACTTAGAATGACTTAAGCTAGTCTTGAGTTAAAAAAAATTAAACATTGGGATGACTTGTGCCAGCTTGGTTATTTTATAATAAACAAAGGAAAAAAATGGTTTAAAGATTGTTTGAAAATCACAAGCTATTTTTATCAAAATCCTAAATAAGTGTTAATTCTTCCTATTTCGATATATTGATATTTTATAACCATTTTTAAAAAATTATTTAATTTAAAAAACCTTTTAAATTCTAAGTTTGTTTAGTATTTTATTTGCTCAAATACGATTTTTTTAAGTATAAACAACTCTAGATGACAAAGGACATTTAAGGTCCCTTAGTATAGTTTTTTTCAATTAAAAAGTGGCTACCATGTAAATTTTTGTAAAAATAATATTATGCTTGACAGGGGGTGTCCAATTTCTATTTTAAAATACAAATTTATTAAACAATTACAAACTAGATTTTTTTATCCATTCTGAAAATAAATAACATACTAAAATCCTATTTAAACAAAACAATATCAGTTATAGTTTAATTTAGGTAAATATACATTTAGATAAAATTAATGGGTTATTGTGATTTATTTTAAGTTGAATTGCACAACTTTATAATCATGTTTAAAGAAGTATAATTAAGGTTTAAAAATTTTCACATTTAGGAAATTTTTTACTTTAACTTATCTTTTCTAAACATAAAATTTTTAAAAACTTATTCATTTTAAGATTTATATGAGTGTTTTTATTCTGGTTTTAATAAGAAAATAATTAAATAATGGAAGATAGGCCTAGAATTAGATAATTTTTAAGTTGTCACAATCTCAGGCTACTCTTACCTTAACTGTTTAATACTTTATTTTTTAGTAGTTTAATTTTTAGTTTCAAGTTTTCTCACAACCTTCTAAAAACTTAAGATAGCTAGAGCTAGTTTAAAGTGACTCTTCCTAGTTTTTCAAAATTTTTGAGTATTTATTTCAAAAAATTTAAACTTGATAAAGTTATAATAAATAATTATAAATTCTTTTTGTTGGGACTTGAATACAAGTAATCTCTGTATTTTTATGCACCTACTAAAATATTTATTCAGTTTGATGAGATAGGTTTGTAGTATGACAGATTGATTGCAATGTTTTGTTTTAATTTTCTTAATATCCTTAAAGCTTGATTAAAATGTAATAACATTTTGCTTCGAGCAATTAAAAACTAAAGTTTAAAAATATAAAGTAGGCCAAATAATTCTGTAAATCAGAAAATTAATTTTTAAATAGACAATTAACGCTTATCTTTGATATCAGAATAATATTTAAAGTTTTATAAATTCTTTAGATTTTTGCTCAAGCTAAAAGTTTCTAAACAATTGTTAAATTAAAATGATTTTTTTTAAACTGAAAAAATATAAACTTAGGTTCTGAACAGTTTAAACATTTTAAAATAAAATTTTGAACTCAAGCTGGTTAGGAAAAGCTATAGTAACTCTAACTAGTTAAGACTTCTTTTAATCTTTAGACTAGTATTTTAAAATTGCATAAATTTTTTTCCTCCAGTAAAATAAATTTTAATTTCTTGTATTATGTTAACTTGTTATATCGAAAATATTTTAGGTTGTCAATCTTAACTAGTAGTGTTGTGTTCCAGTTTTTGACTTTTAGTAATATTTTATAATTCTTTTTGTTAATAATTTCAATTCTAGTATAAATTATTAAATCTTAATTAAACATGTTAAATTAACTTACTTAATGTCTTTTTTTTTCTTTGAATTTTAACAAAAACATTTATTTTAAGTTCCGTTTGAAAGATATTTCAAAAACAAATAAACTTGCCATAGATAAAGTAAGATATTTATTTTAAGTGTATAACATTAACCTACAACTAATGTTTTTTTAATGTGCTTTTTAATTAAAAGTAAAACTAGAAATAAAACACTAACTAAGTTTAAGCACAACTTTTCTTCTGTTAGGTATTAACCTCAGAACTTTTATTTTATAGTTATAAATTGAGTTATAATTATGTAAAAACATAAATTTATATACCAACTAAGTATGTCACATATCCAGGATAACTAAGACTAGTTGAAAAAATTCTAAATATTAAAGGCTGACATAGGATCTGATAGTTTTTTTGACTATTTTTTAACATTATTTATGTTAAGTTCTTTTGATATTCTATTCAAAATCAAAGCAGCAAAAATTTAAAGTAAACTTATTACTTATAAATTATTGTTGAAAGTTTTAAATTTGTTGTTTTTGTTAGTAAATTTATTTTAAAGTACCAAATATTTTAAAAAATCAGATAAAATTAAATCAGCTTTAATTATCTTAAACTTTTTTTCTTGAAAATGCAATAATTGTAATGTAACACCTTTAGGATACAGAATAAGTTTTATCATATCAACAACAAGTAAACAATTAAGTACAGATAACTTTGAAATCCTGCTTTTACAGTTTTAATTTTTAACTGCTAATAGAGTGTCTTTTTTAGCTTTTTCGTTTAAATTAAAATTTAAGTTAGGAGTTGGAAACATTTTTTAATTGGCGGGCCAGATGTAGAAAAACTTAGTAAAAGGTGGGCTGGAGAATTTCAATTTCATAACACAAAAATTACTTAGATTTTTTCGATTAAATGCTAATCCTATGTGACTTTTTAATACTATGGAAGTTTTATATCTACCATAAGTTAATTTCAGGATTTTTTTGCCTTTTTATTTATTTATAGAATATCTAGTACAAGTATCAAAATTTGGTTTAGCAGACCAGGTTCAAATTCTTGTGGGCTGGTTTCCTCTTAAGTTTTGTAAACATTTGCGAACTGATCATTCTCGCTCCGCCGACCTGGCGAGCATATAAACAAAATATTATTAAAAAATAAGGATTTTTTATACAAAAATAAAACAATTAGATAGATAAACAAGTGCAATCATTAAAGCCTTAGCTTTTGTGAGTTTTTAATTTTTGAATATGCTTGATTCAGTCAACAAAGCGTAGAAATTGGTGCAGCCTTCTTATAAAATTTAATTTAATATCGTGTCCCGGCCATTTAATAGGCAGTATTTTGTAACTTGAGCACACATAAATTATAATGCGCAGTCATTTGTGCACAGATTTTCAACAGCTTGACAACCACTGATCTACATTTCAAATGGTTTCTTAAATTCAAAAATTCTAAAAAAAACTGAACAGGCAATTGTAATATACTTATTTAGTTTTTTTCAATTAAATAGAAATGAGATAGGAGTATAATTTCCTGATAAAGTTTTTGATTCTGCATTAGAATCCGGAAATCTCTGATTTAAACGAGTAAAACTTATTAGTCTTATACATTTAGTTTTATTTTTATTTAAGTCAATATAATTGGGGTTGCTAGAAACTGACCGTTTATTTTGATTAAGAGGAATAATTTCTGGCTGTAGA
The DNA here is from genome assembly GCF_965202585.1 of Thalia democratica. Classification (NCBI taxonomy): domain Eukaryota; kingdom Metazoa; phylum Chordata; class Thaliacea; order Salpida; family Salpidae; genus Thalia; species Thalia democratica. The sequence continues at coordinate 8,611,724 of NC_139170.1, forward strand.
AAATGTTAAACGTATAAAGGTTTATGGTGTTTTGATAAGTATTTTAGCTCAAATATGTAATAACTAAAAATTTTAATAAAATAATTTAATTTTTGTTACTAATATTTTATATAAAACTCAGAAATGAGATATGAAATTTTTTTATTAGCACCAATTTTAATTAATCAAAAAATTAAGATATACGTAGCAAAAGTTGTATATTGTGCTATTGTTTTAAATATATTATTCATAAATGTAATGTTTTCAGTACGTTTAAATAAAATAAAAAGGTTTTATAACTTACAGAACTATAACAAATAATTATAAACAAAATGGATATCTCCAACCAAGTAAAGATTGCAGCTGTTGAAAACGCCTTGAAGCCTTTTACTGAGTCTGAAAGATTTGAAGACTCTGAACTATTTCTATCAGATTTGGACTCGTGCAAATCTATAATCCGGTCATACAAGGAAAACAACTATAAAAACTTCATGTTATTTAGAGCTGTTTATAAAACTTTGTCTGCAACAATTGACAAGGAAGAAATCAAAGCTTGCAGAGAATATTGCAAGTTTGTCACTTACACCTGCCTTGGTGCTAGTGACAACGAAAACTTTGTAGAAATTTTGGCTTTATCCTTTGAAAAACTAGTCGACTTGTGTACTGACCACATACTATTTCAAGAAGTCGGTATTGCGTTACTGAAAAACATTATAATTTGCAATTTTGTCAGCAAAGATGTAATTTTGAACACTCTGAAAAAGATACTTCTCAAAATTAAAATCCTAGAGAGTGATGTACATGTTGAAAACGCGAAGGAACTCGGCATGATAGAGGAAGAGCATTACGCACTTTTGTGATTGAAATATATAATCCTGAAATACACAGACTACTCGTTCAGTGAAAGCAGTTTCATTAAAACCTTGATACTTTTCTACCTCAACACTTACAAAAAATTTCAAAACAGAACTTACATTGAATGGAATAACAGTGAAAAAGTACGCTACGGCTATGCAGAAGAAGATAAACTTGTTCTGGTTTTGAGCACAATCAAACACTTTATCCACGTTTTTCCGTCGTACAAAACCTTTACTGTAGAAAGGTTGGTCAAGCACTGGCCAAAAAGCTTCTTCCACGAAAAATTGGTAATTGATTTCTTTATGTCGATTTCAAAAATACTAAGTGAAGATGAAATAACAGAAAAACTTGAAGCCATTCTGGTCAAGCAGTTTGACAAACTGTTTCTTTTTTCGCATAAAAAAATATTTGAATGCGCCTACGATTTTGCCATGGAATTGTTCGACAATCTTTTAACAGAAAACAATCAAAGAGTTTATTACGATTTCGTTGGATTTAAAAATTGCTTTGGTAAACAATTAAGTCTTTTTAGAGAAAATGAGAGAAAATTCTTAATTGCAGTTGATGGGTATGCTGCAAAAATCAGAAAAAAAGCTCTTATTTGAAAAAAAAACTTAGAAGTCGAATACAAAAAAAGGAAACAACAAAAATTGAAAACTTTATCCACAGATAGAAAAAAGCCTTTGAAAATACCATCAAGTACTAATAAGACTTTTAAGAAGAAAATTTATAAAAAGGAGGACAAAAAACTTGCTAGCGTTGTCAAAGTTGTGAAAAATAATCATTTTGTTAAAAGAACATCATCTTCTAAAGTTGAGTTTTCCGGAAAGAAGAAAAAATACGACAAAGAACCAGTTGTTGATTGAGCTGAAGATTACCCGATCGGCTAGCAAACATTTGACTAATTTACATCAGATGACTTTAAAGATGCAAAAGAAGAGCGTTGTTACTTTTTAATTTGTTTTAGTTGTTTTAATAAATTTTTATGTAAGCTTCATGATTATAAAACTTTCAAGTTCGCAATTGTTCATTTATAAATAAATTACTTGAACAAAAAGTCAACTTAAACTATATATTTTTGGAAATGATATATCTATATATAACTAAGAGCTGTTTTGTCTAAAAAACAGCGACGCAATCTTAAATGTAAAACGTAGTGTTGTATTTATACATATTTATTTGTTTTTTTAAGAAAGTTTCACTTTTTTAAACCAAAACATAAGTTTCCTAAATCAAGAAAGTTGTTTCTAAATTAAGCTAGTAGGGTTGGAAAAGAATAAATGCAATTTTTTTTAGAAATACAAATAATGTATTTAATATTACACTGTATAACTTTGGGTTTGCAAATAGGGATGATAACCGACAAGGCAGCAACAATTAACATGTACTAGATACTCTTTGGGGATTTAAAATAAATAAAAACTGTTTGAGAGATAATTGATGCGATATTTGAAACTTTAAAAAGGTTTTAAAGGTTCGCTTGCCGATAGCTATAAAAAAAGGCTCACTAGTTTTTATTTTGTGCTAAGGGGCTATTTTAAAACAAACTTTAGAAGTTATGATTCTAATTTCAGCAATGCATGGCAGTCTTTTTTGAAAATATCAGGTATTTCATATCAAAAATAATAACTTAAGTTAAAAAGAATGCTTATCTATGTCTTACAAATATAATTAGTTAAAACTTAAAACACAAACATATAGAAAAAATCAAAATAATTAATTTAACCACATCAAGATTTTTTTAAATCTAATAAAATAACTGTAATAAAAAAAAGTATAATGAATATGATAATAAAAAGTTTTCACATAGATCAATAGAATAAGCCTACAATAATAACTAAAATTAGAAAGAAAGTTGTGGAAAAGCATAATTTACAATAGCTCAGAGTTTGAATTTAAATTTCAATAATTTAAATGTCAAAAAAAGAATTTTAGTAATTGGACCTATTTATTCAAACGTGTTTTATTGCACAACAAACTGTTTTTCTCAAAAAAAGTTAAGAAAAAGATAAAAAATGTAAAGCTTTGTGTAAATTCTGTCTAAAATAGTTAGATAGTAAACCAATTAGCTTGTTTACTTATTATTATACTTAAACTTTTGTTTTTTACAAGAGCTGTTGTGTGAGAAAAGTCATCATGTTTTGTTGATGGCTTAAACTGTTTATATGATTTAATTTGTTTTTAATTAATCTTCATGCTAGTTTATTGATCTGTAAACATGTAAATCTTTCTATCAAATACGTGTAACTAAAAAGTAAATAACTCTAAAATTTTATGCAACTATTTTTTTTGATTACAGTTAATTTATAAAATGAATTTAAAGTTGTTTATTAATTTTCTTACAATATAACTATAAACAAATATAAGATTAAGTTTAAGAAGCTTATTTTAAGATTAGAAGCAATAAGTGTTAATTTTGAAAAAGACAACTTGTGTTTGTTTACAAAGTTACACGAACTCCCTTAATTGAGAGAAACTTGCCTACATTCTGCAACAGAATTGGAGTTTGAACCTTATTTTTATTTATTCAAAGATGTATTTAATCCATGTAATAGGTATAAACTATCTACAAAAATAAAAAAATAAGTTTATTACTATAATAAAATTACAAAAAAATGAGTGTTAAAAACCAAATCATTTAAATATATTGATGATAATTTCTCAAAAGTTAAGAAAGATATAAAAATGTGGAAATTACCAAAATGTGAATGCTCACAAATATGGCCAAATGATTGTTGTAGAGTTTTGGTAATCTATGGTCACATTACATGATTTGTAACAATTTTTTGACCAATTTTTATTAACATAGTAGTAAAAAAAAACTTAAGTAGTATTTATAAACTAACTGTGAAGTTTACTTCAAAATTCATCAACAAATGATAAAAAAACACTGGTTATCCAATAAACCTGTGAACCTTGAAACTTCAAATTTACAAACTTAAAAAAAAAAAAATGAAAAACCAGGAAATTTTTACACAAACCAGAAAAAAAAACCTGGATTTATTTTTATTTTGAATAATTTTGTTTAGCATAAATTGTAAACTTATCATTTTTAGACTGTTAAAATGTTTACTACAAGTGTTTAATTAGTAATTTTTTAATTATTGGTTTAATTATTGGTTTAATTATGAACTAATTTTTGACATGATTGTCATGTAAATTTAGTCAACTAAAACTTATTTCCTAATGATGCAACTTTTTAGAGTTAAAAAAAAAAAGAAATTAATAGCAAGAATAAAGTAAATTTTTTTTTTTTTTATAGTATTTTCTGATGTTTTTCTACCATAAAAAAAAAAAAAAACTTAAAGCAAGAGCAAAATAAGGAAAGAGCCAAATAAAAATTTCTAATGCAATATTTAAGCCATATGTATTTATGGCAGCTGCAATATGTCTTAACTTTATAGTAAAACTTATAAGTGATTTTTTGTGCCTAGTATACTAAAGTAGCTATTATAATTATAATTTAGTTATGTTTAATGTTTTTTTTTAATTTTTGGTTAATAGTTTGAATTTCTGCTGACAAAACCATAATTTTTTCTTATTTAAGTAATCTAATATTACTGTGTGATTATAAGACTTTTCAAAGGTAAGTGCTTCATTTTATCATTTTTTTGCTTTGTTGTTTTCTTTCTCATAAATTCTTTTAATTAAGCAAAACACTGTAAATTAGAAAAATATACATCATAATTCAACTAAGAATTAAACTAGAAATGGTTTTCATTTTCAACAAAAAGGTTTAATGTATCAACAACTTTGAAATGCCAGTTCATAATTGAAGTTGCACAATAAATAAAAAGATTAAAAAGGAATAATAAATTATTTTTTAAATATTTTAAGTATATTAAATAACTTCATTTTAAGTTGAGACTAATTTACTACTAATAATGGTCAAAAAATATACTTTCAAAAACCTGGATGAATTTCTGAAAAACGAAAGAAATTTTGAAAACCTGGGTTGAAATTGCAAAAAAATATTTAGCCACTTTGAATATCTGATTTTTAGTTTTTAGTTGATAAAAGCTTAGTACAAAAGTTTGCTTACACATCAATATTTAATTATTTAGTTTGTAACTAAATATTTTTTAGTTACGAACTCTTCTGCATACTTTTATTTTCAAATAATGAAAAAAAAAATTCCTATTTAGAATATTTTTAACAAGACATGGACTTTACAAAGAGTGAGCTAAAAAAGTTGAGGCCAAGGGGAGCAACAATGTACAGTTCACACACTACAACTAGCTATGTTGACGATGTGACTCACATTGAGAAGGACATTTCCAAGGGTGACACACTGCTCTCATTTTCCATCAAGTTCAACTGTAATGTGAGTTGTTTTTTTTTTTTTTGCTTTATATTTTTGAATAAATGTTTCTATATTTATATAAAATTAGCTCTTTACTTTGATTTCTTTTAAATAATTTTTCATTTATTTCTCAGTTTATTTTTAATACAGTGTTATTTTCTATCAAATATCACGTTTACCAATTAAAGGTTTCTTTTAGCCCCATTTTTTTTAAAGTTTTGCCACATTTTGTTCTATCAACTCAAAACAGCTTGAGGTTTTTGAAAGTGATCCATTGTTTTCAAAATAGCTTGAGGTTTTGTGTGCACTAGGATGCATCTGTTGCCCTGACCTCGGAGTTGATCTAAGTTCAACTTTTTGTACTCGGAAAATTACATAAAAAGACAGAATAAAAAAAATAGCGTCTTTATTAAAGTTTATAAATTACTTTAATAGTAAGATTTAAGGGCATAGGGGGGGGGTAAACACCCTTTTTTGGTTTTTGATCTTTTTTTATTAGTTTTTACTAAGCTACAAGGTGCTTTTTACAGATTTAAAAAAATCAAAATAGTTTTTGAGATATAGCTGGTCAAAGTCGAAGCCGACAATAGGATCCTTATGGGAGGCGCAAACTAAAACTGCAAAAATAGACTATTTCACTAAAAATCTATCTTCTCCTACGTTTTTTAAAATAACTACCTCAAACTTTCAGGAAATGTTCCTTGATATATTTAGAAAATTCTGTCGGAAGGAATTTTTTTAAAAATAAAAAATAAAATTTTTATATAAAAAATAAACAAAAAAAACAGTTTTTTTTTTTGTTTTTTTGTTATAAAACTTTTATTTTTTAATTTTTTTAAATTCTGTTCTGACAGAATTTTCTAAATACTGCAAGGAACATTTCCTGAAAATTTGAGGTAGTTGTCTCAAAAAACGTAGGAGGAGATAGATTTTTAGTGATTTCTAGTTATTTGACGTTTTAGTTTGCACCTCCCATAAGGATCCTATTGTTGCCTCTGACTTTGACCGGCTATATCTCAAAAATTATTTTGAATTTTTTTAATCTGTAAAAAGCATCTTGTAGCTTAGTAAAAACTATATAAAATAATTTATTATATATAAAATTATTTGCCTATAAGTAACTACTTTAATTAAAAAACAAAAAATTTATAACCACTGAACGGATTTAAAGCTGGTTCTGTATTTAGTTCAATAGAAAAAATCAAAAATGTAAGGCCATAGGGTTTATATATAAATTTTTTTTTTTTCTTATATTTTGCTCTAAGATAAGGTATGTACCAGGGGCGTCGCGTGGGGTGTTGCACTGCCACAACTGCACCACCTTGAAATTTTGTAAGAAAAAAAAAAAGTATCTATAACGTTTCTGTATTTTTTAGAACAAAATCTCTTTTAAAACTCCAATTTTGAAAACGACCATTTTGCCCACTTCACTGCCGCAAACTCTTAGCTGACTGCCGCAAATGAACTCAAAAAAGCAAAATTTCTTCAAGAATTACCGCAAAATCAATATCTTGTGGTAAGTAAGTTAAGTTGAAAATTCCCTAAAACAGGACTTGCTTAAGTATCATCTACAAGCTATTGTAAACATAAATTAAAATCAAAGCTAAGCTTCTGCTAAGTGCAAAGGATTAAACTTAAGTTTATCTACCCACATGATTTTTCAATTTAAGAGATCACTTCTATTAAAACGAAACAATAAAAGAACTAAACTTGTCATAAATTACATATCTTGAAAAAAACAGATAAAAAACCTAAATCACCAAAGTCTTAAAAATTTGATTTTTTATTTTAATCTGCATACATAAACTTAACTATAACTGATTATTGTTATCATAAAGTTAGTAAAATATTTAATTAAATTATATTTAAATGTAAAATTTGAGTTCTAAAAAAAATGTTAAGAAGTTTATTATAGACTTCTAGTTTACTCTTACAGAAAAATAATTTAGATTTATATTAAATAAAAATTAGTATTATTGAAACATACACATATTTAAATAAAGTAAATAGCCTTAACTTAGAAACTTTGATTACTTAAAGTAGTTTAACATTTTAGGAAAATTTAGTCTACTTAATATGACTTTTGGTTTAATTTTTTCATAAACAAAGCAAACATTTTAGATAAAATTGTTGAAACATGGTTGTCTTGCCTCATAATCAGGATAACTTAGAAATTTAAAAAAACTCAAGATGACCCAAGATAAATTAAAACAGGCCAAATTAGAAAAATATTCAGGCTGACTAAAGCAGTTTTAGTTTTATACTCTGGAAATAACAAGCTTATTTAAAATTAAAAAATAAGTGTTTTACCCCTATGGCCACATGAAAACTAACTAACCAGTTTTTTTACTGCTATAATGGTTACATATTTATAATTTGTCTTTAAATTTATTGAAAAGTCAACAGCCTCACCAACCAAACTTAAAAAAGTTGAGCTCCTGAGAAAAATACTGTCATAAAAATGAAAAACAAATTAAATTTAAATAAAGAAAACATACCCTTAAAGAACTATTGAACTCCAACAAAAAAACATTAAATTTAGAAAAAAAGTCAATAAAAATCTTAATGTTTAGAAAAAAAAATTGTGCAAAATAGTGAAGGGTAAGGGGGGGGGGGGTGTATAGGCTCTTTTTTTATGTTGTTCTTATTTTAACTTTTTCAGAAAGCTAATAGTTACTCTTTAATAAACTTGAAATTTCCAATTAAACTTTTAGATACAACTGGTCAAAGCCAGAGAGTACAATGATTTATTATACAAGGAGCAAACCAAAACAGCAAAAAAATATAATTTTACTGAAAACTATTCTCCATAATTTTTAAAGCAATTTTTATCAAACTTTTTCATCCTACTTTTTATAAAGTTTTATACTTTTGTTGAAGAGAAGTTTTAAATTTTTAAGTATCAATATATATTTTTATATATACAAAAAAAAATTACTTTTGTTATAACTTTTTTTTTCTTTGTGTTTTAAATATCTATTTTAGCAAATTGTTTTGTTTTATAAAAGAAACATCTAAAGATTTTGAGGCCAACATATAAAAAAAAAAATGATTATAGTGATTTGATTTATTTGTTGTTTGAGTTTAAATTATATTAATAAGGATTCTTTTGTACCATTGACTGTGAATAACCAAATCTCAAAAATTAATATGAACATTTTATATTGATAAAAGATGACTTATAGTTAAATTAAAACTATACAAAATGATTTTAGTAAAATAATTCTAAAGTAGATGTTAAGGGCTTAAAAGGGGGATGGGTTAAAACACTTTTTTTTAACCCTGTTTTAGTTTGTGCCTCCCATAAGGAACCTTTTGTTGCCTTTGACTTTGACCGGCTATATCTAAAAAAATATTTTAAATTTTGAAAATCTGTAAAAAGCATCTTGTTGCTTAGTAAAAATTACATAAAATAAGATCAAATTGTGAAAAAAGTGTTTCATCCCGACTCAAGGTCACTCAAAACAGTTTTTTGACTCAAAGAGTGGCAACCTTGTTTTTAGAGTGGCAACCTTGTTTTTTTTTTTTTTTTAATATTGAAACTGTTTATTAGTTTACTCTATTTAGCTAAAACATTTTTTTGTTGAACAAGGTAATTGCTATTTTTATAGATTTTATAACTAGGAAAATGCAGAAAAATACTTGTGAAGTAAATTGGACAGTTTCTAAGCTTAAATCATGCCAGTTATCAGAGTTAACAGAGGAAATTATACCTGCAGTTGAAATTTTGTATAACATCATGCAATGCACAGACTTAACTGTTCAAAAAGTTAAACAACATTTGGAAACATTTCAAGCTGCAGTCAACAGTATAAGAAATTCAAATAGTACAGAGAATGTTAAAAAAGCCTTTCTTCTTCAGCAAAAGAAGTCTGCGATAGTGTCAGCTTTAACATCATTGAAAGGTTCAAGTTTTCAGGCCATTTAAGAATTTCGCAGTTATTTTTGGCAAAATATTTTACTGTTTATAAATCTTGTTTTCCTTTAAAGCTTATAGAAACAGTGAAGAAGTGTTATCCTGTAGTTAAATGTAAACAGTTAGAAAGAGAACTGAAAACATGTTATTCACGTACAGAAATGCATCAGGATGCTTTAGTGAAAATATTGTTATATCTTGAAGAACATAACCTGACTAAAATATTTAACGAGACTGCAAAGCTTCTTATAATTTTGATAACTATTCCCATGACTAGTGTAGAAGCTAAAAGAACATTTTCATCTTTGAAAAGGATAAAAACATTTTTGAGAAAGACCATGGGTCAGTCAAGGTTTAATTCTTTAAGTGTAATTTCAATTGGTAGGGACTTACTTAAAAACTAGTTTCAAGGAAGAGGTGATGGAGAAGTTTATCAACCTAAAGGAGAGAAGAATGAATTTTAGTTACAAAGGTGAAAAGTAAGAGTTTAAGTATTTATGTTTGCAAAGTTAGAACTTCAGATTTATTTTTTAGGTATACATTCAGTAGTAACCATTTTCTGTACTAAGAAAGTTTAGTTTTTCTTTAAAAAGTTGTAATTTGTACATAAGATTTTCTTTGTTTGTAGACTTTTTAATTTACTTGCCAAGCTTTATTATGCATTTCTTTTTTGTTTAGTTAAGAATAAATAAAACTATTTTTTTAGTTTGGTATTTAATCCAATATTTTTCAAGTAAAGTTTTGAAGCTAAAATGAAATATTATTATATTTGCTGTGTTTTCTATTAAAATGTAAGTTTGTTATATCTAAACTGTAAGCTACTTTAAGTTTTAACTTTAGAGCCTTTGTAAAACTTAATATTATTTAGTTTGCTTGTTTTACTTTTGAGTTTTTTACTTAGTCAAACTTTTTTTTTATCTTAATTGTGTTTTAAAATTCTTTAAAATTTCTTTACTGAGTAATGTAAGTTATTCTTTAAAAAAATTTCAATTTGTACACATTATTTTATTTCTTTGTAGACTTTTAAATTTACCTGCCAAGTATAAATAGGTTTTTTTTCAATTAAATATTAGTAAAATAATTATAAATAGTTTGATGTTAAATTAATATAGTATTTTTTAACTAAAGTTGAGGCTAAAAGAAATATTATTGCATTTGCTGTATTTTCTTATTATAATATTAGTCTGTTTAATCTAAATTGTAAGTTAGAGACTTCGTAAAATTTGATATTTATGAGCTTGCTTATTTTACTTTTGTGTTTTCAACTTAGTAGTTAAGCTATTTTTTTTCAAACATCAACAGTTTTAATTAGTTATAAGTTGATACTCGTTTATTTTTTTCATTATTTAGCAGTAAATAAGCAATTATTTTCTACTTAGTAAAATAAATAATTTTACTCAAAATAAACTTGCAGTTTGTACAAAACCTTTTTTTGTTTTGTTTGCAGACTTTTTAATTTTCTTGCCAAGTCTAATAAGACTTTTATTATTTTGTTAAGTTAAACATTAGTAAAATAACTATTCTTAGTATGATGGTTAATCAAATATTTTTTAAATAAAGTTGAGGCAAAAAAAAGAACTAATAAAGTTGCTGTATTTTTCAATATAATAAAAAATTGTTTTGTCTAAATTTTTTCTACTGTTAGTTTAAACTTTAAAGTCTTCTTAGAAATTAATACTCATAAGTAAGCTAACATTTTTTGAGTCTTTTAAATTACTTAATTTTTTTTTCTATTCCTATATTTACTTTAATTTTCGAAGTATATACCTTTTTTTAAAAGTTATTTTCTTAAATAATTTTTTTTTGAAAAAATAAATTTTTTATTTTTTAACAAAATTTCCCAAACTACATTAGCAACTTAATGTAATTGTTATAGAAAAAGATTTATTTAAGATAAAAAAGAGTTTTAAAGTAGGGGATTTTTTAAAATTCTGCACCACCTAAGAAAAATACCACGCGACGCCACTGGTATGTACCAACCGTTTTTAACTGTTTTTTTTTAACCACCTGAACTTTTTATATAAATATAAGAGATCAACGTTTATAACTTTCCTACGGAGGGTTTAAACTAAAAAGGCAAAAATAGATTATTTTGCTAAAAATCAATTTTCTTCTGGTTTTGAACAGTATTTAAAACTTGATTAGTCTAATTATTAAAAGATTATTTTTATAAATGTTAAGTTTTTACTTATTTTTTTTCATTGAAATTATTCAAAGAAAGTAGACCTTATCTTAAATTTTGGTCACAATAATAATTTTTTTTTAATAATCTGGTTAATACAAGTATTATTTTTAATTGAAAAGAACATTCTTTAAAATTTTTAATTAAATTGTTTCAAAAAAGAAAGCGAACAAAAACTTTAAAAAATATAATGAATATTCCTAGAAAATGGCTCATGACAGTTTTTTGTTTCATCTGTTTGTATCAGTATCTTTTTACAGAACTGGTTGTATATAAAATTTAATTTAAGTTCTTTATTCCATAAAATATTATTTTATAGTATACTGTTTTAGCTTAAACTCAAAGCCAATATTATTTTTGAAATGTTGGATACCTGTATGTAATCAATTTATGTTTTATATAGCCTGAGTTATTTTGCTAAATTAAGTGTTTTAAATATTTATCATTGAGTACATAAATAATTAACTACTTGTACAAATTCCAATATGTAGATTAGTTTCAACATAAATAAGGACAAGAAATAAATATACATATATTTGTGTTTTTATCTTAGGTTCACTGAGTAACTGATTTATTTAACATTTTATTTAAAACTACTTTGTTTAATAAAAAACAAGTTCCAAACACTTATTAATTTAGTTTATAAAGCTTTACTCATCTTAATAAAATTGTAGATTAGAACATGCAGCTTGTTTACCTCTAAGCATGTTAAACAAACAAATTTTCAAAATTATTATGTAATTTTCACAAAATGCACTTAAGTTGCATTAAATGATTGTTTGTTTAAGTAATAAAACATACAAGTAAGTTTAGAACAAACAAAAGTTTTTTTATAAATTATGTTTTTATTTAAACTTTAACCATTATTGTACCATTATTAATTTATTATATAAGCAACTTAGTTAAATTTTTAATAGCATTACACAACAATGATAAACTTGTATTTTTTTTACTTCTGTATACTAAGTATTTTATAAGATCAAATTTGTTTGTTATTTATCATAGTTTAAATTTTAAAAGGATCACTCAAAAGCATTATAAGTTATTAGATACTTCTTACTCATAGTTATATTTTATATCATACACTTTTTATTATAATAAAGCATTTTTCTTTGGTCCAGGAAAATTACAATCAAAAAAAAAACTATTTATTATTTTATGTTGTTTACCAAAGTACATAAAGTTAGTTGGATATTCTATGTTATGCATTTTACACGGTTGCCAAAAAACATGAAATCCTGGAGAAACCTGGAATTTAACAATTTTTAGGCAAAAAAAAAGCTGGAAAAAACTGGAATTTAAAGATTTAGAAAAAAACTTTGATTTTTGTACAAAAATCACAAAAATACCTGCAGTTTTAAAACTTTTCACACATAAAATAACAAGATGTTGATTAGGTAAGAAAAATCTATCATGAGGGTAAACATTATTTTGTATCATTTTTTTTTTCACTTGTATTACATTTATTATTGCATATATTATATTTTTAATGTTGTTTTACTACTTAAGATAGTTTTTTTTTAATCTGATGTTTAAATTTCTACTAAAAATATACCTTAAGAATTTTTACAAAAAACCTTTGGACACCTGAATTTAAGCAAAAATGTTATTTTAGTTTAGTTGATTATATCAATAACAAGTACATTAATAATAAATTTAGCTGGTAGATTAAAACAAGCTTTAAGTAGCTCAAGATTATTGAAAATTAAATTTAGCAAATATAATGTTCAAACCATAAAAGCTCTAAATTTTTATTTGTCAAAGTCATAGCTATTCTTTAAACTAACAAAGTTATTTGAAAAACATATATAAATTATTGTCAAATTAGTTTAAACCAGCTTGCTAAAAGTGCAATTTTTGTGGGCAACAAGAAATTTTATTTAAATTGTTTCGTTTGTATGTTGTTACTTTTCTATAGATAATGTACAGTTTAAACATTTATAGCTTACATATTTGTTTACTACGGCTTTTTATATAAAACAAACATAACAAAGTAACTTAAAGTATAAAATATTAGAGAGAATAACAAAAATTCTGCTATTTAATCATATCACTCATTATTGAAATACTCTTCAGTTTATGGCGATTACCAAAATTTACTTTAATTTATTACAAAATTTACAATTTAATGAGTAATCAGAATTTTTAAGCAATTTGCTTTTTTGTATAAAATAAAAAGCTAGAGTTTTTTCATATCAGTTTTAAAGAAAATTAAACACATTCAGGAAAACAGATGTATTTTAGAAGTAATTTTTTTTTTCAGGTAAACGAACTGAAGAAAGCAAACAACCTGACAACAGATCAGGATTTTTACACTCTGAAAAAGATCAGGATACCCGTGAAGAAGCACGGAATATTTGCTGAAGAAGAATCACAAGCTGTTACGTCACATTACGATGACGATGCTAGTGAGGAGAAAGTTGACGTCAGCGGTAGTTCGAACGGTGAAGAATTCCTCAAGTCCATGGATAAGAACATCAAAGACGTTTCTTCTAACAACAAGGAGGTTTTTCTTGTTTTTTTTTTTGTATTACACAAGATTGTACAGTATACTAGTTAGTCAAATGTTAAAATGCTCTAAATCAAGTGGGCTATAATAACAGTTCGTTAGTGTTTAATAAATATAAACAGGTGTTTTGATGTTGATACAATAATGTTATTATACTTTTTTGTATTCTTAATTGGTTTAGTTGAGGATAAGGGTTTAGGGGGTCCACCTCAGGATCAATGTAATTAGTTAATTAATTTATGTAATGTAAATATACAATGGTATTTCATAAAAGAATTTAACATGGTTTTAGAAAAATTAATAATATTAAATTTCGAATTAGTTTGTATAAAAAGGATGTCTGTTTAGTAGTTGTTTTTTGATTTATTTATGTGTAAATCTGCACAAACTTGTTTGATTAATTTTATGTAAACTTTTATAGCGTGGGAGAATAAAAACTTTGTTTATTTATGTAAAACAACATCAATTAAACTCAAAATAGCCAATCATTAATACTCGTAAACTATCAAAACGTGTATTGTTTACGTGATTTTTAAAGTTTTGATTATAGTGGAGTATTGTTTAAATACTAAACTACTTATTACTATTTTATTTTTTATTATTATGGAACTAAAATAAATACTTTAGGTATGTAAAGTAGAAATGTTATTACAAACAAAACACAAAGCAAATTAAAATTTTTTTTTTGCATTAATCAACTCTTCTTGGTACTTAAAAACCTATTCTAACCAAAGTTACAGCTATTATATGGTTTTTGGATTGTACTAAGAGTTATTTGTTAAGCTTTTTATATGTTATGTATACAAAAATCAATGATGTTTCACACAGGTACTGGAGGAAGTGGTGACGACTCTGGGTTCGAACACATACCGCCCCTTGAGGGTGACATCCGGCAACAGCGAGTGTTCCCATGACAACTGGAGGTGGTACCTGGCAACCATGGTGTTGGTAGGCGTGCTGGTTATCATAGTGATCACGTCAGACCTGATGGAACTCAGTAGTGAGAAACCGCATGATGACGTCATCAGGCAATACAGTCACCATTCATACGATGATGTGTAATATGACGTCATATTGTTGTAAATTTTATGCATTTAGTTTATTAGACCTAGGCTAAGTGACCACAAGCAAAATTTTACTTCAAATTGATATTAACAATATTTTTCCTTGAACTTTGTGGCTACTAGTAAAATGATTTAATTTAATCCTTTTTATGACAAAAGTATCTTTTTAATTTTATCCAAATTTTTATTAGTGAATAATATTCAGACAACCTCTCTTATTCAACAAGAGTTTAAAAGTAGTTCTTTTGAGTTTAAAAAAAACATATTTTGCCTAAAAAAAATTTTTCTAGTGGGTGTTTTACAATTCTACTTATGTTTAGTAGTCGGCAAAAAGATTAAAACTTTAGTTTTTATTCAAGTTTGATAGCCTACAGAAATATAAAAAACGATTGGTTGTTAATTAGTTCTAAAAAAAATTAGTTAAACTACTTTTGCTTTTAATTACAATAAACACGTTTGGTTCTAATGAGTTGATATTAAAATCGTTTATGATTTGTTTACTTTAATCACAAACTCTAAAATTTAAAGAAAAAAAATATATTTACTCACCAAACTTTATATTTCTTTTTATTTAGTTATTCAATTTTCCAAAAGTATTAGTCAATGATAACGGCTTTAGTTGTTCATTTTAAACATTTTTAGCGTAGAAATAGATTTTGAAGCTTTAAGATGCATATGTACTCATTTTGTTAGTATACAAAACTTGACAAATTTATTTAATTTAATGGTTGATTAGTTATTGTGCTGTGAAGTTTTCTTTTTATGACCGTATACAGATGACAAAGGTTTATTTTACCAAAATCGCTTCATAAAACTTCAATTCTTTTTTGTTATAGTGAGACCATTTCTATGCTTGTAAAGGCAAAACTGTTGAATAAATTTCAATCATACTTACAAGGGTATTGCTGACATTTAAAAATGTTAAAATGAGTAAAATATTTATTAAAAGGGTCGTTGCAAATAATGTTAAAATTTTGATACAAATTTTTTACAAAGTTATTTTATCTAACAACTTATTACAAACTTCTGACATTTTTACTTATTTAAATTTTATTGGTGTGTTAAAATATAGTTCTATGCAGAAAGTATGTAGTCTTAAAAAAGTTAAAACAAGTTTATATACTTTTTTCCAATTTTTGATATCTATACGAGTTTTGGATAATTTTTTGAAGCATTTTTTAATGAACTAATGTTGCTATACATTTGTTTTTTGAATAAATCTTTTTTTTTTATCGTTGTTGTTTTATTTTTACCACTAGTTAAATTTCAGCTGATATTTTATAAAGAAGTTATTATCATTAAATTAAAGTAAGGTATTTTTATCTGAAATCACTTTTAAACATTTTAAACTATTTAAATAAATAGCTTTTATTAGTTCTTTTTAATCAAATTAGAAGTTTAAAAATACTTAGTTATTCATATTTCATTATTATTTTTGATATATACAAAAAATGAGCTTATAAAAAAAGCATTTAACACTAAATTTTTCTTTTTAACTTTTAATCTACATAAACAATACTTTGTAAAAGTTCTTCCAACTTAAAAATATTATATCTCCCAAACTTAAATTGCTTTCAAAAATAATTCACCCAATACATTTATTGAATAAGAAGGAATCGTTAAGGTGGTGGTAAGTTTTTTGGTGTAAATTTTATATGTTTTCAAAAAGTAAAATAAAAATGCTTGTAGCTACTTTTACTGAACCAATTCATTAACTTTAAAATAACTATTGAAATAAGTAAACTTGAATGTACTTTTTTTTAATAAATGATTTAAAACAGTTTTTGTTTTTTTGTGTTCAACTCATTTTATCTACTTTTTTGATATTTTAACTATTTTCAACACGATTAAGGTTATTTTAGCTTTGAATATATTCATACAGATTTATTATCATTAATCACTGAATAAATTAATGATCGTACTGAGCATAAAGTTGTTAATCAAAAAAAAATTATGCGCTTAGTCAAGGTTACTTTGTTTAATAAAAACAGTTGTTAAAACCAGTTTTAGATGAAGCATTTTTCTTCAAGCATACATATTTTAATATTAGCTAAAGCTTTGTCATTTTTGTTGTTAAGTCATAAAAGTCAAGCACAATTTTTTTTTTTACAATATTGCTTAGTATAATATAAAACATCGCTTTACTGTTACTCCACTTAAATTTTAAGCGAGGAAAAAGCTACCTGAAACTTCAATTTAGTAGAAAAAAAAATTTAAAATATTTTTTCGCCAGTTTCACTGCAAAAATGTATCTAAGTACATGTAAAGCCGGTAGAATGTTATTGTAAAAGTCTTTAAGTTGTTAAAAAATATTTAACAAACTAATTATCAGAACAACTAATCCTACGTTTATTATTCTATGACTAATTAAATTTTTGCCGCTAAGGAAAAACAAAACATCAGTTTATTATAAGTCTTAAATTTATGCTAGTTAATAATTTATTTAGTATGAAGGTTTAACATTTAGTTACAGTTAAAGGTATTAAGCTTATTTGCAATATTTAAATCAATCGGTTCCATTTAGAAGAGCCGAAGTAAAAACGGAAAAAAAAGTTAGACTATGTATTTAGAAACCTACGTTTTTCAATAGTTTTCTGAGTTTCTTAATTAAGTCCAAAACTTGATAGTTAACAATACTATTATAGGTTTTATTTTACCAAAAATACAATTATTTATTCTTTTTTGATAAAAAGCTTCATTCAGTAAAATTGAAATCGTGATTATAAGAACACTTCTTATAAATAATTTTATATTTTGTTTAAAAGTTTGAAACAGAAAACTAAACAACAAATTAGACAACTTCAATGTAAATAAATACAAACAGGTTATTTTTCCATGAACAATACCTAAATATTGTTTTTGATGATTAAAAACTCGTAAAATGATATTTTTTCGTTGTATTAGCTTAACGTAAAGCAACTATTATAAAGACTTTTTGAGTCTAATCTTTAACTATTCATGGTTAAAAGATTTAATTTTCCTTTGTCTGATCAGCTAAATAACTGACAGTATCACTTTTAATATGCTTTTAATATAAGTAAATCATAAAAATATAAATTGTATTTCCGATACTTAAATTTAAATTAATAACTGCGATTGTGATTGTAGTTTTTGTAATTTTTATTAACTGGATATGATTATTACAAAAAAGAATCTAAACCTGAAAAACTACTATATTATACACAAAAAAAGATCTATTACATTCACTTAAAAGTTTCCAATAACAAATTAAATACCTTGAGTTACTTAAATACTGCATATTCTCTTTAACGATTACATAAAAGTTGCTTCTTTATAAACAACTAGTTTTTTTTACAGTTATAGATCAAGGTTTTCAAATGAAATAGGAGGCAGTAAGTTTTGAAAGGCGATGATTTAATTACGTTGTTTTTAATGTGGGATAAACATTATATGTGGGGGGAGATATATTTTCTATTCTTCATATGATGGCGATTAAGACTATGATATTGGGAAGCCATGGTATACATATTTAAAATATGGCTGTCATAATACGTAAGTAAAAAAAGTTAGTAGCTTAAAACACTTATAAAGACTTATTTCAAAATTGTAACTGTATGAAGTCAATTTTTTTTCAACAGAAAAAAATTACAAAGACAATACTATCAAATGTTTCAACCACAACAATTTTAGTTATACCCAAGTTAATTAATTTTAATTGTTAGTTTTATTATTTAATTTATTTTAGTAAAACACATAGGTAAAAAACCTCATATATATTTTATAAACATTATATAGTAAAGAGTAAAGACAACAAGTTAAAGACACCAATAAATTTAGATATGCATTATGTATATCAATAGAGTGCGAAAATTAAAAAAAAATAAGAAAAAAGGAACAAAAATAGACAGATTCAATGTTATGAACAATAATTTAAAATATTTAGGAGCTATAACAAACTTCAAGTTTAAGTATAGTGCGTGTGTTTTTAAAAGGTAAGGAACATATAATATAGCCAACTAAACTAAAAGTTTTATACAAAAAAAAGGCTTCAATTTACAAACATTGATCATGGTTATAGGTAAGTTCAGCAGCATGTCTAGACATTTTTAAGTGGTCAGAATATTTTTTTACTCTTTAATTAAGTTTCTTCTAATAATACACTTTAGAGAATTACATAAATGTCTACTATAGGGGTGGGCAACGTACAGCCCGCGGGCCGGATCCTGCCCTCAGAGTGAAAATGACTGGCTCCCGACAGTTTTTAAAATTTTTTAAAGATCGGGCTCGTAAATACCAGCCCGCGAGCGAAGTGACAGGCACGCAAAGGGTAAATATTATAAAATTTTTATATAACTTTTTATAATACTTTTACAAAACATAACTGTAAGAATTTGACTCTAAAAACATGCTAAAAAACGACTTTATAATTTAATGTGTACTAATAAATATACCATTTTTGCCTAATGTTTTGTGTTGTTCTATCTTAGTTGGAATATCTTTTTGTCAAATTACCTCAAGCAAAGTGTTTTTTTTAAGTACGATATTTCATATAAGTACCTTTGTCAATTATATTTATATTTATTATTAGAACATGAGACATGTCTCAATCTACATCTTAAGCTGTCAGAATTGAAAAAGTTTTATAAACTTGGAGGATTCAAAAAAGTGATCAACTGTATCTATAAAATTAGATTCCGGCCGGATCCAAAACTTTTAAACTAGATTCCGATAGGATCTGGATCTTTACTTTAAAATAGTATATAGTCGGATTCGGGTCTAAAAAGTCATTATTTGGCTAGATCCGGATACCAGATCCGGTAAATCACCAATTCGAGATGCTCCGGCCCGGTTGATTTAAAAACGTTGCCCACCCCTAGTCTACTACATAACTGTCTAAAATTTATCATTTAGATAAAAATATTCAAACTTGAACCAATTTTAAAATACCAGTATAACAGAATGCTAACTTTAATAATTAGTCTAACTTTTAGTAATTAGTTAAAATATGTTCCAAGTGGAGTTATTATTGACAATGCTGAAATTTTGCAACACACTGTAAAACTAACATATAACAAAACTTTTATACATAAAAAAAGTAGTACTAGTAAATCGAAAAAAGTTGTGATAATCAGTTTGAAAAAGTTTGAGTTTTATTTTAAATAGAAAATAAATTCAATGATATGTAAATAAATTACTTAGCCAAACAGTTCCAGATAGAGTAATTTAACTAAAACTCAAATTTAAGTCTAAAAATAATTTATAGTATTGAAAACAAACTAAGTAGCAAAATTAAAGAAGTATTCTAACGTTATATAACTTAAAATTGTTTAAAAAACCGGTAGGACTTTTTATGTGTACTATTTTATGGGCACTATTTTATGTGTAGAATTGCTGCATTCAATTTTTGATGTGATGTCATCAAAATTATGTAATACTACACATAATTTTGATGATATCACATCAAAAATTGAATGCAGCAATTCTACACATAAAATAGTGCCCATAAAATAGTACACATAAAAAGTCCTACCGGTTTTTTAAACAATTTTAAGTTTTACAACGTTAGAAAACTTCTTTAATTTTGCTACTTAGGACTTTTTATGTGTAGTATTTTATGGGCACTATTTTATGTGTAGAATTGCTGCAACCAATTCTGCCTATAATTTGATGTGATGTCATTAACATTATGTGTAGTATTTACATGTTGCTGCAATTAAGTTGCTGCAATTAAATGAAAATAAAATACTGTCCAGGCCTTATATAAATATTATATATAATTTTTGAGTTACAAACAAATAAAATAAAAACTTAAATACACATAAACCGATAGTTTGATTTATTTGTACATTTATTTCAATTATATTTTGTAAACTAAAAAAAGTAGTGGCTAGACTTATTAAAAGATTATGGATAATTTTTTTTAAAGATTTAATAAAGAAAAAAAACTTGAATACACTTAAACCAATTGTTTGATATAAATTTATATTTATGTAATTTATATTTTTTATATTAACAGAAGCAATGGCTTGGCATATAATAAATATTTTAAAATTTTTATTTATTTAAGATTTTATAAACAAAATAAAAAAATTAAAATTGAACCCAAATAAACCAATTGTTTGATTTATAGTTGTATATATGTAATTTATATTTAGTAAACTTATAAAAGTAGTGGTTTGCTCTTATGTGTACTATTTTATTGGCACTATTTTATAGGTAGAATTGCTTCAATCAAATATATTCAATGGGTAGTATTTAGATGTTGCTGCAACTAAATGAAAAATAAAATACTTATTAAGCCTTATATGAATATTATGGATAGTTTTTGGAGTTTTAAATTTATAAACAAACAAATAAAAAAAAAACTTGAATACACATAAACCAATAGTTTGATTTATTTGTACATTAATTTAAATTGTATTTTGTAAACTAACAGAAGTAGTGGATAGACTTATTAAAAGATTATGGATAGCTTTTTTATGTAATATTTAATAAAGAAAAAAAAGGTTGATTACACTCAAACCAATTGTTTGATTTAAAAGTAGACAGTATGTTATTTTTACTTAATTGCAGCAACATCTAAAAACTACCCATAATTTAAATGAAATCACATAATTTAATTGAAGCATCTCTACACATAAAAGAGTGCCCATAAAATAGTACACATAAGGCCAAACCACTACTTCTAAAAGTTTACTAAATGTAAATTACATATATACAACTATAAATCAAACAATTGGTTTATGTGTCTAAAATTTTAATTTTGTTTATAAAATCTTAAACAAAGAAATATCCAAAAGATTTATAATATGCCAAGCCATTACTTCTGGTAGTATAAAAAATATAAATTACATAAATATACTTTTAAATCAAACAATTGGTTTAAGTGTAATCAAGCTTTTTTTTCTCTATTAAATCTTAAATAAAAAATTATCCATAATCTTTTAATAAGTCTAGCCACTACTTCTGTTAGTTTACAAAATACAATTTAAATAAATGTACAAATAAATCAAACTATTGGTTTATGTGTATTTAAGTTTTTTGTTAATTTGTTTGTTTATAAATTTAAAACTACAAAAACTATCCATAATATTCATATAAGGCCTGGACTGTATTTTATTTTTATTTAATTACAGCAACATCTAAATAATACCCATAATTTAAATGAAGTCATATAAAACTATGGCCATAATTGATTGAAGCAATTCTACATATAAAATAATGCCCATAAAATAGTACACATAAGAGCAAACCACTACTTTTATAAGTTTACTAAATATAAATTACATATATACAACTATAAATCAAACAATTGGTTTATGTGATTTCAATTTTTATTTTTTTATTCTGTTTATAAAATCTTAAATAATTTTTTTTTCAAAATATTATATTATGCCAAGCCATTACTCCTGTTAATATAAAAAATATAAATTATATATAATTAATAATTTATTGACAAAAATTGCTACCCTGCTAACCCGGTTTCACCTAAAAAAGGATCTTCAGAGCTAGGTAGCAATAAAAATGAAGCACACTGATATATATAGAAAAAAACAATCAAATTAATTGGCACTAATCAGGTTAATCAGCACTAATTAGACATAAATTAGTAATTAAGTAATTTATAGATATTTTTGAGTGAAAATAATTAATAACTTTATAAAAAACCTTTCAAAAAACTTATTATGCTTAGTTAGTAAATTATCATAAAACTTATAAAAGTCTAAAAATTAAGTTTAACATGTAAGATAGTAAAAATAGTAAAAATAAGACACAACAAGCAAACAATAAATCAAAAATAACAAGATCTATAATGAGGACACATAGCGGTTAATTCTTTTCTGATATTTAGTGATTTATTTCTATCTGCTTCTGCTATAGCCATTCTTTCCAGATTGCAGATTGAACAGTTGTCGGCTTTCTTCGGGACTGAGCTTTTAACTTTGTATAGTACTTGCCAATTGATTTCGGCAAAATTGATATTGTTAATAATAACACATATGCCCCTTTTCGAAAAGAAAACTCGCATATAACACATATGCCCCTTTTCGAAAAGAAAACTCACATATAAGATAACACATATGCCCCTTTTCGAAAAGAAAACTCACATATAAGATATGTAAACAACCAATCAAACCACCCTAAACCAATAAGAAAGAGCATAGGTCCAATGGTTAGTAACAGATTAAATAAACTTTCCAGCAGCGAAGAAATTTTCAATAACATCAAAAAAGACTACAATGAAGCCTTGGCTGAAAGCGGACACAACAAACTCATAAACTACAACGAATCTGTCTTAAAGCCCAATAAAAAGACTAGAAAGTCCAGGAAAATTATTTCCATACTGCAATTCTGTAAAAACAAATATTGGCAAAAAATTTTTGGATCTTATACGACTTCATTTTCCAAGAAATAACAAACTCCATAAAATCTTTAACAAGAACACCATCAAAATTTCCTATAGTTGCCTTCCAAACCTAAAAAACATTATAAATACCCATAACAAAAGGATTTTAGATGATTCAAACAAAAAAGATAAGACTTGCAACTGCAGGGACGAAACCAACTGCCCTTTTAAAGGAGAATACTTACTAAAAGGCATCTAAAAGGCCTCTATTAGGAATAAGGAATATATAGGATCAACAGGGGTATCCTTCAAAAAAAGATGGCAGCAACACAAATACAGTGTTCTCAAAAAACCCAAACAACTACACTATCTAAATTTGCCATTATAAACAATATCAATTTTGCCGAAATCAATTGGCAAGTACTATACAAAGTTAAAAGCTCAGTCCCGAAGAAAGCCGACAACTGTTCAATCTGCAATCTGGAAAGAATGGCTATAGCAGAAGCAGATAGAAATAAATCACTAAATATCAGAAATGAATTAACCGCTATATGTCCTCATTATAGAT
Source organism: Thalia democratica (assembly GCF_965202585.1). Taxonomy (NCBI): domain Eukaryota; kingdom Metazoa; phylum Chordata; class Thaliacea; order Salpida; family Salpidae; genus Thalia; species Thalia democratica. Next base: position 8,635,411 of record NC_139170.1, read on the forward strand.
CTTGTTATTTTTGATTTATTGTTTGCTTGTTGTGTCTTATTTTTACTATTTTTACTATCTTACATGTTAAACTTAATTTTTAGACTTTTATAAGTTTTATGATAATTTACTAATTAAGCATAATAAGTTTTTTGAAAGGTTTTTTATAAAGTTATTAATTATTTTCACTCAAAAATATCTATAAATTACTTAATTACTAATTTATGTCTAATTAGTGCTGATTAACCTGATTAGTGCCAATTAATTTGATTGTTTTTTTCTATATATATCAGTGTGCTTCATTTTTATTGCTACCTAGCTCTGAAGATCCTTTTTTAGGTGAAACCGGGTTAGCAGGGTAGCAATTTTTGTCAATAAATTATTAATTGACTTAGCTCTCTATTTCTAGATTGAGCACTGTTATTCATTTGGTTTCCAAATTATTTTATAAATTATATATATATACTTTTAAATCAAACAATTGGTTTAAGTGTATTCAAGTTTTTTTTTCTTTATTAAATCTTAAATGAAAAAAATATCCATAATCTTTTAATAAGTCTAGCCTATGCTTCTGTTAGTTTACAAATTACAATTTAAATAAGTGTAGAAATAAATCATACTATTGGTTTATGTGTATTCGAGTTATTTTTTATTTGTTTGTTTATAAATTTAAAACTACAAAAACTATCCATAATATTTACATAAGGCCTGAACAGTTTTTTTTTCATTTAATTGCAGCAACTCAATTGCAGCAACATGTAAATACTACACATAATGTTAATGACATCACATCAAATTATAGGCAGAATTGATTGCAGCAATTCTACACATAAAATAGTGCCCATAAAATACTACCCATAAAAAGACCTACCCTAATATTTAATAAAGAAAAAAAAGCTTGATTACACTCAAACCAATTGTTTGATTTAAAAGTAGACAGTATGTTATTTTTACTTAATTGCAGCAACATCTAAAAACTACCCATAATTTAAATGAAATCACATAATTTAATTGAAGCATCTCTACACATAAAAGAGTGCCCATAAAATAGTACACATAAGGCCAAACCACTACTTCTAAAAGTTTACTAAATGTAAATTACATATATAAAACTATAAATTAAACAATTGGTTTATGTGTCTAAAATTTTAATTTTGTTTATAAAATCTTAAACAAAGAAATATCCAAAAGATTTATAATATGCCAAGCCATTACTTCTGGTAGTATAAAAAATATAAATTACATAAATATACTTTTAAATCAAACAATTGGTTTAAGTGTAATTAAGCTTTTTTTTCTCTATTAAATCTTAAATAAAAAATTATCCATAATCTTTTAATAAGTCTAGCCACTACTTCTGTTAGTTTACAAAATACAATTTAAATAAATGTACAAATAAATCAAACTATTGGTTTATGTGTATTTAAGTTTTTTGTTAATTTGTTTGTTTATAAATTTAAAACTACAAAAACTATCCATAATATTCATATAAGGCCTGGACTGTATTTTATTTTTATTTAATTACAGCAACATCTAAATACTACCCATAATTTAAATGAAGTCATATAAAACTATGGCCATAATTGATTGAAGCAATTCTACATATAAAATAATGCCCATAAAATAGTACACATAAGAGCAAACCACTACTTTTATAAGTTTACTTAATATAAATTACATATATACAACTATAAATCAAACAATTGGTTTATGTGATTACAATTTTTTTTTTTTTATTCTTTTTATAAAATCTTAAATAAATTTTTTTTTCAAAATATTATATTATGCCAAGCCATTACTCCTGTTAATATAATGAATATAAATTATATATATATACTTTTAAATCAAACAATTGGTTTAAGTGTATTCAAGTTTTTTTTTCTTTATTAAATCTTAAATGAAAAAAATATCCATAATCTTTTAATAAGTCTAGCCACTTCTGTTAGTTTACAAATTACAATTTAAATAAATGTAGAAATAAATCATACTATTGGTTTATGTGTATTCGAGTTATTTTTTATTTGTTTGTTTATAAATTTAAAACTACAAAAACTATCCATAATATTTACATAAGGCCTGAACAGTTTTTTTTTCATTTAATTGCAGCAACTCAATTGCAGCAACATGTAAATACTACACATAATGTTAATGACATCACATCAAATTATAGGCAGAATTGATTGCAGCAATTCTACACATAAAATAGTGCCCATAAAATACTACCCATAAAAAGACCTACCCGAGTAGTTTTAGCTACCTTTAATTTTATATGAAAGTGTGCAGTTTTCTTAAAAGTTTAAAAATAAATACAATGTTGAAGTATAATGAATAACTGTATACAAGACAATTTGTACTGTTCTTGACCGCCTATAATTCTTTATGTGTTGAAACTTTATGAGCCTATAAAACCTTTCCTTTATAATAAATATAATATTTAAGAATTTAACTTTAAGAGTATTACTGATATGCCTTAAATATATAACTTTGAAAACAGTTTCCACTTTTCAGAAAATATTTGCAGAAATCGTTGCTTTTATGAGATAAAAATCATAAATTTTAGGAGTTGAATAAAAAATAAAAGAGATATAAAATAAAAAAGTTCACAAAATTAGATAAAAATTAGATGTACAATTACTTTATTTTGTCAAAAATAATTCATAAAGAAAGGAAGAGTACACGTCTTTGTAATTGTTATTACTAGCTTTGGTAGCATAAAGATTTAGGGTGTATAAAAGAATAAAACATTTTATTTTTACAAAACGAACCTGTTATATAAAACAACTTGATTAAATAACAACAAACTATGAATATTAAACATAAATATTTTTCAGATACAATGTGAAACATATAAATAAATTCAAATATAAAGGTTTTTAAACATAAAATATATTATTTTTTTTTTAAACATGTTATGAATTTATAATACAACTATACACTTGTTAAAAGAAATAATACTAACTTATTCATTTTAATTTTAGATTGTAAAATTTATACAAAGCTTATTTTAAAATTTTTATCATTTATTAAACATAGATTAAAGAACTAAACTGATATAGTTTTTAAACTTAGTAAACCACTCTAAAATTTATAAACTTATTTTAAAACAACAGATATAATCCATATTCTTGATACTTTTGAATAGAATATAAAATACAAAAATCTTCATACTATAAACAAAAATGATTGAAGAAAAATTAAATTTACGGTAATATTTAAAAACAAGTTGAAACAAACTTTATATTTGACTTAGTTGTCTGAAAACATCATTCAAAGAGCTTTTTCTTATCTGGAACTCATTGTAACAAACTGAACTTCAGATTGATTGACTTTGTTAATAGCTTTGAGTGTCAATGGTATCAAGTGGGTGGTTTTACTTTTAAATGATATTTGCATAATTTTAATCTTCGAAAACTTAACTTTTAAGCTTAGTTTTTAAATCTCTAAAAAAATTAAATTTATTAAAATCCACACACAGTGTACCAATTTACAGTAGTAATATAAATAAAACTCAAAAACAATTTTTCAAAACGTAAAGCTAACTAGAAAATACAAATGTTCTAATTTAATTTTTGTTATTTTGTAAACTACTTAAAAATTGTTAGTATAAAGATGAAAAAACAACAGAGATAATGAAAAATCTTTGAAGGTTAGGAATAAAACCAAAATCTCTGAAAAAAATACGTATAATAAAACAATATGCATAGAAAACAAACTCATTGTAAACAAATAGTATACTAAGACAAGTAAAATAGGTATTAACAACAGCTCTACCCTATGACCAACACCAATTCCAAGAATTTTTTTGAATTTTTCTCCTTATTTTTTGAAATAAGACTAACTTTTCAAATTTATCAATGTTTTTTTTACAAATTCGTTATAAAACAATAGTTTATTAAATTTTGCCAGCAACATCTCATTCAAATCTAGAAAACCATATGTAATGACATTATAACAAACCTAAAAATGTTGACAAAGTAAAAAACTATAGTGATAAAATTATATAATATTAGTATGTTACTTTATTTTTACAACAAAACATATATTTTAGTTTTTATGTATATCATTTTGTCATAAGTCTTGCGAATTTGAATTTAACTGTTTTCTATTCATTTAAGTTTAATAAACAATGAAAAAAAATCAAATGTAGTTTAATTAATATTTGTTCACTAAAAGTTTAAGAGGCATCTATTGATCAACAAAATTTTTTTTTTTAATTTTTCATTTTACAAAATAAATATATTTATAGCACTGGTGTTGTCTAACAGTCTATAGTAGTATTAAATATTTCTGTAAAAAAATTTAAAACTTTGTTGAAAACTGCTGCAATTTAAAGTTATAGTAACAAAATATACTAGTTACTATACTCTATATGCATACATATTAAATATTTTCTAAGGGATAGTTTTCATTTTAAACAGAATGGCAGCCACAAACTCAGTATACTAAATACACACAAAATAACTCTGTATTTTTTTTAGTTTGTTAAACACTTTAGATAAGTCTTATAAAAAGTTTTATACAAATTTTGTATTACAGACCCTTAGCAGGCCTAAATTCGCTAGTGGGCCAGTCATTTTAATTTGCTGGTGTGATCCCATTAACGTTTAAATAAAGGTCCGGGCAGGATACGGCCCGCGAGACGTACGTTGCCCACCCCTATATTATACTGTATCTATTTCTTATGATTTGATAATCAAAAGGTTTTTTTGTCTAATATTATTGAGTGCTTTTTTGTACTGCAATAAACAATTATAAACTTATAAAAACTTTGACCTTTTTTTTAATAGTAATTGCCAGTAGGCAGTATATCCATGAAGTTTAAATACAATTAGACATTTCAAAACTAAAAAGTTGAGCAAATAAGTTATAAGAAAGTACATAGAAGTAGTGAAATATGTATCAAAAAATTAAAAATATTTGAAAATATTAATTTATTTTTAAACTTAGAGTTTAAGTATTGAAATTTAAAATAAAATATAAAAGACAACACGCTTGCAACGTTGACAAATTTAATTAAACATCTCATCAAATTAACTTTAAAGCAGCAGTTTACAGTTTTTAAAAGTAATCCTCTAAAAAATATAAAGTAAAACCTATACTTATTTTTCGTAAAAGGGTCTTTATAGTGCTAATTTTGCTGTGCATAACTTTTTTAGTTTAGATAGTTTTAACTTGTATTGAAAATGGTCGAATCCTGACAAATATACTTTATTTGATTTTTTGTTCGCAGTTGAATGCTGCAGTTTAATGCACCGTTATTTATGGGTAGGAGTCATATTCGCACGGCCGGACTGAAATGTACGAAGACAAAATTGCACGAAAAAAAATTTTGCAAGAAGGGTCACTCTTGCATAAAGATGTTGTTACATAACAGACAATTTTGCCCGGAAAAACTTTTTCAAGATTTTGATTTTTTATTTGTATTTATTTCTTAAGTTTTAAACTGATCTTAATTTCTTTTTCTTTTTTTTTTATATCAATTTTTTGTTTTCTTTTATTTTACTATCACTGTTACCCCTAACTCTTACCCTCAGTCAGTAACTTATTTTACTTATTTTTATTTTTATTTAAAATTTCTATTTGCTTTTTCTTTTTCGTTATTTTTACTGTCACTGTTACTTATAACCCTTACCCTCTGTCGGTAGCTGTTTATTTCGTTTTAACTAAGCTGTTTTTAGTTATTTATTTTTCTTATTTTTAAAAGCAATTTTCATTAGTTATAATATTACTTTAATTTTTACTATCAATGTTACCATTTACCCTCGGTCAGTAATTTTTTTCTTTTTGTTTTATCATTAATTTTTTTTTTGTGGTTCTCATATATTTTGTTTTCTGTTTTTTTATTAATCTCGTGCAAAAATGGCCCTCTGTGCAGAATTCCAACTTGTGCAAATTTGAGCCTTGGTGAAAAATTGTTTTCGTGAAATTTAGTCCTCTCGTGTAACTTTGTCTTCTTACATTTTTGACCCGTTTCCTTTTTTTATTGATATTAAAAATACATAATAAATAAAATTTTAAAAGCTTTTTCTCAATTTGAAATAATAAGTAAAAATGTATTAAACTATCGATTATATAGAAACGATTATTGTACTGGACAAGAATTTAAAGGCATCCATGGTGTGTGACTCAAAACCGACAGTTTTCTTTGTACATCAGGCTGTATTCCAAATGATTTTAGTGTCTTTTTTTTCGTTCAAAAAAACTATAACAATACTGTAGAGGTATAAATCTTGCCTGAATTGTTTTGTAAAGGATTAAGCCCAAGCTTAAGTTCTTTTTCTGAAATCATAAAATAAAACTCTTTTAAAATTTACTATCATCCTATTATCCTCAATCAGGTACTTAAAACATAGAAGATATGACTATATAAAATATATTTTAGCCTAAGAAGCTTAATTTATTAGCCTTGAGTTTGAACTTTAACCTTATTCTCAACATTATAAGAAATAAATCGCATAATAAAGACAATATCTTCACTTTTTCATGTCTAATTCTTTATGGAGAATTTCATTTTAATTATTGTTTACTGCAAAGTACGGCAGGTATTTGCTAGTTCAGCTTCATTTTTAGAACATTAAAATCTTTACAACTTTAAGTGCAGTTTCTTTTACAACCTAGCTTTTCTAGGAACCTACAGTACATTTTGCCATTACTTTTTTTAACTGTTCATTTTAAACTCAGCAATATCTCAAGAATTTATAAAATTTAACACTTCAAAATAATTTTTGTAAGTTTTAAGTCACCTGTAAATTGTACTATAGACCTTTTTTTTAACCATACATTGAAGTCCCAAGAAAATTAAGTGAGAATTTTAAATTTCTATATAGTTGCCGTCTGCATTTTACCTATTGCGGATTGCATCCCATTTATAGTGAAAACAAATGGAATTTTATCCATCATGAGCCGCATGTGGACCGGGGGCCAGTTAATAATTTACGACCATTTTATTTATCTAAAGTGCAGCTTTTATTCAGTAATGATTGTTTCAAATATTAAAAATCTACTTATATATATTAGAATTTAACTAGTTTTGAAAGTTGTTAGATGTAAAAATAAAACTCAGATGTTTTTTTGTAATTTTTCATTATTATTTTTTAATTAAAATTTAAAATATAATATCATAAGTTATTTAAAACAACATTTAGTAAAATTTCTTCTAGTTTATCACGCTAAACAATTAATAAGCTCGTAAAAACGTTAATCTATTTTCACACATGTATAGACTACGATTAAATTAACAAAAACTTTATTTTTACTTTTTGCAGTTGTATTGAGCTAAATAAAATCTTAATTAGTTGAAATAAATTATAAATACTGTTGAAGGCTACTAGATAAAACAACAAAAATTAGTGTTTACCCCTAGTGTGGGGATTTGTTTCCTCGTGGGCGGTACCGGACTCTAATCCCTGATGATTCCGGTATTATAAAGCTATTTAAAATTAAAACTTACTTTTATACGTTTTTTATTTATTATTAGTTTTAAACCAGAAATAACTTTGATAAAAATAAACAATAAAATAGTGATCATTATATCTATTTATTTTTTAAAGATCATTTTGTTCTTAATAAACGGTTAAAACGGTCAACACAGTAATATAGGTTAACTTCTTACAACAATTAGATTTGTTTTAATTTTACTTGTCAATATACTTTAAACTAAACTTCGTTTCTGACTTTTTTTGAGTTTTGTTGAGATTTAGTCTAATTATATTACAAACTTTACTTATAAGTATATTTACAAACTAATAAAACTTTACTGAAATAAATTAGCATTTTATGTTCAAACGATTTTTGAATGAAAATAATCGTTAAGTAAAATAATTTCAAAGAAATACACTTATTGATGTTAAACTATTCAGCTTTTTTAGATAACAGGTGATTTATCTCTATTAATCTTAGCTTCTTATCATTTCAATTCATTAAGAAGTTGCATTAAACATTTTAAAGTATTTATTACCAAGAGATAACAAAACGATTAAAACAACCGAACCACTAAATTGTATATTAATAAAATAAATACCAAACAAGAAAAAACAGAAGCTTAGTAATCCATTAAAATTCCCAATCAATCCGACCATTATTTTCTTTTTTATCCAGTATTTTTTCAAACATCTCGGAGTACTTATCGTACTCCGGCTTCTGATCAAACTTTAAACCTCTCACTTCTCGGAGAAAAACTTCAAACTCTTCGCTTGTTCCTTTGCAAATTTCTTCTGCTGGCTTCTTTTTGAATTTTTTGTTTTTGATTGTAATTTTGCAAACAACACTAGATATTCTGGAGTGGACGGTGGTAGGTCTTAAAAAAAAGTCATAAAAAAGGTTTTAAGTGTTTTTTATGGTAGTTTTTTTAAGTAATCGTGTTGGAGGGGCTTTAGCTTTTTTGATTTTTTAGTTTCTTTAAAGAAAGCTTTTTGAAAAAAAATAGGATATCCTGAATTCTATATATTACTTTCTTAATTTAAGTTTATAAAATTCTTAAAAACAAAAGCTTGTTCAAATCTGTTTAGTTTTTCTTTATTTTTTACAAGAACTTGCACTTACATAATTCAAATCCGTCTACAAAACTATTAAATACTTTACTTATTACTAAAATCATTAGTCTATCTACTGATGAAACTTTTAGCTCACTAAATTGTTAAAACATAATTTTTGTGCAACCTAAAATGTAAAACATTTTGTCACTAGTGAAAGGGAAAACATAAATAACTTTAATCGTTTTTTGCGGAGATTGCAGCAATATCTGTGCTTTAATGATTGAACTTAGCTAATTTGTAAATAAGAAACTCCCCCAAGCTCAAGCTATTTTTCATTAAATAATTTAAAGTTTTTTTTTGTATTTTTAACGGGCGTTTTTATTTCATTAGCCATACTTTTACAATAATATTTTATAATTGTGCCCGCTAGGTCCACAGAATGAGAATGACTAGTCCGCCAATATTTACTACATTTAAGTGAAAACCCGTATTAATTAAAACTGTTACCTCCGAGCATGTGAAACTGGCCAGCTAAACCTAGTTTTTAAACTTACCATAGAAAATATAAAAACTAAAAATAAGAGCATAAAAAGTCTTAAAATTAATTGATGATAGATTCTATAGTAATAAAAGGTCAGATAGAACTTAATAATTGAGTAGTTCTTCTGTATTAAATGAATTCGAAATACTCTAGGCTTTATGTTTTTTACATCTTGCCCACAGACTAAAACTTTGCCTACCCCTATCTTAATATCAATATGAAATGAACATTTAGAAAAAATATTTCTTATTAGCTCAATACTAACCATAATAAATAACAATATTAGAAGTCAAAAAATGAGTTTGTTAAAGCTAAAAAATAGTATTCTGTAGTTAAAGATTAGTGTCAGATAATTATTTAAAACTATCTTAAGTTTTGAAAATAATATTAAAAAAAGTTAGTCAATCTAAATTATTCAAAAACAAAAAAATAATTAAAAGTTCATAACAACTCTGTATTAGTTTAAATTTGAGCTTCTTTCCTGTTTTTTTAACACGTTCATTGAAATCATAATAAACAGACTCAAAGAAATTAAAAAAAAAATCAATTGCATTTTTATATAGAAGATATGCTTAATGAAACCATTAAAAAATACACTAAAAGTGAAATTATTTAAACCTTTAGAATATTTGTTGTACATACTTACATAGTAGGTTTATTATCTCAAAACAATATTAAAAATTAAGAACAAACCATGAATTTAACCTAAATTATGATGATTTTAAATTAATATATAACTTTTAATAAATTTTATTTTAAATATATATGTTTTTTAAAGCTCTGATAGTAATAATATGTTTTTGTTTGTTTAGTAATAGTAGTTTTTAATTTTCACAATTTGGTCTTACCCTTTCTAGCTGTATATTGTTTTTTGAAAATTTTTACAGGGTTGCCATTTTTTTAAAGGAAAAATATTTATCTAATAAGCAAAAACTGTACTATAATGACTTTAAAGTTTCTTCAGTCATCAAGAGTTTATAAAAATATTTAATAGTATCTTTAAGTATTATAATAATAAAATAAATAGAAGTTCTAAAACAATATAAATCAAGTTTTTGGACAAATTTTGTTATAGAAGATCTTCTAAAATCATTTTAAACTTGAGAAGGTGACTCTTGTAACTCTGAGGTTAAGCTACTACTTTACTTAAAAATTTTAACTAACATGTTAGGGACAAAAATTTCAAATGTATAACTAGTTAACTTAAGCTATATTATAAGGGACGAAAACTTTAATTGATGGTGTTATAAAAATATATTATATTTATTTACTGAAACTTGCCATAGTTGGCATTTTTTGCTAAAAAAGTCATACTTTTTTCAATTTTACCGCTTTTTGCTATAAATTTGTCTTAAGTGATATACTTTAGATAATTTTCTTTGTTAGTCACACCTTGCAAAATTTGCTATAACTTGTTAAAAATTAACTACGTTTGCCATATTTTTTTATCTTAATATGTTTTGTTATAATGCAACATATTCGCAATGTTAACCATATCTTTCAATGTTTTTCTTAAATTTACCTTATTTTGCCACATTTTTCCATATTCGACAAATATTTTGCCATAAAAATTGGAAAAACATAGCAATTATGGTAAATTTATGACAGACTAAGGCAAATATAGCAAAGTATGACAACTTTTTTAAAAACATTGTAATCAAATTGTTATAATACTGATCCATCTGATTAATCTGAAAAACTATTTTAGTAGGTGCATAAAAATAAATTACTAATTTTCAAGTCTTATCGAAAAGAGTTTCTGATTATTTGTGTTAGTATAACTTTATCAAGTTTGACTCTTTTGTAATCAGAAGTCAAAAATTTCAAAAACTTGCATGAGTTATATTTTACTAGCTTGAGTCATCTTACGATTTTTTTATTTGTAAGAAAAATGTTTATTTGAACATATTTACGAAGAAGTGTTATTATACTTCAAGTAAAATTCAAAAGTCATAATAACCTATTAAATATACCTTTATGTACATAGTTTAACTTTAATTATTACTAAAATCATTATTATTATCATATTAAACTATGATACCAAATATCTTTTTTATAAATATTGAATATTTTTTTTAATTCGACGTGCCCTATGAAGCATAATATTATATTTATAAAATGTTACAGGGTGAAAAAAAAACAAATACCAAATAACCTTAAAATGTCTTTAGTTATCCATAGTCTTTTATAATCTTTAAAACAATCTTAATAAAAAAAAAAAATCAATCGAAAGCTTTTTTACGTTTTTGATTCGTTATCAACGTTTTTGTTGTTATTTGGTTATTAAATATTATACTATCGTAACAATAGCTACTAATTGTTATTCAAGATCTACAACAATTCTAGCTATTTATTTTCAAACATTATTAAACTATGTTTCGTTTATTATTAACTCATTCTTGGTAGCTAACTCTTATTTTGAAGCTAATTCATGCTTGGTAGCTAACTCTACCTTGGTAACTAACTAATTCTTGGTAGCAAACTCACGTTTTGTAGCTAACTTTTTCTTGGTAGCTAACTCACACTTAGCAGTTAATTCCTACTTGGTAGCTAACGAATTCTTATTACTAAATCAAATTTGGTAGCTTACTCTTACTTAGTAGCTAACTCATGCTTGGTAGCTAATACGACGATTGTAGCCCACTTTATAACTAGGGAACGGGTCAGGAAAGCACGGGTGATACTTAAGCACAGAGTGACACTTTAGCACGGACTGACACTTTAGCACGGTGTGACAATTTAGCACGGTGTGACATATTAGCACAGAGTGTCACTTTAGCACGGTGTCACTTTAGAACGGAGTGACACTTTAACACGGAACTAATTTTGCATTTTTTCTTAGCTTAAATTACATTAGGTACTGTATTATTTTTAATCTATAAATGAACTATGCAACATGTAAACTAAAAGTGAACAATCTTTAAATGATATTTAAGTTTAAACTTGTGTTTAAACTAAAGCAAAAGTAAATAAAAAAAATTTATTAACTTGTTTTACTATTTGATTTTAGATGAAAACATTTCGGTACTTTTACTTTAAAATTTTCGACATAAAACTACTTTAATAAAGCTAGCAATAAATACAAGCTCCATGATAATAAAAAAATTTAATGCTTTAAATAATTTTACTAAGGTTAAACTTTAAACGTAAGTTTTAAATAAAAAGTGAAATATATAAAGATTAAAATTTTATTATTTTATTTTAAACATATATCAAAATATTTATAAGTAATTTTTTTTAAACAATGTTTTTAAATGTGTTAGAACAAATTATTTGTTTGTTAATTAATTATTTTAGATAATTAAACACTATTTGAATAAACATTTTAGAAAATTTGACGCCGTGCTAAAGAAGTCTCATCCCGTGCTAAAGTGGCGCTGTGCTTTTCTATCACCTACCCTTGTAACTAACCCTAACTTGGTAGTTAACTTTTAATTGGTAGCCAGTTATAGTTGGTAGCTATCACATCACAGTAGTTCTCAACGTTACAACTATCACATCACAGTAGTTCGAAACGACACAACTATCACATTACAGTAGATTGTAACGATACAACTATCACATTACAGTAGATAGCAACTACACAACTATCGTTAAATCTTATATTTTGAAACTAATCAAATAAGAACGTATAGGTTTAATGTTTGATTTAAAGTTCATATGTTATTCTAAGTATGTACCATTGATGTCCTTTTTTGGTGACAGAAGCCAGGTTTTGACATTTTTTAGAAAACTTTTATGCGTTACAGTTGGTAACCAGGCATTTAGAAAAAATATGTAAATTTAAAACAACTCTAAGAAGTACTTAGCCTTTAAAGAGTTGCGTCAACGACTTATTTCTTAAATAATAAATGAACAGAGATATCATAATTGTAATTGCATAGTGTTACGAAAAAATTTTTATGTGATTTTTGTAGACGTCATACTGTCGAGGACGACAGTTTAAAATATATATAGACTTTGTTCTATGCGTAATTTTGATAACTTTACAGGTTTTAGGTTTAGGTTATACCGAGGGTTCTATTTTCTTATATATTTTAAAGGAGATAAAATTGCTTATAATGATTATTTTTGAAATTTATATATATAAACTAAAGTTTTCATTTTATATCGAAAAATAAAAAAGTTTTAACACAATAATTTAATTCTTTTTTTTTAATTGTCCACTAATATCAATCGACGTTAAATTTGTCTTTGGAACAATCAAAGTATTAGTTGGATTTTGAATTAATTATTATAAGAAAAGGTTCAAAATAACATAAATTTGTAATTACTGTCACAATAGTATAAAGTTGTTGAAAAGTTTGATTAAGAATATTCGCTTTCCGACTGTGCCTTTAAAATAGCAAATTAGCCAATTAAAATGATACGTATGTAAACGTTAAAGAGGTGAGGGAAGTGCTGCGTCTTTTCTACTTTGATGTGATAGTTGTGTTTTTGCATTCTACTGTGGTGTGATAGTTGTGTTGTTGAGTTCTACTGTGAAGTGATAGGTGTGTTGTTACAATCTACTGTTATGTGATAGTTGTGTTCTTGCAATCCACTTTGATGTAATAGTTGTGTTGTTGCGTTCTACTGTGGTGTGATAGTTGTGTTGTTGAGTTCTACTGTGAAGTGATAGGTGTGTTGTTGCGTTCAACTGTGATTTGATAGTTGTGTTGTTGCGTTCTACTATGATGTGATAGTTGTGTTATTGGGACTACTTTGATGTGATAGTCGTGTTGTTGCGTTCTACTTTAATGTGATATTTTGTGTAGTTGAAATCTACTATTATGTGATAGATGTGTTCTTGCGATCTACTGTGATGTAATAGTTGTATCATTGTTTAGTTTTAATATTATTTTAAACTTATTTTATAAATTTTATTTTTTTTATTTATTTAATCTATTTTTTTGTGTTTTAAACACTGATTATATTTATTAATGTAAATAAACGTTCTTTTGTAACCTTAACTATTATCTTAATATTAAATACCAATATTTTTATAAATAATTGTATTGCTAGAATTAAAAAAATATGTTTTCTTTATTTTCTTAATCGTTCCCTTGAAAAATATGTAAATTAACCAGCCCTTTAATAAGCAATAAGCAAAAAAACCTGATGCAGGTTTCAAATCTCGCGTCAATTATCTTTATCTATTTTTTTTTAATTTAAATAACTATTTATTCCTTAAAAATACCAATAAAGTATCTAGAACAAGTTATTTGCTGCTGCCTTGTTAGTTATAAACCCCATTTGCAAACCCTAAATTAAACAGTAAACTTTTTATCTACTGTCTAGTAACTCTAAGACTGTTTGTTGCATTTACTCTTAAAAAGAAAACTATAAATATTTTTTCCATGTTTGTAAAATTGAAATTTAAACTCTACTTATTAGGAAACATGTTTATATTATCGTAATTTAAGCTTTCGTGTAACCTACGATTTAAACCTATCACATCTAAGTACTTAATTAAAACATATTTATAAACAAAAGTATCGTATATTAAATAAAGACTTTACTTAGTATTTAAATACAATACTAAGTCAAAAACTAAATTTAAAATTTTACTATAGCCTTAAACATTCTAATAAAACAATAGCAAAAAAAAAACAACGCTTTATATATATAGATATCTATAGCATACGGTTTATGTGAATAGAAAGTTAAACCATTCAGAGCATAAGTTTTAACACATACCTGTTGCAGTGAACAACGGCCTCCAAATGATTTTTAGCAGTCAAAGCATTTTCAAGGAAACAACCCAACAATACCAGGAAGCTATAAGATAAAGTGGGTACGATCACGAATTAGCCTATAGCCACAAAAACGAGAAGGCTAAGAACAAGAAAAGAAGGGGACGAAATATTTTATATTTAATTGCTCTATTCTGGAAAAGCGCGGCAACGCATGTTCGGAAATGCTTCCTAGAGATTGTGAGAAAAACATTACTGAAGACCATCCATATTGTAAAGTTATTAACAGGAAGACACTAAAAGTGTCCTAATCCTGCATGCCAAACATAAAACAACTTATAATGACAATCAGTCGAAAATGTTAGACTAGCAGGACAAAGAGAGGCGAATGTCTGACTGCAAAAAAAAACAAGAATGATCGGTAAATTGAAGTTGCCTAACGGAAAATATTATATATAAAGCGAAAGTCTTAACTGAAAACCAGACCAAGTTTTATGTTGGCTATACTGGAAGAATCGCTACACAAAACACAAGTACAGCTTCAAACTATAAAAACATATAAATACGACAATCCTATCGCAGTAAATTAGTAAACTATAAAATGACAAAGTTAATTTTAAAATTTACTGGGAAATATTAACAAGAACAAAAAATAAATGTAGTTTAAAAAGGGAAGGTAAGTTGTGCACTGAGTAAAAAACCGAAATTTTAAAAGTAAAAAAGTCTGTATCTCTAAACAAAAGAAAACGAATAACAAACCGGCTTTATACATTATCGAAAACAGTTTATCTAAACACTCTGTTAATAACTTTGTTTCAAATTAACTAATTATTCTGTTATTACGTAATACCTAATTTTGTATAATTTTATTGCTGTAGTTACAAATTTTCTTTTCATTGAATAAAACTTGGCTGAAGACGCGTATCAAACGCAGAAACAGCTGCAAAAGCAAAAATTTATATTAATTTATTTTAGTTTTATATCTACATATATATCTAAATTTTCATGATTATACAATTTACAAAAAATACACAACCTTTTTTTTATTGTTTTTTATTATAGATGTAAAACAGCAAACTTTGGTATTTTAAAGTCAAAGTTTTATCAAAATAATAAATGCTAAATAAAAAAATAATAAGGTTCTTCTTTTGAGTCTTTAATTCAATTTCTGTAAGTTCTCATATACTTGCTAGCCACTCAAAAAGTTCCTCTGCTAAATCAACAACTGGTTCTTTGTCGTATTTCCTCTTTTTTGCAGAAAACTCAACTTTAGTAGATGATTTTCTTTTAACAGAGTTATTATTTTTCACAACTCTGACAACACTAGCAAGTTTTTTGTCTTCCTTATTATAAAATTTTTTCTTAGAAGTCTTATTAGCAGTTGATGGTATCTTATAAGAATCTTTCTTATCTGTGGATAAATTTTTTAGTTTTTGTTGTTTCCTTTTTTTGTATTTAACTTCTAAGTTTTTTGATCGAATAAGAGCTTTTTTTCTAATTTCTGCAGCATACCCATCTACTCTCATTAAAAAATGTTTCTCATTTTCTCTGAAAAGATTTAATTGCTTACCAAAGCAATTATCAAATCCAACGAAATCGTAATAAACTCTTTGAACGTTGTCTGTTAAAAGATTGTCGAACAATTTCATGGCACTATCGTAGGCGCATTCAAATATTTTATTCTGCGAATAAAGAAAGAGTTTGTCAAACTGCTTGACTAGAATGGCTTCAAGTTTTTCTGTTATTTCATCTTCATCTAGTATTTTCGAAATCGACATAAAATAGTCAATTACCAATTTTTCATGGTAGAAGCTTTTTGGCCAGTACCTGACCAACTTTTCTACAATAAAGGTTTTGTATGACGGAAAAACGTGGATAAACTTTTTGATTGTGCTTAAAACTACAACAAGTTTATCTTCTTCTGCAACACCGTAGCGCAATTTTTTACTGTTATTCCAATCAATGTAAGTTCTGTTTTGAAACTTTTTGTAAGTGTTGAGGTAAAAAAGTATTAAGGTTTTAGTGAAACTACTTTCACTGTATGTGTAATCTGTGTATTTCAGGATCACATATATCATCCTCATCAATCCATAATGCTCTTCCTCAATCATGCCGAGTTCCTTCGCTCTTTTAAAATTCATATCACTCTCTAGTATTTTAACTTTGAGAAGTATCTTTTTCAGAGTATTCAAAATCACATCTTTGCTGACCAAATTGCGAATTATAATGTTTTTCAGTAACAAATTACCGATTTCTTGAAAAAGTCTGTGGTCAGTACACAAGTCGACTAGTTCTTTAAAGGACAAAGCCATAATTTCTACAATGTTTTTGTTGTCACTTGCACAAAGGCAGGTGTAAGCGATAAACTTGCAATATTCTTCGGAAGCTTTGGTTTTTTCTTTGTTAATTGTTACTGACAAAGTTTTATAGACAGCTCTAAATAAAATATCTTTTTTATAGTTTTTTTCTTTGTATAACCGGATTATAGGTTTGCACAAGTCCAAATCTGATAGAAATAGTTCAGAGTCTTTAAATCTTTCAGACTCTGTGAAATGCTTCAAGGCGTTTTTAATAGCTGCAGTCTTTACTTTGTTGGAGATACCCATTATCTTATTTATAAGTTATTTAATTCTGAAAATTAAAAGTTAATTTAAGTGTTAGAACGTGTTGAAAAGATTTCTGAAAAATATTTACTAAAACTATAGGAAACTTTTTATTTTTTTTACTTTTGTTTAACTTTTTGATTTAGAAAAAAAACTACTGTGCTAATAAATAATACTCGTACCACATTTTAAATTTTTATATAAAGCACTAGTAACAAATTTTCTTTGTTTATTTTAGTTTGAGTTAATACATAGTTGAAATGCTTATTAAACCACAATAAACTATTTTACGTTTGAAATTCTTGTACGACCACTTTCTTTTCCTGTAATTTAAAATAAACGCTCAGTTTTTAGCAACCAAAGTTATATTAACCAAATAAAATTTTCATTATTATATAAAACTAATTAGTTTAATTCTTTTAAGAAGATGTATCCGATTTCAAATCAAAATAAAAAACTTAACCAGCAAATTATACAATTCTATCTAATTTAAAACAATTTAAAAAGTATAATACAATTGTCTGTCCAGTTTTTTTAGTATTTTCTGATTTTAGAAAAGGATTTGAAGTTAAGATCAGTTGCCGTCAAGCTGTTGAAAATCTTTACACTTATAAGTGCACATAGTAATTTATGTGCACCCTAAGTTACAAAATACTTCATTTGAAATGGCCGGAACACGATACTAAATTAAATTTTATAAGAAGGCTGCACTAACTTTAGCGCTTTGTTAATTGATCCAGGCTTATTTATAAATTAAAAACTTAGACGAGCTTAGGCTTTAATGATTGCACTTGTTTATCTTTCTTATTGTTTTTTTTGTTGTAATATGGTCCTTAATTTTTCAACAATATTTTATTTCTATGCTCGCCAGGTCGGCGGAGCGAGAATAATCAGTTCGCTAAAGTTTTAAAACTTAAGAAGAAACCAGCACGCGAGCATGTGAACCTGGCTTGCTAAACAATTTTTGATACTTAGAAAAAGTATTCTATACATTTAATAAAAAACAAAAAAGATCTTTAAATTAACTTATTAGGGATATAAAACTTCCTTAGTACTAAAGAGTTTCATAGTATAGGTATTTAGTCGAAAAAAAATAAATAACTGTGTAATTTTTGTGTTGTGAAAATGAAATTCTCTAGCCCATCTTTTACAAAGTTTTTCTACATCTTGGCCCGCCGATTAAAAATGTTTCTTAAACTAATGTCAAATATTAATTCAAACAATAAAGCTAATAAAAAGACACAGTATAAGCAGTTAAAAATTAAAACTGTCAAAGCAGGATTTAATAATTATTTGTATTTTATTGTTTACCTGTTGCAGATTTGAAAATTCTCATTCCGTATCATAAATGTTATAACTTACAACTATTAATTTAAAAAAAATAAAGGTTTAAGATAACTAAAGTTAATTTTATTTTATCGGATATCTTTAAATATTTGATACTCTAAGAAAAGTTACTAATAAAAACAATAAATTTAAAAATTTCAGCACTATTTTAAAGTATTAGGCAAACTATTAGTATTTTTTTCTTTTATTTCCAATACAATATCAAAAGAACTTAGGAAAAATAAAATTGAAATAAAGTCAAAAAAAACTATCAAATCTTACCTTTGTTTCACAAAAAAAACTCAAATAATTCTATGTCAGCCTTAAATGTTCAAAAATGTATAAACTAGTCTTAGTTATCCTGGATATGTGACATACCTAGTTGGTATATAAAATATATATTTAGGCTAGTTTTAACTTAATTTATAACTAGATTATAAAAATTTTGAGATTAGTACCTAGCAGTAGAAAAGTTGTGCTTAAACTTAGTTAATGCTCTATTTCTAGTTTTACTTTTAATTACTTAAACAAATTAAAAAAAACTGTAGTTGTAGGTTCGTGTTATACACTCAAAATAAGTATCTTACTTTTTAATGGCAAGTTTATTTCTTTTTAAAATATCTTTCAAACCAAACTCTGAACAAATATTTTTGTTAAAATTTAAAAAATAATTAAGTAAGCTATTTTAACATGTTCAACTAAGATTTAATAATTTATACGAGAATTGAATTTTTTAACAAAAAGAATTATAAAATATTACTAAAAGTCAACAACTAAAGTAAAGACACTACTAGTTGAAGTGTTTTAACTTAAATATTTTCGGTATAACTAGTTAATGTAATACAAGAAACTAAAACTTTTTTTACAAGAGGCAAAAAAATTATGCAATTTCAAATACTAGTCTGAAGTTTAAAACAAAATTTAACTAAGTCAATTTTTTAACCTTTCCTAACAAGCTTGAGTTCAGAAATTTATTAGAAATGTTCTAAACTGTTCAGGACCAAAATTAATTCAATCAAGAAATAATTTTAAATTTAATTTTAAAAAATTAATTTTAACTACAATAATTCATTACAAACCTTGAGCTTGAGAAAAAACTGTAAAATTTATAAAACTTTAAATAACATTCTGAAATTAAAGATAAGTGTTAACTGTCTATTTAAAACTTAAATTTGTGATTTACAGTATTTTTAAGTCTAACTTTTCATTTTCAAACTTTACTTTAAATCGCTGAAAGCAAAATGTTATTACTGTTTAATCAAACTTCAAGGATATTGAGTTAATTTTTATAAAAACGTTGCAATCAATCTTTAATATTACAAATTGATCTCTTCAAATCAAATACATATTTTAGTAGTTGCATAAAAATATAGAGATTACTTGAATTTAAGTCCAAATGAAAATAATTTATAATTATTTGTGATAACTTCATCAAGTATGACTTTTATGTAATCAAAATTCAAAATTTTTTAAAAGCTAGCATGATTCACATTAAACTAGCTCTAGCTACCTTAAGTTTTTAGAAGATTGTAAGAAAACTTGAAACCCAAAAACTAAACATTTGAAAAAATAAAGTAATAAATAAAATATCCATCATAAAACACATGTTTCAAGATTGTTTAAACATTCTCGAGTAGCCTGAGTGTTTTTAAAAATAAGTTAAACAAGCTTGAGTTTTTTTTTAAGTTTTAATAAACTTTGGTTGTTTTGACACTGTTAATATATATATATTAATAAATTAACTGCATATTCAAAAGATTGCAAAGAAATTTATCAGTTTCAAAAAAAACTTGATAAAATCATCATATCTTGTTTAGGGAATATGTAAAAAAAGTAAAACAAAAAAAAAGAATTTGTGTTTTAATGTAGAGTGAAACCTAAAAAAATTACTGTATAAATAAAACGACTTAAAAGCTCGACTTAATTGAAGCTTGTGAAATTAAAGAGATTTCTAAGCCATCAAAACTAACCTGAATTTTGAGAAAAAAATCAAAAAAACCTGAAGTTGTAAAATTAATTAAAAATTTTTTCAGCTTACCTAAACTGTTAAAAAAAAAATAAGCTAATAGTAGCCTGAGAATGTGGCAATTTTATAATTATTTAATTCTAGGCTTTATTCCTATATTTTATCATTTACTGATTAAAATTAGGTTAAAAGACTCATAAAAATTTAAAATTGAAATAGTTTTTAAAATTATTTTGTTCAGAAAAGATAAGCTAAAGTAAAGTTTTCAAAAAGTTTCTTAAATGTAAAACTTCTGAATCTTATATTTACATTTTAAACATGATTACAAAGTAGTGCTACTATACTTAAAAAAATCACAATAACCCATTAACTTTATCTAAATGTATAATATTTTAAGTTAAACTATATTTGATTTTGTTTTATTTAATTTTTTCTTACTAGTTTTATAGCTTTTAGACAAAATAAAAAAATCCAGTTTATAATTGTTTAATATTTTTAATTTTAAATAGAAATTGGAAATTCCCGGTCAAACATAATATTAATTTTATTAAATGTTACATGGTAGCCACTCGTTAAGTGAAAAAAAAACTATACTAAGGAACCTTAAAATGTCCTCCGTCATATTGAATTTTTAATATTTTTAAAAATATAAAAGCTTTTTTAAAATAAGTATTTTTTTTAAAATGGTTGTAAAATACAAAATTGAACAAAAATTGAACAACTAACACTTATTCAAGACTTTGAAAAGAAAATAGCTTATGATTTTCAAACAATCTTTAAACAACCCTGTGTTTATTATGAAATAACCAACTGCCGTAAGTTATCCCAGAGCTTTTTTATCTAAGACTAACTTGAATTGTTTTAAATCATTCTGATGTCTTTGAAAGTTTCAAAATTTTTTCAATATCCTGAGTTTGTGACAACCCTACTGTTACCAGAAAGTATAAATTTATAACATTTTAAATTTTCAACTCACTGCATTTAAAACTATTTGAAATATTCCATGAATAAAAAAATTGGAACTTTTATCTAACAAGTAAATTGGTTATGAGTGTTTAACAAATACTTTAGCTATCCTTTATATTTTTGTGATTCTACATAGTGTTTGTTGAAGAATACAGATATCTTTCTTTATGTAAATTCATTGACCACAAATTAGGGCTTATACATGTTTTAAACATTCATTAAGAGTTGCTTACTCTAGAACAGAATGTTTGTAATAAAGCTTTGGTGTTTTAAGAAATGTATTTATAATAGCTCCAAAAAATCCCCAAAACTAAATTATCTTTTTTATAAAAAAAGTTTGAAAGAGGGCTGAAAAAATAAAAAAAAAAGAATCCAATAACAATCAATAATAACCATAAGGTCTTAAACCATCTCAAAGGAAGTAAGTAACTTTAAAAATAAAAAATAGGTAATCTGCATCTACTAAACATTTCATATTTAGATGGAAGAAATCAGCTTGTCAGCCTTAAGAGATATCAGTACCCCTGTGAAAAAAGTGAAGTTGGGTACCAAAATTGCTCAGTATTAGAACTTTTTTTTTTTATTAATATATTTATGACTTACAGAACAATTCTAGTCTACACGACCTTAAATTTGTTTGTCCTCATTTGTTGAAAAGAATGTGTAAAAATAGTAAAACAAAAAAAGAAGTTGTGTGGTTAATATAGAATTAAAGCTAAGAAACTACTGTATTTCTAAAAAGACTTAAAAGGTCGACTTAAATAAAAATAAATAAAGATAAAAACAGATTTTGGAGCCATATAAGTACACTATATTTTGAAAAAAATTCAAAACTACTTTAAGTTATAAAAATTATTTTTAAATTTTTTTAGCTTACTTAATTTTTTTAAAAAACAATTAAGTTAAGAGTAGACTGAGTTTGTGGCAACTTAATAATTGTGTAATTCTAGGCCTATATTCCTATATTTTATCATTTACTGATTAAAATTAGGTTATAAGTGCTCATAAACATTTTAAATTGAAATAGTTTATAAAATTATTTTGTTTAGAAAAGATAGGCTAAAGTAAAATTTTTAAAAAGTTTCCTAAAAGTAAAACTTATTAAACCTTAAATTCACTTCTTTAAACATGATTACAAAGA
Organism: Thalia democratica; assembly: GCF_965202585.1. Lineage (NCBI taxonomy): Eukaryota > Metazoa > Chordata > Thaliacea > Salpida > Salpidae > Thalia > Thalia democratica. The sequence continues at coordinate 8,658,082 of NC_139170.1, forward strand.
AGTGCTACTATACTTAATAAAAAACACAATAACCCATTAATTTTATCTAAATGTATAATATTTTAAGTTAAACTATAACTGATTTTGTTTTAATTTTTTTTTTTTACTAGTTTTATAATTTTTAGACAGGAAAAAAAATCTAGTTTATAATTGTTTAATATTTTTAATTTTAAATAGAAATTGGAAATTACCTGTCATGCATAATATTAACTTTACAAAAGTGTTACATGGTAGCCACTCTTTAAGTGATAAAAAAACCATACTAAGGGACCTTATAATGTCCTCCGTCATCTTGAATTTTTAATATTTTAAAAAAAAGTCATAATTAAGTAAATAAAATCCTAAACAAACTTTTACATTAAAAGCTTTTTTAAAATAAGTATTTTTTTTAATGGTTGTAAAATACAAAATTGAACAAAAATTGAACAACTTACACTTATTCAAGACTTAGAAAAGAAAATAGCTTATGATTTTCAAACAATCTTTAAACTACCCCATGTTTATTATAAAATAACGAAGCTGCCGTTAGTTATCCCAGAGTTTTTTTATTTAAGACTAACTTGAATTGTTTTAAATCATTCTGATGTCTTTAAAAGTTTTAAAAAAAATTAAATATCCTGAGTTTGTGACAACCCTACTGTTACCAGAAAGTATAAATTTATAACATTTTAAAATTTTAACTTACTACATTTAAAACTAGTTGAAATATTCCATGAATAAAAAAATTGGAACTTTTATCTAACAATTGAATTAGTTATGAGTGTTTAACAAATACTTTAGCTATCCTTTAGATTTTTGTGATTCTACATAGTGTTTGTTGAAGAATACAGATATCTTTCTTTATGTAAATTCATTGACCACAACTTAGGGCTTATACATGTTCTAAACATTCATTAAGAGTTGCTTATTCTATAACAGAATGTTTGTAATAAAGCTTTAGTGTTTTAAGAAAATGTATATATAATAGCTCCAAAAAATTCCCCAAAACTAAATTAGCTTTTTTATAAAAAAAGTTTGGAAGAGGGCTGAAAAAATAAAAAAAAAGAATCCATTAACAATCAATAATAACCATAAGATCTTAAACCATCTGAAAGGAAGTAAGTAACTTTAAAAATAAAAAAATAAATAATCTGCATCTACTAAACATTTCATATTTAGATGGAAGAAATCAGCTTGTCAGCCTTAAGGGATATCAGTACCCCTGTGAAAAAAGTGAAGTTGGGTACCAGAATTGCTCAGTATTAGAAACTTTTTTTTTATTAATATATTTATGACTTACAGAACAATTCTAATCTAAACGTCCTCAAATTTGTTCGTCCTCATTTGTTGAAAAGAAATATAAAAATAGTAAAACAAAAAAAGAATTTGTGTGGTTAATATAGAATTAAAGCTAAGAAACTACTGTATTTCTAAAAAGACTTAAAAGCTCGACTTAAATAAAAATAAATAAAGATAAAAACAGATTTCGGAGCTATATAACTAGACTATATTTTGGAAAAAATTCAAAACTACTTTAAGTTATAAATTTTTTTTTTTAAATTTTTAAACTTACCTAACCTTTTTAAAAACAATTAAGTTAATAGTAGACTGAGTTTGTGGCAACTTAATAATTGTGTAATTCTAGGCCTATATTCCTATATTATATCAATTACTGATTAAAATTAGGTTAAAAGTACTCATAAAAATTTAAATTTGAAAAAGTTTTTAAAATTATTTTGATCAGAAAAGATAAGCTAAAGTAAAATTTTCAAAAAGTTTCCTAAATGTAAAACTTTTTGAACCTTAAATTTACTTCTTTAAACATGATTACAAAGTAGTGCTACTATACTTTAAAAAAATCACAATAACCCATTAATTTTATCTAAATGTATAATATTTTAAGTTAAACTATATCTGATTTTGTTTTATTTAATTTTTTCTTACTAGTTTTATAATTTTTAGACAGGATAAAAAAATCTAGTTTATAATTGTTTAATATTTTCAATTTTAAATAGAAATAGGAAATTACCTGTCAAGCATAATATTAAATTTACAAAAGTGTTACATGGTAGCCACTCTTTAAGTGAAAAAAAAAAAACCATATTAAGGGACCTTATAATGTCCTCCGTCATCTTGAATTTTTAATATTCTTAAAAAAATCATAATTAAGTAAATAAAATCCTAAACAAACTTTCATTTTAAAAGCTTTTTTAAAATAAGTATTTTTTTAAAAATGGTTATAAAATACAAAATTAAACAAAAATTGAACAACTAACACTTATAAAGACTTAGAAAAGAAAATAGCTTATGATTTTCAACCAATCTTTAAACTATCCTTGTAACAAAATGTATATTTTGTTGTTTTTAAATGACCGCCAGGGGGCGTTAGACGATTGTTTATCAAATCAACACACAATAAAAATTTAGTATTATTTGTTATTTCGCTCAGTTAAGCCATAAGACTGTGCGAGACGCATACGAATTTATTATAAGAACTTTTTTATTGTTTTCGTTTTATAAGATCTTGATGCTTATTTGCATTATCATATTATATTGTGCTTAATTTAGCCATCGTTGTGCATGAAGCACGACATATATTAAGACTCTGTATTATTAGTAGTATTTTTAGTAAGACCTATTTTGTGTTTAAGATTGTGTCACTCAGACACTTTAAGAACATCATTAAGACATTTCTATTTGTAGAACTTTGTGTTTATTTGTTGTGTTTTTATTCGCAGTTTTATTCAACTGATTTATTAGCTGCGTTATCACTTCTAATTCTACTTCCTAATTTTCACATTAACATCACGTTTTCAATAAACTAACTTCATTAAAGAAATTATATATATTAAGTTTATTACATACTTATTAATTACTAAGTTGAACCTAATGAGTAAGGTAAATTCAGTAAAAACCTCAAAAGCTAAACGCGCTAAGCGTTTAGCACAAAAAAGGGGACTTCCCCCAATTAAAGGTAGTTCCTACCACAGGCCCCGTAGGAATACAATTGGTGACCCTGAGTTTAACACGAGTACGCAACCTTCTAAACCTTCTGATGCTACTGAAGTAGATATACTAAGTTCTGAAATGTTCAGAATGCTTCAAACGGAAAATTCCAACATTGATTATAACTCATACTTAAAATCAATTGATTTTGAAGACAGTAGACTCAAATGGCTGAAGTCATTTAAATTTGATATTGATGATTCAAAGGCACAATTTATTTATTTTGAAGAACGCTTAGCTGACCATGGCATCATTGAAAATGCTGAAAAATACTGGGTGATTCGTGAATTTTAGCCAAACAAAGACATGTCAGACTATAATTTGTGTACAGCGCCTAAAGATAGAAACTTTGGAAGTTTACGTAAATATCTCCTGGAAAAAGATGGAGTTTTGCAACATGTTTTACTGCCAAAGAAAGAATTTAAGTCTGTTAGTGGGTACGACTTGAACACTGAAGTAAGTATGTGTTTACTCGACTTGAAAAATGAAGAGGTATTGCAAAAATTTTTATACTTGCGCCTATTACCAAACCATTTGAAAAACAGGGTGTTTAGTAGCCTTTCACTAGGATTAGCAGATTTTAAAAGGTATGTGATGCACATTTGTGATATAGATTTAAGGCAAAGAACAAGGGATGAAGAAAAAATGTAAGTTATAGTTTTAACAGATTTAATAAAGAACGATCTAAATCAAACTACTATGTTAACGACCAAAGAAATATTAGTCCAAATAATGAATACAACAGCATAATTGAAAATGAAAACCATCCTATAAATACCTACACTCAAAACAAAAGCATTTCCGTACTTAAAGATAATGACAAAATTGTAAAACACTGTTCGTCTGCAACCAGAAAAACTCCTTTAGTTAGTACATTTAGAACGTTTAAAACAGCTCGACATAAAAATTTAAGCGCTAAAAAGACTTTAGAATCTGGAATTACTGGCCTAGTGGTGTGGTTCAATGTTCGAAAAGGCTACGGATTTATTCATCGTGACGATCAAAACACTGATATTTTTGTCCATCAAACTGCCATTACCAAAAACAACCCAAATAAACTATTAAGATCAGTCGCACAAGGCGAAGTTGTCCAGTTCGATATTGTTATGGGTAATAAGAACATGCCTGAGGCCTCAAACGTATCAGGTCCGAACGGCAAACCTGTCCGAGGGTCCAAGTATGCCCAAAACAGATGGCCAAATTATAGCCAACAAAGGCCTCAACAAAACAATTATATAATTAATGGTTATTGTACACTAAGAAACCATCATCAGTATAGGAGGAGACCAAGCAACTATAGAAGAAGATACACATACGAGCATAATCCTAGAGTAACAAATAAATATTATGAAATGTACGAACAAAACTCCGGCTGCTACGAACCTTCTGAAAACAGTGAATCTGGATATGACTCAGATACAAACAATTTATTTTACAACTATGCAGAAAGTATAGATTCCAAACACTATTAGTCTCAAAAGCTTAAATATTGTAAATAATGTTTTAAATCAGGCAAGCAACCTTAAAATCTTTTTAAATCTATTATAAAATTTTTAGAAAAACAGGATAAAAATTTAGAGAAACACTCATTAGAACGTTTGACTGAATTTCATTAAAATCAATTAATCAATATTCTATATAAATTTAAACAAGTGATATAGCAGCAAATTTGTTGGTTGTGACATTATGTTGTATTGAATAATTTTTCAAAGATTTATTTAAATTAATAACTTCTGCTGCTTTAAAGCTTTAGTCTTGTTTGAACAAAAAGCTTAGATAATTAAACTTGATAATTTAAATGTTTTTTGACATTAGTCAATTTAACTGTAAACTGTAATATTTCTGTAGCTTAAAAATAATTTTACGCAACCTTTATAAGTTCAATGTGACTAAATGTAAATAGCTTTCCAACAACAAATTCGAAATTGTTTATTATTTTGAATAATCAATTTTGAATATTTTAAGTATTTTATCTTAAAACAACCTTATTAAGTAAAACATAATTAAATTAAAATAAAATTAAGATATGTTAAAATGTATTTTAATTTAATGTATTTTTAAGATTCATTGTAGATTTTTTTTTGTTAAACATTTTAATTTTTTATGGTTATAAGTTTTATCATTCTTGTGGTGAGAGGTTTTAAAGAATTTTTAATTATGTATGTATTTAATCAAGTTTATTTTTGAAAAGAACGTGAAAAAAAAACAGTATGTGAAGTCAGTTTTAAATTTTGTAGTAACTAAAAAGTTTATTGTTGCTAAAAGTGCGAGTAATAATGGCAGCTGATAAAAAGTTTTCAAAAAGTTTTCTACTAAGATTTAAAAAAAATTGCAACTCGGTTAGAAAAGTAAAACGGCTTGTTAAAAAATGTGTTTTAAGTGTAAGATAGGTCAAATTTTACGACCATAAATGAAAAGCTTTTTCAAGCTATTTAAAGAACCAAATTAAGTTCAATAGTGTGTTTTTCTTAAAAAATACATCTTTTACCTAATTTAACTTTGGCCTTTTAATTTTTAAGTCAATTTTTACAACTTTTAATAAAAAACATGTGTAAAATTATATCAACCACTAAATTAACTTGCTCTCTTAAACCAATATCTTTTGACCTATAAAACTTAAAATGATTTAATACAATATTCAAACTTTGTTGCTATAACTTGCTTAAAATTGTTTCGTAAAGTGTTACTTTAAAAGCTTTTAAAGCTCATTGATTTTATTCGCTTACTAAACTGGGAAGACGTAAAAGTTTTACAGTTGGCTAACCTCGTATATCGAGCTCGGGCAATTAAACTTTACTAGTAGCAAAATTATACGGAAAGCATGAAAAAATTTGCGATTTAAGAAAAAATAAAAGTTTTTTATTGCAATAAGCATGGAGATTAAAATTATTAACTTTGCAACAAAGGGAATTGGAATTGCTTTCACACATTGTTTTTAAAACTTGTTTTTTATTAATTCGTTTACTTTAAGCAATACTTTAAGAGGTTTACTGTATTATGTTCTAATAAGTAATTTTATAACTTTATTTTTTTGACAATTAAAATTTTAATAACATTGTTTTTGAGCAAAGCTGTTAGCTATTAGAAGTTAAAAAATAATAACACTTTTTTTTCAAATTAACCCCAAACGACTTTTGAAAAACTAACAACTTATATTTTTATCGATATCACTATTAATGTTCTTTTATTGCTTGCCTTGTAAATATATTAAAAGACTTTTGTATTTGATTTTTAGTAATTAATGGTTGAGCAAGAAAAACTGTTTGATAAACATGATTATGTTATATATTAATCAAAAAAATTGGTTAAAAATTTACAAACCATCTCATAACGATGCTAGTAAGCAAGAAAGTTTATATACGCAAGGCGCAAATACTTGCTCTTGTGCACAGCCTAACGGAGAAAACACTAAAAACGTCATCAGATAGTTAAAGAGACGCAAAGCAATGTTTCTGAAGTGTGAAGTCATTTGTAGCTGTTACACACCACAGCTGATGTTACAAACAGATCGAACCAAGCTGAAGAGAGGTATTCAACGGACAGACAGGCTTAGCACCTAAAAGTGGTCAGATTGGAGAGGCAGGCAGAAAAAGCAGCAGCTGACGGCCGCCGATGGAGTTAAGACTTATAAAAATTTCTGAGAGACAGTATTATATACTTTTCACTATTGTATAAACACTTATAAGAACCATTTTGAACATAAAAAAGATACTATCTAACGATTTTGTACAAATTGAAAATTAATATTCAAAGTTTATGCATTTATGTTTATGAGAAACACTTAAAAATGTTGCAAGACCCCACCAAAAGACTTCAATCGAGGACTATAAGGTGGGGAAATGTAACAAAATGTATATTTTGTTGTTTTTAAATGACCGCCAGGGGGCGTTAGACGATTGTTTATCAAATCAACAAACAATAAAAATTTAGCATTATTTGTTATTTCGCTCAGTTAAGCCATAAGACCGTGCGAGACGCACACGAATTTATTATAAGAACTTTTTTATTGTTTTCGTTTTATAAGATCTTGATGCTTATTTGCATTATCATATTATATTGTGCTTAATTTAGCCATCGTTGTGCATGAAGCACGACATATATTAAGACTCTGTATTATTAGTAGTATTTTTAGTAAGACCTATTTTGTGTTTAAGATTGTGTCACTCAGACACTTTAAGAACATCATTAAGACATTTCTATTTGTAGAACTTTGTGTTTATTTGTTGTGTTTTTATTCGCAGTTTTATTCAACTGATTTATTAGCTGCATTATCACTTCTAATTCTACTCCCTAATTTTCACATAAACATCACGTTTTCAATAAACTAACTTCATTAAAGAAATTATATATATTAAGTTTATTACATAATTATTAATTACTAAGTTGAACCTAATGAGTAAGGTAAATTCAGTAAAAACCTCAAGAGCTAAACGCGCTAAGCGTTTAGCACAAAAAAGGGGACTTCCCCAAATTAAATGTAGTTCCTACCACAGGCCCCGTAGGACTACACCCTGTGTTTATTATGAAATAACCAAGCTGCCGTGAGTTATTCCTGAGTTTTTTTATTTAAGACTAACTTGAATTGTTTTAAATCATTCTGATGTCTTTGAAAGTTTAAAAATATTTTAAATATCCTGAGTTTGTGACAACCCTACTGTTACCAGAAAGTATAAATTTATAACATTTTAAAATTTTAACTTACTACATTTAAAACTAGTTGAAATATTCCATGAATAAAAAAATTGGAACTTTTATCTAACAAGTAAATTAGTTATGAGTGTTTAACAAATACTTTAGCTATCCTTTAGATTTTTGTGATTCTACATAGTGTTTGTTGAAGAATACAGATATCTTTCTTTATGTAAATTCATTGACCACAACTTAGGGCATCTACATGTTCTAAACATTCATTAAGAGTTGCTTATTCTATAACAGAATGTTTGTAATAAAGCTTTGGTGTTTTAAGAAAATGTATTTAGAAAAGCTCCAAAAAATCCCAAAAACTAAGTTGGCTTTTTTATAAAAAAAGTTTGAAAGAGGGCTGAAAAAATAAAAAAAAAGAATCCGATAACAATCAATAATAACCATAAGATCTTAAACCATCTGAAAGGAAGTAAGAAACTTTAAAAATAGAAAATAAGTAATCTGCATCTACTAAACATTTCATATTTAGATGGAAGAAAACAGCTTGTCGGCCTTAAGGGATATCAGTACCCCTGTGAAAAAAGTGAAGTTGGGTACCAGAATTGCTCAGTATTAGAAACTTTTTTTTTATTAATATATTTATGACTTACAGAACAATTCTAGTCTAAACGTCCTCAAATTTGTTCGTCCTCATTTGTTGAAAAGAATATGTAAAAATAGTAAAACAAAAAAAGAATTTGTGTGGTTAATATAGAATTAAAGCTAAGAAACTACTGTATTTCTAAAAAGACTTAAAAGCTCGACTTAAATAAAAATAAATAAAGATAAAAACAGATTTCGGAGCTATATAACTAGACTATATTTTGGAAAAAATTCAAAACTACTTTAAGTTATAAATTTTTTTTTTTAAATTTTTAAACTTACCTAACCTTTTTAAAAACAATTAAGTTAATAGTAGACTGAGTTTGTGGCAACTTAATAATTGTGTAATTCTAGGCCTATATTCCTATATTATATCAATTACTGATTAAAATTAGGTTAAAAGTACTCATAAAAATTTAAATTTGAAAAAGTTTTTAAAATTATTTTGATCAGTAAAGATAAGCTAAAGTAAAACTTTCAAAAAGTTTCCTAAATGTAAAACTTTTTTAACCTTAAATTTACTTCTTTAAACATGATTACAAAGAAGTGCTACTATACTTAAAAAAATCACAATAACCCATTAATTTTATCTAAATGTATAATATTTTAAGTTAAACTATAACTCATTTTGTTTTATTTAATATTTTTTTACTAGTTTTATAATTTTTAAACAGGATAAAAAAATCTAGTTTATAATTGTTTAACATTTTTAATTTTAAATAAAAACTGGAAATTCCCTGTCAAGCATAATATTAATTTTACAAAATGTTAATGGTAGCCACTCTTTAAGTTATTAAAAAAACTATACTAAGAACCTTAAAATGTCCTCCGTCATCTAGAATTTTTAATATTCTTAAAAAAAAATCCCAATTAAATAAATAACATATTAAACAAACTTTTAACTTAAAAGCTCTCTTAAGTTAAGTATAAAAAAAAAGGTTTTAAAATATCAATTGTCGAAAATTGAACAATTAACACTTATCCAAAATTAAAAAAAAAATAGCTTGTGATTTTCAAACTATCTTTAAACTACCCTGTGTTTATTTTTTAAAAACCAAGCTGCCATGAGTCATCCAAGAGTTTTTTTAATTTAAGACTACCTTGAGTTATTTTAAATCATTCTGATATTTTGAAAAATTTCGAACTGTTTTCAATATCCTGAGTTTATGGCAACCGTATTGTTTCTAGAAAATAAATATTTATAACATTTTAAATTTTTAACTTACTGCATTTAAAATAGTTGAAATATTTCATGAATAAAAAATTTAGAATTTTAGTCTAACAAATAAATTAGTTAAGAGTTACTAACAAAAACTTCAGCTATCCTTTAAATTTTTGTGATTCTACTTAATGTTTGTGGAAGAATACAGTGATCTTTCTTAATGTAAATTCATTGACCACAACTTAGAGCTTATACATGTTCTAAATTTTCATTACAATTGCTTATTCTAGAACAAAATGTTTGTAATAGAGCTTTGGTGTTTAAAGAAGGAGTTATTATAATAATTCCGAAAGTTTTCCCAAAACTAAAATGGCTTTTTTAAAAAATTGTTTTAAAGAGGGCCGAAAAGGTCATAAAAAAAGGATGCACTAACAATCAATAATAACCACAAGATCGTATACCATTTGAAAGGAAGTAAGCACCTTAAAAAAAAAAGATTGTAATATAAAATAAAATAATAAATAAGGTCAAATGAGAGAGTGGTAAAAAAATAAAATGCAAAATAAGGAACCAGGGCTTTATTTAACTTTTATTTTGAAACAAATCGTTTTAATCTAACATATTAAATAAACTTAAAATCATTAAAATACTATAAAAATTACCTGCACCCCTTATTTAAAACTTTACCAGGAATTTTTTAACCTCTCTCAATTCTTTCTTATTAAAAAAAATAAGTAAGTATATTACAGTTGCCTGTTCAGTCTTTTTTAGTAGTTTTGGATTTAAGAAAAGCATTAGAAATGTAGATCAGTAGTCGTCAAGCTGATGAAAATCTGTACACACTTTACTGCGCATAATAATTTATGTGCACCTTAAGTCACAAAATACTGCATTTAAATTGCCGGGACGCGAAACTAAATTGAATTTAATAAGAAGACTGCACCAACTTTAGCGCATTGTTAATTGAAACAAGCTAATTTATAAATAAAAACTCACATAAACTTTGGCTTTAATGATTGCATTTATGGGAGATACAAAACTTACTTATTTTAACAATTAGTAGATTTTATCTTTATATTTTTTTATATGTGACTTATTTGATACTTTACATTTATATTCTATTTTACTTCAGAAGCAAATTCAATTTATAATTAAGCATTGCTTACATTTAAGAAATGGTGTGTTGTCTATATTTAAATTTGTTTCTATAGCCTTTTACAAAAATATGGTTTTGGTGCTGTAATGGATTTCTTCTTTGAAAAAAAAAAATAAAATATATAAAAAACTTTCAATAAAAATTATTTATGTAACTACAACTTTTTTTAAATTTAATCTCTTATTGTTACAAAATTTCTGATAAACTGAACTATAAATGTTTATCAATTAGTCAAGGTACATAAGTTTACAAAGTCTAAAGATATAGAGAGGTGAGTTAGCATTTAAAAACATATTTTAAATTAAAAGTTTACAATAATCCTAATTTCTGCAAAATTAAAAAAATAGTAAATTTATTTTTTTAATGTTTAGAATTCTAAAATGCGTAACTAAACGAGAGTGCGTAACGTAACGAGTGCGTAAAAATGCGAGAAGTTACTGTATAACTAATTTTTATTTTTCTATTTTTTTAACTATTTTTAAAATTTTTAGACAGGATAAAAAAAACCTAGTTTAGAATTGTTTAATATTTTTTATTTATAAGTAGAAATTTGACACTCCCTGTGAAGCATATTTTAAAAAAATTCCAATTGAATAAACAAAATACTAAACAAATTTTTAGTTTAAAAGCTTTTTTAAAATAACTATTTTTAAAAAATGGTTATAAAATACCTATCGAAAATTGAACAACTAACACTTATTTAAGACTTAAAAAAATAGCTTGATGTCTTGAAAATTTTCAAAATGTTTTCAATAACCTGAGTTTGTGACAACCCTATTGTTACCAGAAAGTATAAATTTATGACATTTTAAATTTTCAACTTACTGCATTTAAAACTAGTTGAAATATTTCATGAATAAAAAATTTGGAACTTTAATCTAACAAGTAAATTAGTTATGAGTATTAAAAAAATACTTTAGCTATCCTTTAGATATTTGTGATTCTATTTAGTGGTTGTTGAAGAATATAGATATGTAAATTCATTAACCACAACTTATAGCTTATAAATGTTCTTAACTTTAATAACAGTTGCTTACTCTAGAACAGGGGTCAGCAAACTGCGGCCCGCAAGCGAAATTAAAATTTTTATTTAACTAGTTTGGAATACTAATATTTTCGAAAACACAAAAATAAAATTTTGGTGTTATATTTAAAGGATATTCTATCATTTAAATGTTTTTTGTTCAAAAAAAATGTCTTTAAAAATGTTGTTTAAAGCACATAAAAAAACGTTCCTTTTTGACCTGCCGACCCTTGCTCTAGAACAGAAAGATTGTAATAAATCTTTGGTTTTTTGAGAAGGAGTATTTATAATTATTCTAAAAGTTTCCCAAAACCTAAAATAGCTTATTTGTGAAAATTGTTTCAAAGAGGGCTGAAAGGTCAAAAAAAAAATTTACTAAAAATCATTAATAATAATAAGATTGTAAACAATTTGAAAGACAGTAAGCAACTTTAAAAATTAAAAAAAATTGTAATATAAAATAAAGTAATAAATAAGGTCAAATAAGAAGAGGAGTTAATAACTAAAATGAAAAATAAAGCACTAGGGCTGTATTTAACTTTTATATTGAGACAAATTGTTTTATTTTAACAAATTAAATAAACTTCAAGTCTTTTAAACACCCTAAAAATTACTAACACCCCTAGTTTAGAATGGTGCTTCTCCAAAATAAATTTCATGTACACTGGCTTGCACCAGTGTACACTTAAATGCATATGTAGAAAAAATTATCTTACTGAGGAAATAAGAATGTTATGTGTTATAGGTAATCTGCATCTACTAAACATTTCACATTTAGATGGAAGAAAAAACAGTTTGTCAGCCTTGAAGGATATCAGTCAACCTGTGAAAAAAGCGAAGGTGGGTACAAGAATTGCTCAGTATTAGAACTCTTTTTTATCAATACATATTTATGACTTACAGAACAGTTCTAGTCTAAACGTTCTCAACTTTGTTCGTCCTTATTTATTCAAAATAATGTGTAAAAACCGTAAAACAAAAACACATTTTTGTAAAAAATTACTGTATAAATAAAAAGACTTAAAAGCTCGACTTAAATAAATGTAAATGAAATTAAAAACAGATTTCGAAGCCATATAACTAGACTAAATAAAAAAAAAAAGAAAACTACTTTAAGTTATAAAAATATTTTTTTATAAATTTTAGCTTACCTAATTTAAAAAACACAATTAAGTTAAGAGTAGCCTGAGATTGTGGCAACTTAATAATTGTTTAATTTTAGGCCTATTTTCCTACTTTTTATCATTTACTTATTAAAACCATTATAAAAACACTCATATAAACTTTAAAATGAAATAGTTTTTATGATATTTGTTTAGAAAAGATTAACTGAAAAAAAATTCGAAAAACTTTTTTTTTTGTGATATTTTTAAATCCTAATTATACTTAAAAAAAAATAATTACAAAGTAGTTGTATTATACTTAAAAAAATCACAATAACCCATTAATTTTACCTAGATGTATAATAATGTAAATTAAACTATAACAGATATTATTTTATTTAGTTCGTTTTTAATATATTATTTATTTCTAGACAGGATAAAAAAAAATTAGTTTATAATTGTTTAATATTTTTTTATTTTTAAATAGAAATTGGACACGACCGGTCAAGCATAATATTATTTTCATAAAAATGTTACATGGTAGCCAATCTTTAAGTGAAAAAAAGTATACTAAACGACCTTAAAATGTCCTCTATCATCTAGAGTTTTTTTTATATTCTAAAAAAAGATAATTGAATAAATAGAATATTAAACAAATTTTTAATATAAAAGCTTTTTGAATTATGTATTTGTTAAAAAATAGTTATAAAATATCAATATATCGAAAATTGAACAATTAACACTTATTTAAGATTTTGAACAAAATAGCTTGTAATTTTCAAACAATATTTAAATTATCCTGTCCAGTGTTTATTATAAAATAACCAAGCTGGCATGAGTCATCCCAGAGTTTTTTTAATCAAAGACTATCTTGAAATATTCTAAGTCACTCTGAAGTTTTCAAAAATTTCAAACTGTTTTCAATATTCTGAGTTTATGGCAACCCTTATCTTACTAGAAACTAAATGTTTTTAACATTTTAAATTTTTAACTTACTGCATTTAAAACTAGTTGAAATATTTAATCAATTAAATATTGGAACTATAATCTAAATTTAACAAATAAATTAGTTACTAGCTTTTGAATAATATTTTAGCTATCATTTTAGATTGTTGTGATTTAACTTAGTGTTTGTTGAAGAAAACATAGACCTTTTTTTTGTTAATCAATTGACTACAACTAAGAAATTTTACACCTTCTAAACATTAATCAAGAGTTGCCTACTCTAGAATAGAATGTGTAAAATAAAGCCTTGATGTTTTAAGATAATGTTTTTATAATAGCTCCAAAAAATCCCCAAAACTAAAATGGCTTTTTTTTTAAGTTTGAAGGAGGGCTGAAAAAATCAAAAAAAGAATCCAATAACAATCAATAATAACCATAAGATCGTAAACCATTTGAAAGGAAGTAAGTAACTTTAAAAATAAAAAAGATTGTAATATAAAATAAAGTAATAAATAAGGTCAAATGAGAAGACAGGTTGATAATTAAAATGGAAAATAAGGAACCGAGCTTTATTTAACTTTTATTGTGAAACAAATCGTTTTGATTTGAAAAATTAAATAAACTTAAAATCTATATCTTATTTTTTGTTTGTTTAGTAATATTTGTTAATAGAATTTGGTCTTATCCTTTATAGCAGTGTATTATTACTTGATAAATTTTGTATGATTGTCACTCTTTGAGTGACAAAAATTTTATATAGTGAACAAAACTGTGTTATATGACCTTAAAATTTCCTAAGTGATCTCTAGTCTTTCAAAGTCTTTAAAAGCTTTAAGATGAATAAATAAAAAAGTTTATAAAATTCTTCAAAACAACATAAATCTATTTTTGACAAAATTGGTTTAAAAAATATCTACTAAACTAGAGTTAGCCTTTAAATGGGGACTTATTGTAATAATGAGGTGAATCTCCTACTTTATTTAGTAAATTTAGACTTTCATATCTGGGACAAAAACTTCAAAGAAGATGTCAAAAAAATGTTATAGATATTTACATAAAATAAATAATAATGTTAATAATTAATGTTTATTAATGAATAAAGTTGTTATAAAAATGTTGTAGATGTTTACCAAAACTTGCCATACTTGACATATTTTGCAAAAATAGCCATACTTTTTATTAATTTTACAATTTTTTCCAATAAATCAGTCTTAATTACTAAGTTTTCTATATTTAACTACTTTTACCACACTTTGCCCAATTCGCTATAACTTAATAATCACTTATCATATTTACTATATATTTTGCCAGAAAAAATGGAAATATAAGGCAAACATGGTAAATTTTGCTAAATTTTGACAATTATGGCAAAATTTAAAACAACTTTGTAATCAAATTGTTATATTACAAATCTATCTAAACAAATTGAAAAATATTATAGTAGGTGCATAAAATGAAAGATTACTTGTTTTTAAGTATTATCGAAAATAGTTTTAATGTTTTTCGAATGTACAAATTTATCAAGTTTTACTCTTTTGAAATCTAAGTTCATAAGTTTTCTAAAATTAACATGAGTCACATTAACCTAGCTTAAGTTTTTGAAATATTTGTAAGAAAACTTAAACCAAAAAAACTAAATAATTATTAATCAGAGTAATAATAAGATATACAACAAAAAACCAATACTTCAAGAAAATTCAAACCTTTTTGGCCAGTCTGAGTGTTTTTACAAATAAGTTCAACGACCCTTAGTTTTTCAATGTTTTAAGCAACCCTGATTTTGTGACACATCTGAATTACATTTACAACTTAATTGATATTTAAAGGATTGCAAAGAAAAAAACTTAATTGATACATATAAGATGTGTAAATATAATAAAAACAAAAACGGAATTTTTTATAGTTAGTCAAGGTTGAAAACCTAAAAAACTTACTGTATAAATAATAGGACTTAAACGCTTAACTTACACAAAAACACAAAAATAAAAACAAAATTCAAAGCCATAAAATTTGGCCTAAATTTTGAGAAAAAATTCAAAACTACTTTAAATTATGAAAATAACTTATAAAAAACTTCGCCAACCTAAATAAAACAAAGTAATGAGTATTTTCAGTTTTAGACTAGTGAAAGTTGTGGCCACTTTGAACAAAAATATATTTTAAGCCTATTTTTAACATTTTATCATTTAATTATTAAAATTAGAATGAACACACTCATAAATTTTATGATATAAGAAAATATAAAAATATATTTTTAGTGACGATAAGTTAAACTAAAACATTAAATCAATACATTAACTGTTAATTTTTTTATTCTCAGAAATATTTTATTGAACACTTGTACAAAGTAGTGTTACTATACTTTATATAGAACAAAAAATTCGAAATAACCTAACAGTTTTACCTTTATGTATAACAATTTAACTTTTACTTTTGTTAAGATTTGTTGGGTTTAGATTATCTAACTATGATACCAACAAAATATGTTTTTTAAATGTTGAACACTTGCTATTTTTATTTTAGAATTTGGACATAACCTGTCAAGCATAGCATTATTTTCAGAATACTTATACAGGGCAGCCACTTTTAGAGTGAAAAAAAATTATACTGAATGAACTTAAAATGTCCTTAGTCATCCAAAGCTATTAAAAATTCTTAAAACAATCTTAAATGAAAACTTATTTTATTTTTGAATTAAAAACTTATATGAATCAAGTTTTTGTTCAAAATTGGTTAAAAAATACCATAATATTGAATTAGCAACAAGTAAGAAATTTCTAAATTTATGTTTATTAAAGCTTTATAAGTTAAAATTTTATGTTCATTTAAAAACTTATGTTGAACTAGATGTAAACTTATGTTAAGTTCATAAGTTGAATACAACTTTATAAGTTAATGTATTGTATTTTTTAAACTATTGCCGTATGCTTTTTGTTATTACTTCAATTATTTTTATAAGTAGTTATGAAATACTTACAATTTTTGGTTTGATTAGTTTAACCTTAGGTTTTTTAGTTAATACTTTAAGAAAATTTAAGTTATAAAGTTTGAATATACAAACACTGATAAAAATGTTTTCATCAGGTTAGTTTAAGGGTAATTAATAATATAAATATAAACAATCTATATTCTTCAAAATTTTTACAGTATTCATTTGGTTTAAAAACCAATGACATAATCTTATTTTAACTTTTTTTTGATGTAGTTTAAAAAATTCTTATATGAAAAGAAAATGCATTTGTTAAAACTGTAAAAAATAAATTGTTGTAACATTTATAAACACCATCTATGATTTATCTGACTCTATAATTTAATAAAAATAACTATTTTGATTCTGAGTGGCTTTTGAAATTTCATTATTTTTCGTTTAACAAAACTAAACATAACCTATAATAAGCAAACTTGGAAGATTTTTACAAAAACAATAAATTTTGGTTAAATTTTTCTTACAGTTGTTAAAATTTTATAAAAATATTTCAAATGAAAATTGAATTAAATGCTATTAACTCTGATGAATAAAAAAAAGTATGTTAAACAGACTACAACTAAAATTAAAAAGAAACCCAAGAATAGCAACAATTTGATAACATAAAATTCATAACTAATTAAAATTCTAGTGTGAGAAATATGTTTACAATTCGTTAACATTTCTCGTATTTTTACAATTAAATGTTTAAAATTTATAACATAAATAAAGAATTTTCTTTGTTTAAAATCGATAAAAAACAACAATACAAAGGTAAATCTAAGACGCATACTTTAGCTTGTATTGTTACACAAATACTTTTATTTACTAAATATAGCTCAGTGGCAGAGCACTGCTCTCGTAAACAGGGGTTGAGAATTCAAACCTATTTTGCAGCATCTTGTTTTCAGTTAAAATAAGTCAGTAAACGTAGTAAAAACCTAAACATTTTTTTAAAATATTGAAACGTTAGAAATCCGCATTTTGTATGTTGAACATTTGGATTAAATTAAAATTATTTTAAGCAGACCAGTGTTTGTTTGTATGCTAATTTCTATTACTAATTAGATGAACTCTTAATTAAATTTAGATAATATAACATAATTTAAATGTTTTTTAAGAGTTTAACAAATTGAATATTTTTACGAAAGTTTTAATTCAGTCATTTGCAACGAGTGACAAAGAATGTAGTAAATTTTTATTTTTATGTCTGTAAAATAGTTTATATCTTCTTTTTTGTGAATTAAAGAATAAAAAAACAGTCAAGTTTGGTTTAAATGCTTTATATATTTGTTAAAACTGAAAATTAATAAATAATTACACAAATAAATAATACTTTAAGAAAAAATGCTTTCCGTTGATGTCGATTAAAAAAAAGAACCTGATATTAGATCCGATAGAGTTAGATAAAAAGTCAAACTCACTCCGACTGAATTAGCTATGCAATCATATTTTATAGCGCTGCAATATTGTTTTATGGGTATCATTGTATTGGTGTCCTAGTTGCAGCACTTTAAATTTGAAAAACTTTGCCTATCTATTGTATTCTTTTATATAACAATTAAGCTTATTATTATGTTAAAAAAGCCTAAAACCTAAGTAAAAAAGTTTATAGTAAAAATGAAAAAGTATTACTAAATCGCAACTTGTGTTAAATGTTTAACGTTTTAGTAAAATTGCCACTCTTAAGAAGTTAGTATTTAAAGTGAAATCCGAATAAATTGCAAATTTTAGAGTTTTGAATGTAACTTTAATACAGTTGTTTTTGAAATTAATCAAAATGATACTTCAAAAATCGATAACTTGAAAATAACTTGTTGTGAATTAGAGAAGTTGTCTTAGATTTATTAAGTAATGTATACTAAAAATAGAGTGTGCACTTTTGTTAGAACAAAAACACAAATCGATCTATTTTTGTTTAATTGTTATAAATCATTGATGTTTTTATTATTCATTTGAAAATAAAAGCACAGAAAGAAAAGGAAAGAAAAACTTAGTTTGTGAAATAAAGTCTTGAAAGAAAAACTTCAGTATTTATCCTCTAGTAGTTGAGGTCCCATTTTTTGTTTTCTATCCTTATACTATGTTAAAAACGTGACCACGATGGGAATCGAACTCATAAATCGTCCCGTTTAAAGACGAACACCTTATTCATTGAGCCAAGGTGCCGGTCTATTGAAAGCTTTGCTGGACACTTATGCAAAATTATATTTTCCCTTATGTGTCCAAATTTTGATAATTTAAAGAAATTAATGTTTTTCACTTGATATTATGTTTTTCAATTAAAAAACCACAATAAAATATAGTAAAACTAATTCCAAAAAAAAATATTTTTCACAAACAAAATAATGTAATTTATAATGAGTGTGTTTTTGATTTCTTGATTGAACTGGAAATAACTTGTTGGCTAAGGGAAAATGAGAGAATCAAATGAGAGAGCGCGTGATCTACAGTCAAAAGAAATTTCGAAAAAGAATCGAAAAACTATAAAAACGCCCAATCAGAGCGTGAAGCAGGTCATTTTACCTCGAAACAAGCACGAAGCGACACTCTGCTGCTCGCAAATTCGAGCGTTAGCCGCCATCTTGGAAAAGCTAGCTGATCTTTGGGAAAACCTTCTCTTGGCGCTCTGAATATAGGTCTCCATCTTGGAAAAGCTAGATGACATCCGAGAAAACCTTCTTATTCAACAACGTCGACGGGGCGAACAACTCGATTTGAGTTGTTAACGTGCCATACTCATAGGCCTACGCATACTGTAACAGACAACTTCTTTGGATCATTTTGAACACTGAATTCCACGATTGAGTCTACAGCGTTTAAAGAAACAAAATTGAACATTCATCTTACTCATTACATCTTATCGAGTAAGCCCACACAGACTGTGGCGTCAACCTTAGCTACACTTCTACAAACAAGTTATTTTTGTACTTTTAATTAATTCTGTCATAATATTTATACATATTTATATTATCGTATCTACTTACTATTATACTTGTATTGTAATATTTATATATACTTATATCATCGTGCCTATTTAATTTTGTATTTTATCGCCACGCTCCGATTACGGAAAGGAACCTAAATGGACCAAGAAAACATTCATCAAGATTCTGTACACGAGACGGACCAACGTCGAGTGCCAGAAACTGAGCGACCGGAGACCAGTGAGACGAAAAGTAGGGAATCCAGAGCAAGTTTCCCTTCTAATAACTAACTTTAAGTTTTTAGACTTATTGTGAGCTGTCATTGCGTTTATTTGTACATATTAAAACAACATTAGTTAGTTTTAATATATTTAGTTATATGAATTATATAGTTATGTCTTTAAAAAAGGCATTAGTCTTGAAAATGCCACACACACGTTTGCGCACCGAAATGAGTTGTTCCGAGACTACTGCTAACATGGAATCTGATGAGATTGTCGAGCCTTAGACCGAGGCAATTTCGAATGAAATCAGCGAGGCTGCTAGTCTGGGTAACAATAGCTTGTATAAGCGTTTATAAAACTTCAGTTTTGATGCTCGCTCTTGAAATTTCTGTCAACTAAAGAATACGTTGCAAATATACTCAGCTTAAATGATATGTAACGATCTACTTAAGTTGTTGACTGAAGTAAATTTTTAATTATTTCTAAGTTCAAACTTAAATATTAATGCTTTTTATACAGCTAACCAGGAGTGTCGCGTGGGGTAGAACGCTGGAGCTGTAGCTCCACCTAAAAAATAAAAAAATTATGCTAATTTTATTTTAATTTTAGAGCTTAAGCCTTTATGCATGCGGCTTTAAATGGGCCCCTGTTTCAGCTGTACAACTCAAAACTATGTCAATGTAATTTTATTTTAAATTTTAGGAATCGAGCTTTAAAATGTTGTAAAATTTTATATATTAGCTTAAACAATAAGAAAGTTATGTTATCATGAATTATACAAAAAATACAGCCAAGTTTGTACATAATCGTCGTTAACTTCCCAGATAAATTATTTTTTTTTTAAATTTTTATATGTGATGTTCAAAATGTTCGTAAAATTAGAGCTGCATGCTTAATCTGTGTCCGCTGCATCTTAAATGTTTGCAAGTTTTAAATACAAAAAATGTTGAAAAGTTGAATTCTGGATCTGCATGAACTTTTAGCACCATGTTAATTAAATCATGATTGTTGTTTAAAATTTACTACATTCGAGAACAATAAAACAAATTGAACTCGAGCACAAGTAACTTGAGGAAAGAATAATCAGGCAGAGGCAACTCGAGCAAGAACAACTCGAGCAGGAGCAATTTAAGCAGGGAAAACTCGAAGAGGGAAAACTTGAGCAGGGCAATTTCGTTTTTTTTAGTTATTTGTATGTTTTTTTTTTTGTTTTTTATTACTATTTAGACAAGTAATAAAATTAAATTTGTAATTATAAAACTGTATAGTACAGAAACTTACATAGAGATATATGAAAATAAAAGTAGCTATAGTTGTTACGAAAGGATGATGATATACACAGGTATGAGATATGTGTTTTTTAAGACTTTTTTTATTATTTAATTAAACAAGTATAATCTTTTTTTTTCTGAAATATTTGCTATTTCATCATATTATCTTTATTATTATAATTTAAATTTCAAACTAGGGAATTTTTAATTCGACAATGCCACTCTGCAGTACCAATTAATAAAAAGACCACGCGACGCCACTGCTTTTAACTATATTTCTCCCAATGATTAAAAAAAACGCTTTTTTTTAAACTTTAATTTAGTCATTAATAACTTAATTCGTTCTCTCAAATGTTGACCAATCTAATGCCAAATTTAGTAACTTATAACAGTGCTGTTTTCTAACTTGTTCTATCATTTGTTAAAAAGCATAAAAGTAATTGAAAGTATGTTAAAGATTTAAATTCTTATACAATGATATCAAGAATAAAAACAATTTCAGGAATTCCAGAATGTTTTAGACAAAAATGCATTATAATTTGGTTTTACTAAAACTTATACAAAAAAATTATATTGTTAAAGTATTACAAAAAAAAAAGTCTGCTATAAATAACTTAAAAAAAAAAACTTGCATAAAATGTATTAATTTATGTATTAAAACACAAAGAACAAGTTTGTGCTTTAATAAAAACTCTCAATTAATTGTGACGGGCTCATTTTAAGTACACAAAATAGTTTTTACAAAGTAGTAGCTTGATACTGTGGTTGAAATTTGACTTTTAAATATGTTGAGCTATATACTGCAATAAATCTGAAGGCTAAAGCCATATCTTGTAAAAGTTGTTGGTGATAAATTAGACATAATAAAGAAATTATACTTTGAAGACAGTTCTCGTTAGGTCAATATCTACTTCATTTGTACACAACAAGTACATTTTGTATTAACATTCAGATTGCATTCATGGTCCAAGCTTTCTACGTTTTGTTTGTGAACAAACAATATGGAGCCTAATGTTTACGTGTTTTACTAAGAGTATGTTAAAAGTTTTTTTATAGAATAAGAAAAGTATTAATTTAGAAATCTAAATGAAATATATAACACCATATAGACAAGCTTAAGGTACGTGTAACATCAATTATAGATTTTAGATTTACTTTAAATTGAAACTATAGGTTGTAAACTATATTTTCAAATCTATCACCTCATACAGTTATAATAAGTGTCTTTAAATAATGTACGAAATAACTCTAACTTTTTAGTTTAAGAACAAAAGGTAAACTAAATTTGTAAGAAAATATTTTTCAATAGAAATAAATTCTATTTTTGTTAAACGTTAAAATTAGTTTATGCAATTTACAATAAATTAAGTGTTAATGTTTTATTGTTGCAATTACTATTGGTAAAGATTTTAAAATAAGTATTCAAGCTGTGACGTATAACGTTAAAGACTTTTATTTTTATTTGACAGCGTGTTAAGTGCTATTTTCGTATTTAAGATTTTTTTAAACATCTATAACTGCTTTTAGTAAAATTTCAGGGATTTTTTAGCATATTAGCTTGTTGAACAAGCAGGAACCTCAAAAAAATGTATTATGCTCTATTCAGTTAAAGAGAAAAGCATATCTTTTTATTTGATGTTTGGATAGTCGATAAAAACTCAAGAAGAAAAAAAAAGTAACTAAGTACAGACAACATATCATTATAAATCCTTGAACACAATTTTTTTTTTGAACTAAATCGTGTGATGAAGTCATAGTCTGGAACATAGTCTGGAACTAAAGAAAAAAAAAAAAGATATTACTGAATAAGACAAACGATCGGCAACCTGATTTTTTTGTAAAATTGTTATTTTTTGTTCGTGTTTACTAACATATTTTTATATGATACAAATCGTTTTATTTTTTTATTTAGTACCGTTTATGTAAAGTTTTTAATTTGAGTTTATTTTTTTATTCACATACATAGGTTATCGAACACTACAAATATTAACATTCTTTTTTAATTCAAAGAACTTGGTATATAGAAAGAGCTTTCAGTTACTGACCAATACACCAACCTATTGAGTATTAACTTAGTTTAAATCTGCACATAAGGTGTTATACAGTTGTACGTATATTACAGAAAGTTTGTATAAAGATTATTTTTTTAGAGTAATTTATTGTTTTAGCACTCTTATAAGTTTAAAATACCTCTAAAAATATAAAACTTAATTAAAATTTTGTTCAAATGTTTAAATATTTATCTATGAATATATGTAGAAAATGTCACTTTTTTACAAAGGTTCTTATAGTGTTCAGAGTATCTTTAAATAAACTTAAACTTTTTACTTTCTCTCAAACCTAACAGAGGAGTTTGCCTTAAAAATAAACTGCAACAGAAGAGGATAACTCGATTATTTACTTTTAAACCGCGTAGTTAAAGTCTAAGCATTGTAAATTTCTATTTTTCTGAGATATGTAATGCACTTACAGTTTTATTGTCTTGATATCTAGGCACAACATTCAAAATTGAACAGAATATAATGCACTACATGCGGGAAGAGGGGCAACGGCTTTTGTTTTGTATTTTTGATTTGATTTTTAAACTAATTGTAGTTTTTACTAACATAATTGTAGTATTGTACTAAATAAGTTTGCTTTAATGGTACATCTTTATCATTAGTTTTAATAAATTCTACTTAGCAACTAACTTGCTTAATGCCAGAGACTAATAAGGTTTTTTGGATCCTGAATACAAATAGTCATCACAACTAAATAAAGCTACCAAAAACAGACTCTAAATGCTAGCAAACTTAACTGATATACTAAAACTAGTTATTTCAAAAGTAGAAGCCTACTAACTTGTCATAGATTTATTACATGGCGTCTTCAGAGGTTTTTAGAACCATCATTCAGAAAAAGTATCAAAGTCTCTAAAAAACTTAAAGGAAGCAAACAGAAAAAACATGTTTTTAAGCCAACTTTAGACTTAGAGTAAGGATTGGAAACATTTATAATGGGAAGACCAAATGCGTAAAAACTTAATCTTTGTTGGCCCAAAACATTCCAACTTCATTAAATTCAGAAAAGTTATTCACGATCAGTTTTATTTCATCAAAATACTACATCTATGTGACCGTTTTCATTACATGTATTAAAAGTTTCATATATCCAGAAAACTGTTGTTAAACCTTGTATATTGCTCTTTTACTTAATGCCCAGACTATTTAGTGTAAAGTTCAAATTTTGGTTAAGCGGCTGAGTTTACCCACTCGTAGTTCTCAGTCTTGCCTTTCACAAGCCCGAAATCTGCTTAAAATTTGTAAACATTGTCAAACTGTTAACTTTCATTTTGAGGGCTAAACCAAACCAGTTCTATTCAATTATGTTCTATTTATACATTTCGATTAAATCTTTACTTAATTCAAAAATATTTACATTAATTTTTCAATACCACGTACAAACGTTTGAAGTTTAAGTCCTTTACAACTAATTAAATCTGGGAAACAAATTGAGTTTAACATACGTCTTATAATATAATTTTTTGTCATACTTTGCACATTTAAAGTAGAACAAGATTACATAATAATTTCATTTTTCATATACTAACGATAGAACTTTTTCTTACATTGAGTTTACTTTTTTACTAAAGTAAACAAATAAAAATAGCGATTTTTACACTATTAAGGAGAAACTAAAAACTGACAACGAGTAAAGCTTCTAAAACTTAATAAAGTCTAAAAATATACAAAAATATTGATATTATGATACAAAACTTGAAACTAACACTACATTATTTTTTTTTTAAAGTTAAGTGTAAAACCGTTAAAATTTCTTGAACTTTATTATTTGACAATAAGGATAAAATCATTAAAGTATGATTGTGGAGCTTTTTATTGATTTTATGATTTAATTAATCTTTTAAAAAAACATAAAACCAAAAACAACATTGAAATAACTTGAATAGTCTTAAATAACAGACACAAATTGTAAAACAAAAAGACAATAAGGACTAAATGACATATACGACTTAAGTTATTTCTTTTTGAATTTATAATGGAACTATCGACAAATAAAAACTATTTTGATTAAAAAAAATACAATACATCTTTGAATGTACCTTAAATAAAGCATCAAACGTAAAGTAGAGTAAATATTTAGAGAAAAAATCAATCTAAATTTAAAAATAGCTTATGAAAATACTAAATTTAGAAACCCTCGTATAAAATGACACAGGAGTTTTTTTCTTTATATTATACAATTGCTGGAGAGCAAATTAGATAATTGAACAAAACTTTGTTTCTTCTATAAATAAAGTGTCTAAAAAACTGCTACTTGACATTATTAAACCATTAATAAACTAGTATACTCTATTAAATCTAAAGAAAAAAAAGTAAATATTGACGCTAATAAGCAGAATATTCTAAAATAATAATTTAGTAGTTAAGCTACTAAGTTTAGAAAAGCATTTTAGTTTCACAACTTTAATTAAGTGAGCACATTTAAAATGAAACAGTAGTATTAGGTTGGTGTTCTACACTCAAATTTTTTTAAATAGTGGTATAATTTCAGAACTTCTAATTCTAGGAATATGATTTTTGTTCGCTTTAAACAAAATCCCTTTTTTTTAGTTATACTCATCAATCTAATATAGTGTGTACAATATATGTGCGTTGCTTTATGTCCCTACTGTGAAATGTAATAACTTAGAACCATTTAATATTATGTTTCAAAGGTTTAAGTTACAAACCACATTTTTTGATAAAACTTTACGAGTTACCGGTAACTACTTGAATATAAAAAACAGTCACTAAAATTTAAATGATAAACCTTTAGTTTATTTAACAAAACAAGTAAAAAGTGTTTACTTCATAATTGAAACTTTATATTTAGTGTATTTTAAATGCATACCAGTTTTAAACGTATAAACCTTGCTATAAAAGCATTTCTAAATTCGAACTATAAAAAATAACTTTGAAAACTTACTTAGAAAACTGTCATAGAGCAGTATATTTTTTGACAACAACTACATTAAATCTAATAACTTTAAATTTTTGAAATAGTTTTTAGTTTACATAGTTAGATAAGAATTTTGAATAAAGTTTAAAATCATTAAACTGGGCTTTGTTTTTTTTTTGTTGAATATATGTTATTTTGTAAAATATAATTTAGTTACTGTTAAAATAACATGCACAATAAAATAAAGACTAAGTAACATTTAATATAAGCTTGAAAACTTCTTAATACTTAATTTTTTTCTTGATTGACTTTACAACAAAATTTTTATGTATAAATCTTAATATACTATTTAACTTTATTAAACAAGAAAAAATATTTGTTTCTAGGACCTGGTGCACAAAGAACATTTTGGTTAGCGAGACAGACATCACTTAAATGCAAATTATAACGTCTTTGCCAAAACTTTATATAATATTAAAGGTAGCAGCAAAGCAAAAAAAAACAATTACCACATTATTCCTACCTACAATTTACAGTTTTTTTATAGTTACTGATGCTTAAAACGTATTATAATATAATGTAAAAATAGCGATTTTAATAACTTTTATAAAATGATTAAACTAGTGAGTAAAAAAAGAAGTTCTAAGACATAAATTGGTTCAGCTTAACTTAAAAATATATTAAAAAAAGATTGTATAAATTGATACAAAGGTTATTTTGAGTATAATACTAAACATTAGTGATTTTTCTTCGTATGGACGTTTCCATTGTAGCTCGTTACCGATTTATTAATACAATTTCAATCTAATTAACCCTTACATTTATTGCTGAAAACGTAGTTATACTAGATTCAAAATTCAAAAATATAAACATTATGTGAGTACCTAATTCGTATGTACGAGCTGTCTAGTGGTATTAAGTAAGTACAAGGTTTGATATTCCGTAAATATGCACTTTAATTTAAGTACTCAATAATTAAGCAAAAAAAATTGTTTTTTAAAATGCTTTTTATATTAGGTTTTATACATTTTAGGTACGAACTTTCTGTTGAGAACAAACTTGTTTTTTTTTTGTTTTCAAAATTTTAGATTTTGATCAAGTATTTTAAAAGTATAAAGTTTTATTTTTAGTTAAACAGTTATAATAAGGCAAGAAATAAATGACACTACGTTCTAAAATTTTATAGTCAGAAATTAATAATTATTTTATAATATTTAAAATTAAGTTTTATTGTTGGTTTTTTATTTAACACGTTTTTAATCTTACTTTTTGGAGTATTTTTCATTTACAACTTTTTTTTCCGATTTTTGTTAATAAATTTTCGTTTACCTAGTTCGTAAAAACTTAAATACTTTGGATTTATTTATATTTGTTAAAAGAAAACTTCTGATTTTTTGTACCGGTTTATGTAAAACTATAAATTTTGTCAAGAAACAATTTTAAATAAACCAAAATTTTAAACTATGTTGGTTTGTTTTTAAATTAACTTTTTTAAATTTGTTCGGATAACTGTTTACTATTATTTTTAACTTCGTAATGTTTCTTAATACTAAGATACTAAAATTTGACAATATTTGGTTTTTATACCTATAACAAAAGGTCAAAATGGAAGTTTAACGAGTTATCATTTGTTGTGCTGCTTGAATATTCGCTTTGATAAAATGTACTTTAAAATATTGAAACTTTGGTGATTCAGCAAATTTGCTAACTAACCTCAAATATGCCAGATCACAGCAAGTAAAATAAATAAACTTTATATTTTATGAACATATAAAAAGGAAAATAACATTATAATGAATTATTTCTACCCAAAATTTTTTACTTTGTTAAAAGTTTTTGACAGTTGGGAGATTTTTTTGTTGTTTTTACCTTAAAATCTTTTTTTGAATGTTATTAGCTTATAGTGTTTTTTATATTCTTTTTTCATAGTTTTAATAAGTTATATGTTGATTTAACTAACTAATCTAACAATTATTTCTGTATTTTTAGTTTTTAAAAAGATTATCAACTAACAATTATCTAATGTAAGGGACATACATTAAGATTCAGGGATGCCACTTTACCTGGAAACCTGGAAAAACCTGGAATTTAAAATTTTAAGCAAAAATAATCTGGAAAACATGAAAATTTAAATTGTTTTAATAAACCAGGAAAAACCTGATACTTTAAATAATTTGAACAGTTTTAACAGTAAAATTTCGATTTGACACAAAAGTCTTTCATTAAAATAATTTTTTTTTGTCATCATAAAAAAATTTATTATTAAAAAACACATTTAAAATAACTTTAGGGCTCAATGTTTTTATACTATTTACTACAGTTTCTTATATAGAAGTTAGCTGAAAACCCAAAAATGTGTACTTTTAAAAACTTTGATGAAATTTAGAAAATCTGGAAAAATTTTGAAAAAACAAGTGGCAACCCTGTGAATGAGTTGTGCTATATCTGTCAATGACCGTTTAAAGTATTATATGATTTCAAAATTGATAAATTTTGCTGTAACTAAATTAAGTTATTTTAATCAGTTGCAATATGATCAATAAATACTTAATACTTGGTTGTCTTCGTTTTAAAACCAACTTATGTTTTACAATAGGTTGGCCACACAATCAATCTTTTCAGGGTAGTTAAATATTTTAGAGATATTTAACTAAGTCTGAGTTTTTTACAATTTTTTTAAAGCTTAAGCTGGTTTGAATTTTTCAGCAAACATTCTAATAAATATTAAATACCTTTGTTTTTTATTCAATATAACTAATAAAGCTTGTCTAAAAGTAATTTTTCTAATTTTTGCTCTTAGTACATTTTTTTAATTTTTCCACTTCCCAGGCTGACGCTTTCCACTACCAGGATATAAACTACTGGTATTGTTTCAAAACTAACAATACGTTGTTATATATTAAGCAAATACTGTATGATACAGATTCAGTTCAGAGTATTTTTAAGGGAAATAATAAATGAGGTCCAAAAAGATATATTTCATTAGATTTTACAAACTTTTTTTTATATATTTTACTTATATAACTATGATTTTTAAGTTATTCTTTTGTAAAGCAGGTTTTCTCAAAGTGGGTCAGATGGCACCACCGGAAGCTGCTAAGTGTTTCAAGGGGGGGGGGGGGGTAGGAAGCTTGTGATAGTAAAATGAAATATATTGAACCATATTTTAAAACTTACCCTACACATTCTAGAATCGACTGTATGCAAAAATAAAGGTTTTAGTATTATTTAAGGGTAGTTTTGAAACATAAAATAGATGATAATTGGGAAAACTTCAAACTAAACAAAAAATTTTCTAAAGTTATTCATTAAAAGCAAAAAAAAGTTTTTGGACGCATTTAAAGGACTTTTCGGACTTCAACTTCAACAGGGCTTCCCAAAGTAGGCTAATTCAGAATTTTAGGGGGTCATAACCTGCGAAAAGTGGTAGGGGTTAATTGAAACTAGCACTTAATATTGTGGAGTTGGTGATGAAATGGTAGTTAAGGTCTGAAAATATTTTCTTGGGATTTTTATTAGAAGGGGCCATTGATCTTTTTTTATAATCATGAAGAGAGAGTAAAAAATTTTGTAAACCCTGTTAAATTATCAAAAGAACTTTAATTATCAAGTATTTCAGACAATGAAAAGTATAAGCACACTATTCACTGTCAAAAGCATTTATGATCATTAAGAAAATAATTATCTACTAGTTTACATTTGTAAATATTGTGATTCACATTATCCTTAAAAGCCTGCAGTTTTAAATTGAACTTTTCATGCCAATAGTAATTTTTTATACATTATTTTGTTTTAGACTTTTTTTTTCTTTTTAATGTAACACAGACGACTTTATTAAATGTAAAAAAGTTATGAAGTACAATTCTTTTCTTTACATATTAATGAAACTTATGTTCATAAAAACATAAAGTGGTAATTATCACTTACCATAATTACTACTATGCACCTGTAACCTTAGCTACTTTGTGAACACATAAAAATTAATAGTAGTTTTAGCTTAAAATTATATAATATTTTAAAATCATGTTTATTTTGAGTTGAGTTAAATATTTCTTTATATATATACAATAAAACTTTCTTGAGATTATGACTTGTGGATTAAAACCAAGTTTAAAATAAATGCCATCAAAGTTATTAACAAAGCAAAGTTAAAATATGTACAGCAAATAATGAATATATAAATAGTAATAAAACTTATAATAAATATAATTATTTAGAAACACAAGCAACAAAATTTAACATGTTTTGCATAAACATGTATTTATTAAATACTTGTAGATTAAAACCACCTACATCAATAAAATCTTTTAGAAGCAATACTAAAAGTATATGAATAAATACTTCAGTGTTTTAGTGTTTATCAAGGGGTCGCCATAGGCATGTTTAAGTAGGGTAGCACAACAGACTTGATTATATTTTTATGGTTATTTTTAAATAGTTTATAAAAACATTTTCAAAACTAATTAACTGTTTTCTTTTTATATTTATATTTTTTAAGTATGCCTTTAATAAAAATTTTATATTAATAAATCTTTACTGTGTATAGTAAATTTTAAATGCTCAAAAGTAGTTTGAGAACAATTTTGTTTTTAGAATAGGAATACAAATGGTGTGTAACTTAATAGCCAAATAGTATTTCAACACACTAAAACATGGGCCATATATATAAGTGTTCAGTGTTGTTTTCTCAAAAGTACTTATTTCTATAGTTGACTACAAGAAACTTTTCATTAATATTTATAATCATTATGATCCCTTGTCAGTTTTTTTTTTAATATTAATAGAGTGATATTTACAATTTTTTTAACTTAAATTTATACTTTTAAACTTTTTTATTAGCTCTGGTGTAATAATTTTAAGTGTAAAATATTACCTAAGCAAGATTTTGTCATTTTACCATTAATAAAGTTATTAATTTTAAAAAACCGATCAACATCAATTTAAAATACAATTCAATATTAAATAAAATATTTAAAAAAATTGAAAAAATTTGTTAGTCAAGCGTTTTAAATGGTAATGTCGCTTTTTATAAACTATCAAAGTTTTAACTTAATAAACTGAAAAAAAAATTAGGTGTTTAAAGAAATAATGAATAAAGTTTCTGTACACATTTATTTATTGAAAAAAAACAAAAAAGGTTCTTCATAAATAACATTTAACTAGGCTTAAAATAATTTGTTAAAAATTGTTGAGACACTGCATCATTATTTTAAACATCCATAAATATTTCACTTTTAAGTTTTAAAACTAAAGTGAATTATTGCAGGGTTTCCTATTGAAAATATATTAATTTAAACACTTTCTATGCTTACAGTTATAAACCTTACAACTATAACTTTGATGAATGTTTCATTGTAAAAAAAAATATAAATGTTTCCATCTATTAAATTTAATAACTATATGTTTATGAAAATGTTAATATTTATTATTCGTTAGTATATTAATAAAAATTTTGATTATTTTTGTTTATAAATACATTTATGAAAATGGTTGTTAGAAATTTTGAATAAATATAAATCAAATATATTATCAAAATTATGGATTTTAAACTACAAAATCCACTAAACTTCAGTACAATTTTTATTTAGTTGACTTTTTTCAAGTGAAAACTAAAATAAACGGATTTCCTTTTAAACTAGAACTATTTAAATATTTTTAATTATAATATTTAAACATTAAAAAAAGATTAAAAGTTGTGATTTCTGTTTTCTAGTTGTCCCAAAATACTGTACTGATTTTATTTAATGATTCTATCTTTCAAACTTAAAAATTTTTATTTGAAATTATCTATAAAACGAATAGTTTTGACTATGTAAACAAACTACTAACAACTTAGTATATTGAAAAAAAATTTAAACTGAAAATTTGAATTGTTAAGTCCATTAAACTTTAGTATACTTTTAGACATCAAATATCCTAATATAGTAAAAACAGAGTACAGTAAATATCAGTAACTTAAAACATTTCTGACTACAAACCACTAAACTTATACACAATTTTAAGAGTATTTTCTTAACTGAAGATATTACAATTTTTATCAAAGAAATAAAATATTCAAGTAAAAATTTCTATAATTTAGTGTAGAAAAGTGTAAATGTAGTTCAAAACTCAAGTTTTTAGTTATTAGCAGGGTTTCCCTTATTTTTTTTTAAATGGCCCCCTTTGAATAGATTGAAAAAGGTATGGCCACCTTTGACAATATTATTCAAAATATCATTAAAAACACCGAATTCCTTTTTTATTTTGCTCTTAATTGTTATGTCAACTCCAGAATATATAGGGTAATTTTAAAACTACTAATAAAACAGCTAATATGTAAGTTTCAAATATGACCTCATGGCTCCCCTGTGGCTTCTTTACTGCTCATAGCCCCCCTTTGACCCCTTTGTTGCCCAAGGCCCCTTGAACATCTGTCATGACCCCCAAGGGAGAACTTCTCCCACTTTGAAAAACCCTGTAATTAAGTGTTATTAAAACTAACAGAAAAGATAATTAAGTATTCGGCTATTTTTAAGGTTTTTTATTTAACAGATTGCCTTTAAAGAAATTGAAATTAAATTCATAGTTTGAAATAAATTTGTAAAATCTTATATACAAATCTTTTATCGCATTCTAATTTATGGAATATGCATATAAAATTTCTTCCTTCTCATTTTTTAAAAATAAAATCATTCTCAACAACAAAATCTTTATTTTTGTACTATACTGCAAACTTCCATGAAGCATGTACATAATATTTGAATCGATTTATGAAGAATTAGTTTTATGTAGTTGGAAGATCTATGAAAATTTCAGACTTTTTATTGAGGTTATTAATGAATTTCTTTTTTTTATTTTCTGTTTGGCAACCCTGCATTTTACAATTTAATTTTTTTTTTAACCTAGCATGGTGGCTAAAAAAAACTGGAAAAATTTGGTAGTTTTAAACAATTTTTACATGTAAAGTAGAAAATTTCACATAAAACAATAACTCTATCACAAAGATATAAATCATTTTTCCATCATCCAATTTTTTTATAAAAATACACACTTAAAGTAGCTTTACAGTACCTTTTCAACATTGTAAACTGTTTAACATAGTTTGCTACCTCAAATTTGAATTTTTAATTATTAACAGACCAAAATCTTGTACTTTTAAATACCTAGGAGAATTTTTTAAAATTGGCTACCTTAAATCTAGTTTGTTTAGGCAAAAAACATAGATTTTATCTTAAATATACTTTCAGAAAATACCCTTATCATTTAATAAGATGTATAGTTTTGTAATTTTCATTTTATAGATTGCTAGTTACTATCAATTAGTTGACAAGTTAAAACTTACAAAGAACTAAGTGGTGCTTGTATTTGTTTTGCTTTTAAAATAATGATTGTATGTTAAAGATTAGATTTATTATCTTTCAATTTAATTAAATAAGTTTAACAATATTAAGTAAGACCAACCTGTACGGCAATATATTTAGTATCAAGTTTTGAAAATTATTATAAAAAACTAATAATTATAAATGAAAAACAGTTAGAGCTACAACTCTTTCATTATTCTTATATTACTGCAGTTTTATAGACTAATAATTGTTTTTTAATAAACGCCAACAGTCAAGTACAGGTTGGTCTTAAACAACAACAGTTACTTTTAGTAAACTTTTTTATAACAGCAAAAGATAACTAGAAAATATAATTAAATTTGTTTTAAAATTTAAATGAAAATGTATCTATTTCTAAAAAAATGCTACTCTGTAAGTTAACAACAACCATATAATTTCAATTAAATTATCATTACAATAAATTGTTTTGTACTTTAAAGTTAAGAAATGTTAGTCTTTTCAGGTATAAACTATTTATGTCATATTTTTATTTTCTATGAAGTTTAATTTAAAGTATACTGAAAATACTGTTAAATGAGTTATATTAACCTTGTTTGTATTAAAACTTCATTTGAAATTAAAAAAATAAATAAACATTTTATATTCAAAACTGTAATTGTATTTATACCAAAATTTCTATTTTTTTAATTTAATGAACACTAAATTCATTTATTAGACTAGTATTTTTAAATATACATTATGAGTGGAAAACGTTTTCAAGTGTGCATTTCAGGCCTTGGTGTTGTCACCTTTATATGTGAGTTAACTATATACATTTTCTTTAAGTTTAGTTGAACTTGTAACACAACAAAAAATGTAGATTAATTATATTTTGAAACTATAAGCATATAGTTTTAATGTTTAAAAAAAAAAACTTTACTTAGTATTAGTAGTAAACAATAAAAAAACTCTAAAGCAACTAAGTACAAATTTAAACTTAAAAAAACCGTGCTTTAAAGTGTGGGAACTTAGAAAGTTATTGGTTTTAACTAATAAAAATAATTATTTGCTTTACATAACATAAACTTTTTTATTTATAATATATTGTTAAAACTTAACCTTTATTTTGCTTGGACTGTTGCTAGCAGTTGTTACAGTGTTACAATTATCCTTTTTTAATTCAATTTAGTTCAGTCCTGGGTATCAAGAAAACTTGTATAAAATAATTATTTGTTTTCTTTTAATATATCTATAAATCAAAATTTTTTGGTAATCTATACTTCTTTTTACATAAGTATTCTCATGTTATCAAAATCATTTGAAATTTAATGCCTTAATACTGTAATTGTTTTAACTTTAAATGTAAACTTAATCATAAACTTTTTTTTCAATGTTTATTGAGGTTTTTAAACAATAAAAAAGTACTAAAAACTTTGTTTCGATTTCTGACTTTACAATATATTTTACGAATTTTATATGAACTCCATTAAGTTTGAAATAAATTACTATATAAATAAAGTTTTCTTAAGACTTATTCAAAAATCAGAAACCTTTGTGTGAAATTGATCTTGTTTCACAAATTTTTAAATGTGAATTATTTTTTCTTTATTAGCAAAAGTATTCTATTGACAGTTTTAACAACAAGTAGATTACTTTTTTCTTGTCATTATGTAATAATTGAAAGTTGCTTGTAACATTTCTAAAAAGTTTTCATTAGAGTTTTTAGTATAAATATTTTTAGTTGTTCTTAAACAAAATAAAAATATTTTTCAACATTAATAATTAAAGTTCAATAACAACTTTATATTATTTTTTGGTAAGTTATACTTGATATTTTATTTCTGTGTAATAGATTTTTTAAGTATTTTACTTCAACTTTAAAAAAAATGTTTCATACACTAGTTACTTTTCTGAGAATAATTTAAAAAACTTAAAAGTTTTTAATTCTATATACAAAAATTTAATTATTATCTTTCATCTAAACTTGAACTTCTTTCTTTCATGGTTAAACTAGCAATTTAACATGAAAATTAATTACTTAATACCAGTTTCTCTATGCTATTTATTCACATTATTTAACTAAGAATATTACCTAAATGTTTACATTATTTTAACAATATTTCAAGCTTGTATGTAACTTTATTGTTAAAGTTGATTTTTATTAACTTTTTTTTACAAATCAAAATGACTTATTTAGTAGTAGCTTTCAAAAATTTTTAATTTTGTTTTTTTTCAATTATTATATTAATGTTAGTGCTTTATGTTAATTTTACTGTCTTATTTGAAATAAATTTAACAAAAAATATACCTTTTCTTAATGGTAGTAGTGGTTTAAATTACTAAGTATATTGTATTATAATTTATTTTACGGTTTAATGACTTTTTAAAACTTATTAGGTTTTTTTTTTTGAGTATTCGGTTTTTAAATACAACAAAATATAGCCGTTTTATTTCTTTAAAGTTAGCTACTAATTAATTAAAGATTTTTTTTTTCTTACTGATATTAATACTCAGTTTATATTATTAATCTTTTTATCAAATATATATGTATATGTGTTTCTTTAGAGGTTAGTAGAATCATTTAACAGCGAAACTTTGTTGATTATAAGAGTATTATTTAAACAATATTAATTAATAATTTTATCCACAATCAACATAAACAAAGAAATACTATTTTTATTTAACTAACATCAAATTTTTACAAAAGTGTAATCAGTAATATATTTTTCAGATGTTTGCAGTCCATTAGAATGAATCCTATTTTGCCATCTATCTTTGTCAATTGACACAGATTTTATCATTGTAGGTTAGTTGAACTATTTCTTATCTAACAAAAAATATTAAAACAGACTTGCTTGTCATATGTTAATATTTATTTTTAAGTTATTAATGTTGAAAAATAAATGATCAATAAGTTTTGTAAACACCTAACGACTTAAACTTAAATCATAAGTTTTACCATTAAAAACTGTTTACTAACTGAAGTATATTTAGTGTTGTAACTTATTTATTAGCGTTTAATTTATTTCTTAATCAAGCCTTTTTTTATAGTTTGTATGATTTAAGATTTGTTTTTATGTACGTTTTTACTTTAATTGTAAAAGTTACAGTTTTATGCAAAAAAACAGTTTTACTTACATTTTAAACATCATAGTTTAACCAACAAGTATATTGGATTTATCTTGTGATTTTTAATGTTAGAAAGTTGCTTCTAAAGTTTTTAATGTGATATAAAAATACTTAACTTTATTTTTCAGCAGTAATTTTTTTCATAGTTTTTTATTTAGATTTAAAAAAACTAAATTTAGATTTACATATTAATTCAAAGTTCAAAGATTACTTCATTTTTGTTGTATGGTTACCCATACTTGGATTTTAGTTTATAGTAAATTGAAAAACTTTTTTACTCAAAGTTTTCAGAAAAAAATATTTCATACCTTACTTACTTTTGAGATAATATAATTCAAAAATTAGAAATATTTTTAGTCTAAAATTTAACTTTAAAAATATTTACTTCATAGAAATTTCTATATTTTGTTTAATTAAATTATTTATATAAAGTTTTAACATAAATCTTATTTAAAAAAACTGCTAATACTATTTTAACAATATTTAAAGCTTGTTTGTAACACTCTAATTCGAATTGATTTATTTTTACATCTATTTTGACAAACTAAAATGATTTGTTTAGTTGTAGTTGTCTATTGTATTTTCAATTATAAAATCGATGTTAGTGCTATTTGTAAGCAAATTTTAATCCCTTTTTTAAAATAAATTTAGCTTAATTTTTTTGTTTTTTAAAGTTTTTAGTGATTTTAATTGTTTTGCATGTTTTTGAAGGGTTCGAGGATTTCATTTTAAGTTTGTTTAGCTTAAGTTTTTAATTTGAATATATTACTTTTTCATTAACGATTTTTTTTGTGTTATGATTTAGAGTTATCAACTTAAAAAATAAACTTTTTTTCTAACTGATGTTAGTATTCAATTTATATTACTTAATTATTTACTATATAAGTTGTATAAGAAATTAGTAAAAACAACTAAGAGGCAAGCTTAGTTGATTTAAGCAGTATTTGTTTAAAAAACTATACTTGACAAATAAAACTTAACTTGCTTTAACCACAACCCACTTTAACTAAGAAATATAATTAGTACAAATTCATTTATATATGCATACAAAAGTTCAATCAATACTATTTATTCCAGATGGTTGCAGTCCAGTATAATGCATCCAAGTTTGATATCTATGTTTAATGACACAGGTTAGTTGAACTCTTTCTTATCTATAAACAAAATCTGAAAACAAATCAAAGTTGCGCTAAAAACTTCAAATTGGAGATAATAAAAAGTTGTTGTAACGTTTTAGACTTAGTCAAAGTGAAAGCTTCATGTGTTTTACATAAAAAACCTACCCTTTGTAGGCAAAAAGAGTTTGACTATAGTGTTGCTCATTTTACTAAATGTTTTTTTTAGTGTTTAAATAATTGTATTTATTTAGCTCTAATAACAATTATTACGATTAGTTATTTGTAATTGACTTTGTATGTAAATAATATTTGTTTGGTGACTCTTAGTCTTACTACATAAGTTAAATTTATCTTTAATTTTTTGCCATGTATGTAAAGATAATAATAGCCAAAGTATATCTGTTTTTTTTTCACTGAGTTTCTTTTGTATATAATTTAATATAATTTTGTTGACGAAAAATACTGTTGACAAGTAGGTTATTAACGAAAAACTGATGATAACTTTTAGTACTATGAAACTTAGGTAGTTTTAGAAGTCTAAATTATAATTTGTAAACTATAAAAAAAAATTTTTTGAGAAAGTTAAGATAATAAAATTTGGTTCAGTAATATGGCTGTTTTCTAAACTTTTTAGTAAAAATATTTCTCAAGAGTTAACTGTTTTTTTTTTCTTTACTTTATGCTTGATTTATTTTGATTGTTTGTATCTTTTTGTGAAAATTCAACTTAAACAAAAGTTGTTTTTTAGTGATTGTAAGATAAATGTGAATATTTGTATACTTCTATGTAAAGTATTTAAATTTTTTGTTTATTTTGTTGTTTTATATAGCTATTACAGATAAATTATCAACTGCATTATATAAGTTTTTTATCAAAACTTACTAAAAAAGTTTACTGTTTAACTTTAAAAGCTTGAAATACAAAACTTTAAACTTAGGTTTTAATTCTATGTTAATAAACTAATTGTTAAGATTATTAAAAACTTTACACAGTGTTTTTTTAATCTCTTCTTTTTACTTGCGTAAGTAAGTGTTTATATGAGTTTTAATGCCTGTTATTTTGTTTGAAAGTTTTATGGTTGTTTGCTTACACTTATAAATTTAATATAAAACTTTTAATTCATAACAAGGTTTACTATTTCAACTTTTGAAAACACTATCAATAAGATATCAATAAGATTCTATTTGAATAAGATTTATTTAAACACTGACGAGGTCTTTGACCGAAACTTAGTTTGAAAAATAAATTTTTGAAAAAATAAATATATTACTTCTCCTTCAGCAGTTGAGATCTCTCTATTTTTTTTCTTAAAACCAAAACATATAACACTATCAATATGATAAACATTGATTTTAAAGAAAATATTTCACTAAAAATTATAAATACTCAATATGTCATCGTTGCTGTTAAGGTTATTATTTTTATATTAAAATTATGAAAGTATTTCATTAAAGTTAACCACATAGATAAAAACATTTTATAAAACTGTATAAGCTATATTTTTGTTTTCGTTAAGAAGTTTTTTGAACATGTAAATAAAAATTTAACCATCTTATTTATATTTTGAACTTTATAAATATGTTGATAGACAAATTTCTTTTTAATTAAAATTATTTTGTTTTTTTACCTTTATAAAAAATAAAATTACTTGTTTATTGCGTCAACTAATGGATATTAAAAAATCGAATTGATTTGTTATAATATTTCTTGTAAGTCATTTGTTAGCAGGGCTGAAGTTACTTTGTTGAGCAATTTAAGTGATTAAATATCTTTTTAACAACATAAACAAAATAAGCTAATATTTTTTTAAACAAAATTAATTAATTGACTTGTAAATAGAATTTTAAGTAATATAACTTATTGTTAAACTTCCAAATAAGTAACTGTTTTATGTTTGATAATCAGTAGTCTTATTTATTATATTCATAGATAGCTGCATTAATATAATTATTAACTTTAGCTTATTTTAGAAACCAAATATTTCTTTTAATTTTTAAAGTTATATTGATTTTTATTTTTATTTTTTTCTAGTTGAAAGTATGGCTTTAAACATTTTTGTTTAGAGGTGTTCTGTTTGATCATATTTCCTATTTTGTGCTTACGTGCCTGAGGCATTATTGTGTTCAGGGTTTTTAAGATTTTTAATGTTTTAAAGTTTCAAAGTTTATTAGGAGTCTTTTGTTAGATGATCTTTTTGTTTAAGTGCTAATTTATGTAAGACTCAGTTTTGTTGAAGGTTTAAGTTTTTTTTATCATCCTTTATCTTTAGCCTTTATACTATTTTATATTAATATATATTTATGTTTCTTTGAAGTATTACGTTGATAACTTTAAAAATTTCAAATGTAATATTACATACATTTATAGTTTTAAACTTTTAATATTTTTGTAAAATTAACTTTATCAAACTTGTTTGTTTGTTAAACCTACCTTACAGTCATTTTATTTTAAACTTTACAATCAATACATGTTTCTTACAATAATTATTAAATGGTACGACTTAACGTTTTAAAAAAAAGTTTATAACATTAAAACATATTTTTAGCCTCAATGTTTAGAATGATAATCAATGTCAATTAATGAATAAATATGGAATTAACATTGGATGAAGATTTTAGTCATTTTACTTACCAGGTTTGTTTCATTGCTTTTGAATCTTACTTAAAACTTATAAAAACTGTAATTTTAATTATAATAAATTTGGATTAATTTTTAACTTTGCTTAATGTTTTTATAAATTGATGATGTATAGCTATTTTTTGGTTTTCTAGAGAACGAAAATAGTATAATTAAACTTTTTTTTTTCTTAATCAGCCACAATCTTATAACGAATTGTAACTTTTTATTTCACATTTTTTTAGTTTAAGTAAATTTCATCATAGTTTTGATTCGTAGATTAACTTAAAAAAAAACTGACCTCAGTATGAAATTGAATAAAACTTTCGAACAACATAAAAATAGTGGTAGTTTTAAACGTTTCACATTGTTTCAATAGAAAATGACCTAGTTGCAAAAATAACTGTAATTATAATTAAAAAGTGCAAAAAATTCCATTCATTGGTTATAACTTTCTGATTATTTGTTAAAACATATCTTTTGCGCTATGTTAAATCAAATAGTTATTAAAAAAACAGTTTAAATAAAAAACTAATTTATCAAACTATTACTAAGTTTCTATTAACCAAAATATAATGCAGAAAAAGTAAGAAAATGTTTTTAAGTAAAATGTATGTTTAAAAGTATTAATCGTTTAGTATGTTATAGTGTTTAAAATTATTTGTTGTATTTTAAAAACATTTAATTAACGTAAAAAAAACCAATGAAAGTAATTAATAATGTTGCTTCAAATGAGAATTTAAAATACTATATAACCTACATATTTTTAATAACGAAAGTTAGCATTTAATTAAAATGTATTTAGGTTTGAGTAACATTTATTATTTTATGCAACGAACTGACAAAGTTTTTTTATTAACTACTCATATAATTTTGAATGAAAATATTGGTAATTATATAAAAGTGTTTAAACATTAAAATAAAGTTTAAACAAAAGTAGTTAAATTTAAGGACAAATTTCAAACTTTTATAAAACTTGCCACAAACTCTAAACAATTCACTTCTGCTGTAAAATTTTATGTACCTGCAACGAAGTTAACTTCAAAGCACTATATGACTAGAAATGATCATAAACTTTTAAAGGGATCTTAATATATTTTTTTTATTGAAGTGTTGTTTATAAGTAACACAGAATTTATATCGTAATCAATTAAAATGAATTTTTGAATTTTTACCAAATTTACGAGAATGAATTATTTTTAAGTTAAAGTGAACTTAAAGTAATTTATACTAATAAAATCAGTTTATGAATACTTAGTGTGAAACTATTAAAGAATAGATATTAATCGCTCTTTCGAGCTTAAATTGATAAATTGAATAATTGATGCAATGATATTTCTTACTTAATATATGCCTAAATCTAAGTGTCTAATTAAAAAAAAAGTACTACATAAATAACATACTGTAATGATCAGGTATCATTTTCAGAGTACAGAAACAATTACCAAAGAAATGGTCAAACAATTTTATTTTGTGTTTCAAACAGAAGTTTTAATCAATCTTTATCATTGCAGATTGTATGAAAGTTATCTTAATTACATGATACTACAATTAAAGAG
The DNA here is from genome assembly GCF_965202585.1 of Thalia democratica. Lineage (NCBI taxonomy): Eukaryota > Metazoa > Chordata > Thaliacea > Salpida > Salpidae > Thalia > Thalia democratica. The sequence continues at coordinate 8,699,791 of NC_139170.1, forward strand.
GGCGTTTTGTTATAAATCCAATCTATAAACGCTCGCTTTTTCGTAAAAAAAAACGTTCGGTGACGTTAAAAAACGTGTTTTTCATCTGTCATTAACCGGTTCACACGGACTTAAGCGGTCTTAGATACTTTAGTTTGAGAAATGTGTAGCCGGTTTATTTTAATCTGTGAAATTTATAGAAACAATTATAAAAATGAAACTTTGCCCGAGTAATAGGGTTGCCACACACTCAGCGAACTCAGAGTATTCAGTAAAACTCAAAAAATTTTGATTTTTTAAAACTCTGTATACTTTTAAAACTCAGTTTTGGTTTTTTCTAAAAGTCCCAGGGAATCTTTTTTCTAGATCTAGGGTGAAATATTTTTCTAGATCAATTTAAGTTTTTTGTTCTACGTTTTTTTTTTAGCGCTTATTAAATATTTTTTTTGCCTTGCGGCAGTTCATAAATATTTTTAGAATTAACATTGTAGTTTTTATAAGTTTTAATTTATATTTATCATGAGTAAAGTTAAACAAAAGAAAACAGTTTATAGATATTAAAGTTGTGATTAACTATGCCATTAAAAGTTCTAATAAACTTTATATTTTTAGTTACTTATGTAGTTTAATAAAACTATATTGTAGTATAAGTCCTTATTTCTCAAGTTACGTGTTATTTGTTTACAACTACTTGTTTTTAGTAAAAATGTAATTAAAATGTCAATATAAAGTTATTTAATATGTTTAAAGAAAACGGTGTACAAAATTAGTTTTTTAATCTAATATGTTTTAAGCTTTTAACATTGAAATTTTGAAAACAGTTTTTTTCATAAGTTTAGTAAGCATCTAATGCAGGAACACACACATACAACCTTCCTTTTATTTATAAATTAGTAAAATGAGCATAAGGTATTAGTATCTTGCGCTCAATCTGACAAAAAACTCAGGGTAACTCAATTAAATTTAAGGTAAATCAGGAAGTTTCTGGTAATTCAGAGAAAAACTAAAATTTTAAAGTTTCAAAACAATTTTTTGATTCAAAGAGTGGCAACCTTGGAATAAAAATTAAAAGAGTCACAATGTATTTTATTTTATTCTATGAATTAGGTTTAAAGAAACCTAGTAGACTAAAATACCTTCATTACAAAAAAACCAATCGTTCTGAAATAAATAGAAGTGTTTAAATTTTTTTATTTAATTTTTTTATTTAATTTTTTTATTTAATTTTTTTATTTTTCTGCATTTGTAGCTTATGCCATGGGTTTTCAAAATGGGTCAGATAGACGATTTAGAGGTAATATCAAAATTTTAGGGGGCCACAGGCGTTACCAGTCAAAGCGTCATAGGGGGCATAAGGCCTCAATTTTTAACTTTTAATTTCTTACTAACTTTTCTGGAGTTCATCAAAAACCAAACAAAAGTATTGTGCTTATTTAAGGGTAATTTTGGAAGTTATACCAGATATTAAGGAAACACTTGAAACTTGTACTAAATCAGGTTTTCAAGAGTGGGCAATTTCAAATAGTAGGAAGCCATAAGGTTATTGTTTTATACTCACACTACTTTGGAGATGGCTATAAAGAGCATAAAAGGTCTTTTGATAAGTCCTTTATGTATCAAAAAAAAAGTACTTTTATTTGCTTAAATACTAATTAAAGGTTTTACTGTTGACAAAAAATTTTCCTGACTAAAACGTAAATATTAATTTACTGAGAAATTAATTATTTAAAAATTCTCCCAAAATTTGTTTTTACATTTTAGTTACGCTTAATAGTTAGTTAATTGTTCCGTGAAAGCTAGCTTTGTAATTAATCAGTTAACTAATATTCAAGTTAAATGTTACAATTTTTAAAACCTACTTTGTAAATTTTTAATATTTACTGCATCTAAAATGTAGCACCTTATAATAAAAAATTATTTTAGTTAAATTGCTGCAAGACCTGTTTGTACTTTAAACGTTTATTTTGTTTTAATTATACTCCGAGCTTAAAAATATTTCTTTTCACAAAAAAAAAAAGATTTTTTCGAAAAAGCTACAGTTTAAACCTTTGATGATGTTAACAAACAATAAGTTCTAAAACATAAAAAATACCTTAACACTTTAGTATATTTGATTATAAGAACAATAAATATTCTAATTAATATTATAGGTTGAACTGAACACATCATAGTTCCTAGTCACTCAGAGCGTCTGCCTCTGTTGTATAGTATCAATCAAATCAGGTTGGTTAGCTATAGTTATTTTTAATGTGTATGGCTAATAGAAAAATAGACATTTGAAGAATTAGTAATTACCAATACTTAAAACTATAAATCTATGACACTCTATAAATTTTTTTCTGAACTTCAAATTACATCAAAAGACTTTTTCACAATCATTTATTGTTATCAACCCAAAAATGTGTTGCATAATAGTTAAACCTGCAATAAATTAATTAGAAAAATAAATGCTTGCACATAATCGTTTAGCAGTGACGTCATTTAACTTTTGTTTAGAATTTACTTCAACATTAAAACATTGAACAATTTGTAACAAAATTTAATACTTTGTTATACCTTGTTTTGCTCAAGCTAAAGTTTCAATTTTTTAAAATGATTACTTGAAGTTCAAATTCCGACAAATCAAAATCTTAACAAAGTATATCAAAAAGTTCTATATATTGGAAAACATTATAAATTTTAGAAGATATTGTTATCTACAAATTTTTTTTATTTGTTTTTAATTTAAAATTTTTAATAAATTGAAATAAAATAATTAAATAACCCACCTTCTTAATTACTTTAGCTGTATCTCCAAAAGTATTTAAAGTTTGCAAAAATAAAAAAAAGACATTTAAGTATTAATAAGACATATGTAAACAATTTTTCTAATTAAAAGTATATAAAAGTTTTTTAGATGTTTTCTTTTAAACTATTTTAAAGAGTTTTAGTTGTCAAAAGCATTAATGAGCATTAATTTTATCTTCACTTAAATAATATATTTAAGGACTTCCTAAATATTTGTGAAGTTTCATTGTAACTTTTTTAAAGAACTGATAAAATTTGATTTTTTTTTTGAAATCGTTTAACTATTACAAAGTCGTTAATGAAATTTTTTTGTTAAATAAATACTATTAATAAAATGTTCTATGCTAAATCCATCAATTAATTTTCTTAAAAATTATTATTTATGAATTGATGTTTCAAAAAGGGTTTGGGTTTTTCACTAATTTTATTTTTCTATTGAACTGAGTATTTACTTTTATTAAAGGTAAAAATTGCAATTGAATTTACACAATAAATTTGTGTCTACATGTTACTACTAATGAAATAAAAATATGATATTATATAATAGATAGTTTCTACTACTAATTGCACTTATTTTTGTTAAATGGATAGTATTTGTATGCACATAAACGTTGTTTTATACAAATACTAATTTTGTTTGTTAAACAATTTTTTGAATAATTTAAAAAGTTATCTTTTCAAATTATACATTCATGCATCTAACTTATATTTTCATATTGTTATTAATAATTTGTTACGGTAGGTTGTTACTAAATAGTTAGAGTATAGGGCTAACATAACTTGAAAAACTGAATTGTAAGTTGTGTTTATTAACTTTGATTACTATTCGTGCTGTATAAATTATAACTTTCACGTAGAATTTTTAGAGTTTCAAACAAAAAAAAATTCTATTATAAAGTACTTAAATTAAAAAAAAATATTATTAATTTTAGATATTGTAGTAGCAAAAATTTTTTATATCTATACAAACAGCAAATGTTTTACCAATAAAAATTAATAGTTTTTTGAATAATAACTTTATGCATTTAATACATTAGTTTATAATAAATAATTCACAGTCATTAAAACCTTGACAGTTAGCTGTAAATTAAAAGTCAAAACTTTTTTTTAAACAATGTTCCTATATATGTCTTATTCATATTTACTCAAACTTTTTTTCTTCATAAGTACAACTTGAAAGCTCAAGGATTTATAAAAAAATAATTTTCCGTTGTTGACGTAGTGAGCAAATGCGACAAAAAATTGTAACGTTCGTAAATATATTATTATACTTTGTTGACTCTAATAAGATTAAAAATATCTGAAAATAGCTGTTATATTTAAAAGCTGTTGCAAAAACAGCTAAAAATTAAAACAATGATAATATTTTAAAACCGTTTTCAAAAACTTATCTTCTTGATATCAATTATAGTATTTTAATACTTATAATCTAAAATCTAATTTCACATCTTTTACTCATAAAACTATATTCAAAAACGTGTTTAAAAGAATTAAGTTTTTTTTTAATTACTGTTAAAAGTTATTAATTTTTTAGCGCATTTAAGTTCACTTTAACTTGTTGTTTTAAACTTATCTTGAACTTTCATAAGTTTTTAGAGCCTGTTTTAAAATACGATAAAGCAATTATCCTTTACATTTTTTCTTTCATTGAACTGGCTTTAGTATGTTTTGAAATTATTTTTAACATATTTTGTAAAATCCTATGTCTAATTTTGATCACTATTTGTACCGTATAGTTTAGAACTTTCACGTAGTATTTATAGAGTTTCAAAAAAAAAATCTTAAAACAAAGTAATTCAATTTAAAAAAAAAATTATTCTTTTAAGATATTTAGAAGAAAAACTTAATTTTTATCGTTACAAACAGTAACAGTTTTGTCAATGAAAAATAATAGTTTTTGAATTATAACTCTATGCATTTAGTAAATTAGTTAATGATACTCAATAAATACCTATTCATATTAACTCAAACTTTTTTTTTTCATAAGTACAACTTGAAAGCTCAAAAGTTTATAAAAAAGTAATTTTCCGTTGTTGTCGTAGTGAGCAAATGCGACAAAAATTTGCAACGTTCGTAAATATATAAGTATACGTTTGTTGACCATTAGAAACTATTTACCTTTATCAAAAAATAGCTCATATATTTAAAAACTGTTGCAAAAACAGCTAAAAATTAAAACAATGATAATATTTAAAACCGTTTTCAAAAATTTATTTTCTTGATATCAGTTATAGTATTTTAATACTTATAATCTAAAATCTAATTTCACATTTTTTACTCATAAGACTATATTCAAAAACGTGTTTAAAAGAATTAAGTTTTTTTTATTTACTGTTAAAAGTTATTGATTTTTTAGCGCATTTAAGTTCAATTTGACTTGTTGTTTTAAACTTATCTTGAACTTTTATTAGTTTTTTAAAGCCTGTTTTAAAATACGATAAAGCAATTATCCTTTACATTTTTTCTTTCATTGAACTGGCTTTTGTATGTTTTGAAATCATTTTTATCATATTTTGCAAAATCCCATGTTTAAATTTGATCACTATTTGTACCGTATAGTTTAGAAGTTTCACGGAGTATTTTTAGAATTTCAAACAAAAATAATCCTATAAAAAAGTAATTGAATTCTAAAAAAATTATTCTTTTAAGATATTTTAGAAGAAAAACTTATTTTTTATATTTACAAACAGCAAAAGTTTTGTAAATGAAAAATAATAGTTTTTGAATAATAACTCTATGCATCTAGTACATTAGTTAATGATACTCAATAAATACTTATTCATATTTACTCAAACTATATTCTTCATAATTACAACTTGAAAGCCCAAGAGTTTATAAAAAATTATTTTTCATAGTTGACGTAGTGAGCAAATGCGACAAAAATTTGTAACGTTCGTAAATATATTAGTATACGTTTGTTGACTCTAATCAGATTAAAAATATCTGAACATAGCTGTTATATTTAAAAGCTGTTGCAAAAACAGCTAAAAATTAAAACGATGATAATATTTAAAACCGTCTTCAAAAATTTATCTTCTTGATATCAGTTATAGTATTTTAATACTTATAATCTAATATCTAATTTCACATTTTTTACTCATAAAACTATATTCAAAAACGTGTTTAAAAGAATTAAGTTTTTTTCTTTACTGTTAAAAGTTATGGATTTTTTAGCGCATTTAAGTTCAACTTGACTTGTTGTTTTAAACTTATCTTGAACTTTCATAAGTTTTTAAAGCTTGTTTTAAAATACGATAAAGCAATTATCCTTTACATTTTTTCTTTCATTGAACTGGCTTTGGTATGTTTTGAAATAATTTTTAACATATTTTGTAAAATCCTATGTCTAACTTTGATCACTATTTGTACCGTATAGTTTAGAAGTTTCACGTAGTATTTTTAGAATTTCAAACAAAAATAATCCTATAAAAAAGTAATTAAATTCTAGAAAAAATTATTCTTTTAAAATACTTTAGAAGAAAAACTAAATTTTTATCGTTACAAACAGCAAAAGCTTTGTCAATTAAAATAATAGTTTTTGAATAAAACTTTATGCATCTAGTACATTAGTTAATGATACTCAATAAATACTTATTCATTTTTACTCAAACTATTTTTCTTCATAATTACAACTTGAAAGCCCAAGAGTTTATAAAAAAATAATTTTCCGTTGTTGACGTAGTGAGCAAATGCGACAAAAATTTGCAACGTTCGTAAATATATAAGTATACGTTTGTTGACTATTATAAACTTTTTTTCATTATCAAAAAATAGCTCATATATTTAAAAACTGTTGCAAAAACAGCTAAAAATTAAAACGATGATAATATTTAAAACCGTTTTCAAAAATTTATCTTCTTGATATCAGTTATTGTATTTTAATACTTATAATCTAAAATCTAATTTCACATTTTTACTCATAAAACTATATTCAAAAACGTGTTTAAAAGAATTAAGTTTTTTTTTATCTACTGTTAAAAGTTATTGATTTTTTAGCGCATTTAAGTTCACTTTAACTTGTTGTTTTAAACTTATCTTGAAATTTCATAAGTTTTTAGAGCCTGTTTTAAAATACGATAAAGCAACTATCCTTTACATTTTTTCTTTCATTGAACTGGCTTTAGTATGTTTTGAAATTATTTTTAACATATTTTGTAAAATCCTATGTCTAATTTTGATCTCTATTTGTACCGTATAGTTTAGAACTTTCAAGGAGTATTTTTAGAATTTAAAACAGAAAAAAATCCTTTATTCGTTTTTACTCAAACTTTTTTTTTCTTCATTAGTACAACTTGAAAGCTCAAGAGTTTATAAACAAATAGTTTTTCATAGTTGACGTAGTGAGCAAATGCGACAAAAATTTGTAACGTTCGTAAATGTATTAGTATACGTTTGTTTAGAATTATAATCTTAAAAATGTTTGAAAATAGCACAAATATTTAAAAGCTGTTGTAAAAACAGCTAAAAATTAAAACGATGATAATATATAAAACCGTTTTCAAAAATTTATCTACTTGGTATCAGTTATAGTATTTTAATATTTTATAATCTAAAATCTATTCTCACATTTTTTACTTTTAAAACTATATTCAAAAAAGCGTTGAAAAAAGTTATTTTTTTCGTTAGTGTAAAAAGTTATTGATTTTTAGCGCATTAAAGTTCACTTTAACTTGTTGTTTTTAACTTATCCCTAACTCTTTTAAGTTTTTAGAACCTGTTTTAAATTACGTTAAAACAATTAACCTTTGCATTTTTCGTAACATTGAACATAAATTAAGATAGTATTATTATTTCTGGCTTTGGTATGTTTTGAAAATATTTTTAACATTTTTTTAAAAATTCTATGTGTACTGGTTATTTTCTTTTAATATGTCGAGAAAAAACTTGTAAAAAATTGACTTTCATTTTAGTGTCATAACTGTTTATTAGTTGTTTTACGAAGTAAATCCTTAATAACTATATTTTTACAATTTTTTATGTTTCTACTTTGTTTTGTTTATCTTATAATCAACTGTTTATGCTAGAATTTTGTTTAGAGTTTACTAATGCTAATTAAGAAGGTCTATCTTAATAAATTTATATTGAAAAAAAGTCACACAAACTTAATCAAACGAGTCTTGTTTAATTTTATCAAAGTATTATCTTTGAAACTTTTATATAAAGTGTAAGTGTCATATCTGTAGAAACATTAACATTATATACATAATTTAAACTTTAATCTTCTTTTATACCTTATTGACACTAATTTCATTCAATTTATAAATAACAATAAAATCATATACAAATAAAATAATTTTACCAATATTAAAGTATATTTTATGCATATGTTAAGCAAACCTTAAAATTCTACAGAATTTAGAAAATTTAACTTTTCAAACAAGTGACGTCACTTATTACTAGTTTAAACAGTAAAATATAATTAATTTATTTTTGATTTTAAAAACATAAAATAAAAAATTATTGAGTTTAATTAAATTTGCAGGTCAAAAACTTTCAAGAAATTATAAAAAAATAAGTTTATTTAGGTATAATTTAGTATATGATGAATTTTTAAAAAATGTTTATAATCATCTTATCATTACATTCCAGTATTGTTAGTAAAACTTTATGTTATTTTTCATTTAAAAACAGTATATCAGTCTATAATTTATGCTATATAACTGTAACTGAAAATAATCCTTAATGATAATAAGCAAAATATTTTATTTTTAAATATTTACAACTTATATAAATTGGCAAAAATTTATACAAAATCTAAAGTTAGTTTTAATGGTACAACTACATTTTAGCTTTTTACTTTTCTATAGTTATTTTAAATAATTGGTTGCTTTTTAAAATTAAACAACAATTTTAGTGATTTAAGTATAAATCCTCTGTAAAATTTTAAGATATAGTTTTGAAAGTGTTTTATTAAATATCTGTAGTTATTTATAACTTGGTATAACATAATATTATTTGAGTTTAATATATAATTAAAATTATTATGGTTTTTTTTTGGTTTGAATTATTTAAATACAATTTGGGTAGGATAAAATAATGGTTTCAAATATTTGCTTACCAGTAATTTCCATAAGCTACTTAAATGTATCATTAATAAATTTTTCTGTCAAACAAATTTATTAGAGATTTAACACATTTTTCTTTAATTGTTATTGAAGCTTTTACTAATTGCTGTTTTAAAAAGGATTTTGTTTCCGCAAAACTTTTTGCATTCAAAGTTTCTTTTTTTGTTTTTGATGTTAATTTGTTTTTTATCTAAATTTTAAACTAGCGTACAACTCTCTGCTTGACATTTTTTTAGGTAAATTAGTCATTGATGTGTAGTCATATACTTACTTGAAAAAAAAAATAATAATATGTAGGATTATTAACCTATTGTTTTAATTTTCAAATATGTTAGCAAACAACTTTAGCTACATTGTAAACATTAAAACGATATTTAGTTTATTTAAATTTTTATTCAAGTTTTAAACTCTATATCTGAAATAATTTACAAAAATGTTACTCTTCAGACTTTTGTTTTTTTTTTTGACGTTTTCCGTTGTATTTATGAGTATTTACTTCTTTTTTTGTTTAAAATATCCAAACCTTGATTTTTAATAGCTTTTTACTAAAAATTTTTTGATATGTTTAACTCAGATTGTTTAATAACAATTTTACAAATAAATCTTTAGGTGTGATTGAGGAGAACAAAGCTCTCAGCTTGTGTACTTTGTATTTGAAGGTGTCAATTTAATCCGTTAGTTTAGTTTATACTTATATTACTAATAAATAAAAATTGGAACACTAAATTGTTGTAGAAAAAATCTACCAAAATTTTGTATTATTACATATAGATAAATCTGTATAATGCACGTTATAACCATTTACAAATAATTAACTTTTTTTTTTAATTTATCGCCTCTTATTTTTTTTTCGCAAATTTGAACTTAAAATTTTTCATTAGTTATTGTTGTTGTATCTAAAGTTAACGAAATTAAACTATGTTTATTTTAGTGTACTCTCTTAAAATACAGTTTTAAGATGTTTTTAATTTTTCATTTATATTAATGTTTAAAAGTTTTGACCTTTAAAAAATTTTAAACTTAAATTATATGTTTTTTTTAGAATCAAACAATAATGAGTCATATATTTGAATATGGTTTAAAACTTTTGATGATATTGTGACAAAAATGTATTAAAAATTTTAAATAGATAAGTAAAAAAAGCTGATATTGTATTGTTTTTAAATAGTCTTAAAGTATATATAACTTTTAAAAATGTTAAAAGAAAATATACATTTTATTTTAACTAATGATCTATTTTAAAAAACAATGAATATTTGAAAATTACAAAAATGCTATATTGCAGCTAATTCAAGTGCCAAAGCAAAAATTTATCACCATTACTTTAAATTAGTTTTTTTTTTAATTAGTTTTTGCTTAATTGCTTCTGTTGGTATTCTAATTTTTATGGCGCTTGCAACGAGCGTTTTAAAATAAACACTCTTCTTTAAAAGCGTTACCTTCAAGACCTAATTATACTTTATTGTATATTATCTTAGTTAAAACTACATATTAATTTCAGAATACTTTATTTATATAGCTGTTTAAAACAGCGACTTTAGTTTTTTATTTTAAACTTTTTTAAAATATCTGTAACATTTTTTAATACAAACTTTTGTTGCTTTTAAGTTATTTTTATAAATTGTTTTTAAAAGAATTATGAAAGTTTAAATGTTATATCTCTTTATAACAAAGTTGGCTTTAACATATTGAAGTTAGTTATTTTGTGGAAAAACATTTTGAATTAAACTTTTAAGTTTTTTTGAAAGTGCAAACTAAAAAACTATAACGTTAAAATCCGCTATCATATTATATATATTTAATTACGTTTAATTTCTTCAAGCAAAGTTGTGTTTTAATTTCATTTATCTTTATAAGAATATCAATTTTTTTATTTCTAATCATATAACATTTTATAAAAAATAAGCAACTTAGTATTTTTCATAATTACTTATTGTTGTTTAGGGATATTATTAAAGTTTAATTTTTTAGGAAGACAAAATTTAAGGTTCTTGTCTTTTCTATTTGCATGAAAACTTTTACTAAAACAAAACTGTCTTAATTTACAAATATTGCAATCTAAAGTCAATGCCCTTTAACTAATTATGATCATTAACGAAAAAGTTTATACTTTTTGGTCCGTTCGAGACTTTTTTGCTGGTATTGTTATTTGTATGTATAACAATTTTCTGTATTGAACATCTCAGTTTAAAATAAAGCAAATGTGATTTCACAAGTCTGAAAATTTTCCTGTTTGAAATTTTTAGTGATTTAGTAATCCAGTAGACTTGAACTTGACATATAAAATTTTTTAGTGAAGTCACAAATTTATCGGGTTTATTGAGATTAAAACCCTTGAAATCAAAAATTTTCTGCTTGTTTTGCAGTATAAGTATAAGCATTTTTGAGATTGTATTTACAAGTTATTGTTGAAGCAAACGTGTTTTATAACTGTTAAATATTTTCTTGTCTGAAATGTTCAGTTACGTAGTAAACTTGAACTTGAAATCAACAATTTTTAAGTGACTTCATAAGTTAAACCGGTTTACTGTGATTTGTGGTAAACTACTTAAAATCAAAAAATTTAATATTGTCAGTCAACTTTTTTTTTATAATACTGAAGCAAAATACTTTTGTACCTATTAAAAGTCAATTTAATTTTCTTTTGTTATTAAAGACCCTTTTAAAGCGTCTAGCTACATTTAAATAGAACACTAATTACAAAAATTATTATTTTTATTTATCATGTCATTACAATTACAAGTAACGTCACAAGTTTAGCCAGCTTGATAAGATATGTGGCAAAATAATAAGTTTCAAATATTAGTTTGTTTATTTTGTCTTATTGCAAAAAACTAAGTTGAAATCTTTATTTAAAAAAACAAATCAAAGTTTTTAGAAAAATGTACTCTAATTAGATTTGATTACAATTGTCTGTTTTATTTGCACAAATACTATAGTGTTTTTTTTTCTTTTAATTAGGTGTTTGTTGGTTTTATTAATTATATAAGCATGTTGTAGGAATTGGTAATTTAGTCCAAATTATGAAAGAAAATGTTCTTAGTGGAATATAAATAATCATTTAAATAATCCATTTTTATGTTATAGGTAACAATTTATTTGTTTAATATTTTTATTTTTGTTTATTACAAAACTAGATATATAGAAATTAATAATTATTCTGTAGTAATGATATTTCTTTTTGAAAATAATTTAATATAAGTGTACTTTACTTATTCTAGTTACGTTAAGGCGTGTATATTTACTTTATAAACATAAGAAGTTATCTTGTATTATTAGATATACTTCGTTTATTTTCTAATTAAAATTACTTTTATTTAGTCAATTATTTTACTGAATAAAAAAAATCTACGAATAAAAAAACCTTTTTTATTCCCAGAATTTTGTTGCAATTTAAACTGCTAATAGTTTTACTTTTATTAAAACTATAATTGGAAAACTGTTTGCTGAATACAAACTAATTGTATTAATTACGAAAAAGGATAGAAACAAGTTTTCATTAATTAAAGTTTTACTTTTTATCTTTAAATTTATGTATTTTGATGATGAAAATATTAAAAATTTTCTCTCAGTTTTATTTAATCACTATGAAAATTGAAATACAAATTTAATACTTAGTTTTTAAATTATTAGTTGCAACTTTTATTGCTGCTATTTATATAAAAGTAATTCTTGAGTAAAAATAGGCTGAAAAAAAAAGTACAATTTCAATAACTGCACAAAAAATTGGGGCAACTTTTATTGCTGCTATTTATATAAAAGTAATTCCTGAGTAAAAATAGGCTGAATAAAGAAAGTACAATTTCAATAACTGAACAAAAAATTTACTGCCAAATTTGAATTTAAACTTAAAAACTGTTTATTAAAATTAATTTTGCTCGCACATTTGTAAAATTTTTGTGACGTGAATAAGTTCTAATAAACAATAACTTCGTTTAAAAAAAGCACTTTAGTCTTTTAATGATAACTTATGATATGTTTAAACGTACATTTCCTTCTGTTTTTACAGCGCTTAATATGAAGCGTTTTTTAATATTCCTTGTTACTCTATATTACTCAAGATTTTTATTTTAAATTTATTTTCTTCCAATTTAGGTTTTTATATAAATTCTTTAAATTGAAAAAAAAAATGTTTTTATTGATTTTTCAACTTAAAATTTTGAGGAAGTTAAAAGCGTTTTACCTATAGTTTTGAAAAGAAAAGATTTAATTGTAAGATATATTTAAATATAAAAGTACAGTGAAAATTAGTTTAATTTTGTAAAAGTAGTTCGACAGAAAAAAAAGTACATCAGAATAAATGTTTCGTTAATTTATGTCAATCGCATCAAAATTAAATTTTAAGTATTGTGAGTAAAGAGTGAAAAATATTTTTCGTTTATTTTTAATTATATTGTCACGAACTAAACAAAAAGTAATAATATAATAATCTTTTTTTGTTTGTACCATATAAAACCCAACAATTTTTTACAGCTAAAAATAAAATGTTTTTATTAGAAGTCTTTACTTTAAAACAAAAAAAAATTAAAAGTTAATTAACAGTCTTTTAAAATATACATAACATAAAGTTTTTCTTTTACTTTAGTTTTACTGAATTAGTTATTTAAATTAAACTTAAGAAAACTTTATAAACTTAATAAATTTCTTTTAAAATGCATGCAAACTGAACATTGCAAGATAAATTGTACTTTTAAATGTTTTTAACTTTTTTATCTTTTTTTTTGCTTTTGGTTTGTTTTAATAGCTTTTTTAACAATTTTACTTAGATGAATACGTTATATTTAGTTGTCATTTTTTATTTAAATTTTTTTATGTTAATAGTTACTAATACTATTTTTTAGTTTATTGATATCTTAGTTACATTTTTAAACTTGTTTAAACAATTCTAAAAGTAAAATTGTTGTCATACATAAAACTTTTTTATTAAAAAAATTGGATTAACTTCTTGAATAGTTCCGTATAATAATTTAATAATAAATAATACTATTTACATGGTGAAACAACAGTGAATATTTTAGTTTTATTTTCTTATTAAATCTGATACTTAAAGTTTTTAAAAACTAAGTCAAACTAACTAATAAACAATCGCAAGTTTATTTTGTTTGGTGTTTGAACTTTCCAGCGAATGCTCTAATAATTTAGTTAAATATTTATATCGCAAAATTATTATTTATTCAGTGCATACTTCTTAGAATAACTTGCAGCTTAAAGTAGCAAATTGTCGTTTTCACCGAAGTTGATTAAGAAATTACTAGTATTTACTTATTTTAAAAGTTTATCAATTGACCAAAGTTATTCCAAATTTTTCACCGCAAAAGTGGCTAAAAATTGTTAGAATATTTACTACTTTGAATCTCTATTCCTCTGCGTTTATTATAAAAACGCAGCAAAAAATATTTAATTAAGACTAAATAATAAATATATTTAAAATAGATATATTGAAACTCTTGTAAAAATAGAAACTTAGATAATAGTATTTTTTGGAATTAATTGTTTTGGACTTTAATATATAATTGGAATTATTGAAAGCTTTAAATAATAAATAACTATGAAAACAATATCGAGGTATAATTAAAGAACTCGAAATCCTTGTTACTTTAAATTTATTGCATCTTTTCCTATGATGTCATTTAAATCCGATTTGTATTAATAGTATTAACTATCAAAAATAACTTATAAATCAAATGAATTTTAGTTTTTTGAACATTATTGTCAAAAACTGCTCTTAATAAATTTTTGAATATTATACTTAAGTTTTCTCTGTACCATATAATATACAATGTTTGTTAGTTATAGTTTTTACAATAAAAACTATTTTTAAATCTTGTTGTGTCATTGTATTTAATTTTATGTATTTGCTGAGTTACGTATGTATATTGTTATAAACCTTCTTTAAATAAGAATAATAATAAAATTAATAATGTTAGTAATAATATAAGAAAAAAATAGTAATAATAATAATAATAATGATAATAATAATAATAATAATAATAATAATAATAATAATAATAATAGTAATAATAATAATAATAATAATAATAATAATAATAATAATAATAATAATAATAATAATAATAATAATAATAATAATAATAATAATAATCTAAATATTTTAAAAAGTTATTGTAATATACTTGTAGTAGATAAACTTAGATGATTTTTTCTGATCCTAATAATTTGTTTAGCCACCTACTGACGTCACAGAAATTAATACGCAAACGGTTTCTTCTAAGTTAACTATATATTTAATTGTATTTAAAGCATTAATAAACGTAACATTTTTGCCACAGAAGTCATATTTGAGACCGTTGTAAAAACGGTGTGTTTAATAAGTAATTTAAGTAAAAATTTTTGCTATATATGTCTACCGTGTTTAAAACTTAAGGTATATTTTAAATAAAATGATAACATATTATTTTTATAGTACTTTATTTTCAATATTGCATACTTAAATAATTAACAAACGCTAGAAAACTTAATAATTTTAAAATAAATGAACGTTCATTTTAGTAGTGATGTTAACTACCTTTTAAGTTAAGTTTAGCTGAATAGCTGTTAATATTATGAATAATTGATTAAGTTAAATATATGATATATTAGTCATATATTTCTTTTCCTATCAAATATAAAAAAAATACACACTAAATTTTTGAATGATATGGCTATTGTAAAAAAAAAGTGTTCATAAACTTAACTTTAAGCAAAATCCTAACACTTAAAACTAACTAATGTAATATGTTTAATGTTTTGTTTATTTCAGTATTGGTAACATTGCATAAACATAAACTTGAGTTCAACATTTTAGAAGCCTAGGTTTTTTATGTTTTATGTTTTCAAATTAAAACTACAAATAACTCATTTAATTGCAGCTACTTAGTTGCAGCAACACCTAAATAACGTCACATAAAATTTTGGGCAGACTTCTAGCTAAATCATTAATTACAAAAAAGTGTGGAAATAAGTTTTCATTAACTTAAGATTTTTTCTCATCCTTTAAGTTATGTATTTTGATAACGAAAATATTAAAATTTTTCTCTCAGTTTTTTTTAATCACTATGAAAACTAAAATACAATTTTAATATTTAGTTTGTAAATTATTACCTGCAACTTTTATTGCTGCTATTTATATAAAAGTAATTCTAGAGTAAAAGTAGGCTGAATAAAGAAAGAACAATTTCAATAACTGCAAAAAAATTGCGGCAAATTTTACTGCCAAACTTTGAATTTAAACTTGAAAATTGTTTAGTAAAACTAATTTAATTAATTCTGCTCGCACATTTGTAAGATTTTTGTGACGTCATTTAAGTTCCAATGAACAATAACTTCGTTTAAATAAAAATGCATTTCAGTCTTTTCAAAATAACTTATGATATGTTCAAACGCCCATTTCCTTCTGTTTTTACAGCGCTTAATATGAAACGTTTTTTAATATTCCTTGTTACTCTTTATTACTTAAGATTTTTATTTTTACTTAATTTTAACTTAATTTGCTTCAAATTTAGGTTTCTATATAGTTTTTCTAAATTGACAAAACAGATGTCTATATTGATCTTTTAACTTCAAATTTTGAGGAGGTTGATAGCATTTTAACTTATAGTTTCAAAAGCTAAAATTTAACTGTAAAATATATTTGAGTATAAATGTACAGTGTAAACTAATTTAGCTTTGTAAGAATAGTTAAACAGAAAAAAAAAGTAAATCAGAATAAATGTTTCTTTTTTTATGTCAATTTCATCAAAATTAAGTTTTAGTTATTGGAGTAAAAAGTAAAAAAAAATTTGTTTTTTTTTTGTAATATATTTTCAAAAACTACACAAAAAGTATAATTAATGTAATTATTTTATTTTTCTATTATATATAACCAAACAATTTTTTAGGTTTTCTTATTAAAAATCATTACTGTTAAAATAAAATAAAAACTTTAAAATCTAATTAACAGGCTTTTGAAAATATAACATAATATAAAGTTTATCTTTTACTTAAGTTTTACTGAATTAGTTATTGAAATTAATTTAAGAAAATTTTATAAACTTAACAAATATCTTTTAAAATGCATTGAAACTGAACATTGCAAGATAAATTTTACTTTTAAATGTTTTAACTTTCTTACCTTCTTTTTTGCTTTTGGTTTGTTTTAATAGCTTGTTTAACAACTTAACTTAGATAAAATCGTTATATTTAGTTAAATTTTTTTTTTTGATTTTTTTATGTTAATAGTTACTGATACTAATTTTTAGTTTATTGACATCTTAATAACATTTTAAAACTTGTTTAAACAATTCTAAAAGTAAAATTGTTGGTATATATAATACTTTTTTATAAAAAAATTGCTTTAACTTCTTGAATAGTTCCATATAATAGTTTAATAATAAACAATACTAGTTACTTGGTGAAACAACAGTGAATATTTTAGTTTTGTTTTCTTATCAAATCTGAAATTTAAAATTTTTAAAAACTAAGTCAAACTAACTAATAAATAATCGCAAGTTTTATTTTGTTTGGTGTTTGAACTTTCCAGCGAATGGTCTAATAAATTAGTTAAATATTTATATCGCAAAATTTTTATTTATTAAGTGCATACTTCTTAGAATAACTTGCAGCTTAAAGTAGCAAATTGTCGTTTTCACCGAAGTTGATCAAGAAATTACTAGTATTTACTTATTCTAAAAGTTTATCAATTGACCAAAGTTATTCCAAATTTTTCACCGCAAAAGTGGCTAAAAATTGTTAGAATATTTACTACTTTGAATCTCTATTCCTCTGCGTTTATTATAAAAACGCAGCATAAAATTGTTAATTAAGACTAAATAATAAATATATTTAAAATAGATATGTTGAAACTCTTGTAAAAATAGAAACTTAGTTAATAGTATTTTTTGGAATTAATTGTTTTGGACTTTAATATATAATTGGAATTTTTGAAAGCTTTAAATAATAAATAACTATGAAAACAATATCGAGGTATAATTAAAGAACTCGAAATCCTTGTTACTTTAAATTTATTGCATCTTTTCCTATGATGTCATTTGAATCCGATTAAATAACTTATAAATCAAATGAATTTTAGTTTTTTGAACATTATTGTCAAAAACTGCTCTTAATAAATTTTTGAATATTATACTTAAGTTTTCTCTGTACCATATAATATACAATGTTTGTTAGTTATAGTTTTTACAATAAAAACTATTTTTAAATCTTGTTGTGTCATTGTATTTAATTTTATGTATTTGCTGAGTTACGTATGTATATTGTTATAAACCTTCTTTAAATAAGAATAATAATAAAATTAATAATGTTAGTAATAATATAAGAAAAAAAATAGTAATAATAATAATAATAATGATAATAATAATAATAATAATAATAGTAATAATAATAATAATAATAATAATAATAATAATAATAATAATAATAATAATAATAATAATAATAATAATAATAATAATAATAATAATAATCTAAATATTTTAAAAAGTTATTGTAATATACTTGTAGTAGATAAACTTAGATGATTTTTTCTGATCCTAATAATTTGTTTAGCCACCTACTGACGTCACAGAAATTAATACGCAAACGGTTTCTTCTAAGTTAACTATATATTTAATTGTATTTAAAGCATTAATAAACGTAACATTTTTGCCACAGAAGTCATATTTGAGACCGTTGTAAAAACGGTGTGTTTAATAAGTAATTTAAGTAAAAATTTTTGCTATATATGTCTACCGTGTTTAAAATTTAAGGTATATTTTAAATAAAATGATAACATATTATTATTATAGTACTTTATTTTCAATATTGCATACTTAAATAATTAACAAACGCTAGAAAACTTAATAATTTTAAAATAAATGAACGTTCATTTTAGTAGTGATGTTAACTACCTTTTAAGTTAAGTTTAGCTGAATAGCTGTTAATATTATGAATAATTGATTAAGTTAAATATATGATATATTAGTCATATATTTCTTTTCCTATCAAATATAAAAAAAATACACACTAAATTTTTGAATGATATGGCTATTGTAAAAAAAAAGTGTTCATAAACTTAACTTTAAGCAAAATCCTAACACTTAAAACTAACTAATGTAATATGTTTAATGTTTTGTTTATTTCAGTATTGGTAACATTGCATAAACATAAACTTGAGTTCAACATTTTAGAAGCCTAGGTTTTTTATGTTTTATGTTTTCAAATTAAAACTACAAATAACTCATTTAATTGCAGCTACTTAGTTGCAGTAACACCTAAATGACGTCACATAAAATTTTGGGCAGATTTCTAGCTAAATCGTTAATTTCAAAAAAGTGTGGAAATAAGTTTTCATTAACTAAAGTTTTTTTCTCATCCTTTAAGTTATGTATTTTGATAACGAAAATATTAAAATTTATCTCTCAGTTTTTTTAATCACTACGAAAACTGAAATACAACTTTCATACTTAGTTTTTTAATTATTAGTTGCAACTTTTATTGCTGCTAATTATATAAAAGTAATTCTTGAGTAAAAATAGGCTGAATAAAGAAAGTACAATTTCAATAACTGCACAAAAATTGCGGCAATTTTTACTGCCAAACTTTGAATTTAAACTTGAAAATTGTTTAGTAAATCTAATTTAATTAATTCTGCTCGCACATTTGTAAGATTTTTGTGACGTCAATAAGTTCCAATGAACAATAACTTTGTTTAAAAAAAAATAATTCAGTCTTTTAATAATAACTTATGATATGTTTAAACGTACATTTCTTTTTGTTTTTACAGCGCTTATTATAAAGCGTTTTTTAATATTCTTGCTACTCTGTTTTACTTAAGATTTTTATTTTTACTTAATTTTAACTTAATTTGCTTCAAATTTAGGTTTCTATATATTTTTTTCCAAATTGAAAAAAAAGATGTTTATATTGATTTTCAAACTTCAAATTTTGAGGAGGTTAATAGCGTTTTACCTATAGTTTTGAAAAGCTAAGATTAAATTGTAAAAATTATTTAAGTATAAAAGTACAGTGAAAATTAGTTAAAATTTGTAAAAATAGTTCAACAGAAAAAAAAGTACATCAGAATAAATGTTTCTTTTATTTAAGTCAATCGCATCAAAATTAGATTTCAAGTATTGTGACTAAAGAGTGAAAAAAATGTTTTGTTATATTTTTAATTATATTGTCAAAAACTAAACAAAAGTAATAATATAATAATCTTTTTTTGTTTGTACCATATAAAACCAAATTTTCTTTTGCATCTAAAAATAAAATGTTTTTATTAGAAGTCTTTACTTTAGAACAAAAAAAAACTTTAAAAGTTAATTAATTTGAAATATAACATAACATAGTGTTTTCCTTTTACTTTAGTTTTACTGAATTAGTTATTAAAATTGACTTAAGAAAATTTTATAAACTTAATAAATTTCTTTTAAAATGCATTGAAACTGAACATTGCAAAATAAATTTTACTTTTAAATGTTTTAACTTTCTTACCTTTTTTTTGCTTTTGGTTTGTTTTAATAGCTTGTTTAACAATTTTACTTAGATAAAATCGTTATATTTAGTTGAAATTTTTGTTTTAAATTTTTTTATGTTAATAGTTACTGATACTAATTTTAGTTTATTGATATCTTAATTACATTTTTAAACTTGTTTAAACAATTCTAAAAGCATAATTGTTTTCATATATAATACTTTTTATATAAAAATTGCATTAACTTCTTAAAAAGTTCCATATAATAATTTAATAATAAATAATACTAGTTACGTGGTGAAACAACAGTTGAATATTTTAGTTTTATTTTCTTATTAAATCTGAAACTTGAAATTTTTTAAAACTAAGTCAAACTAACTGATAAATAATTGCAAGCTTTATTTTGTTTCGTATTTGAACTTTCCAGCGAATGGTCTAATAATTTAGTTAAATATTTATATCGCAAAATTATTATTTATTAAGTGCATACTTCTTAGAATAACTTGCAGCTTAAAGTAGCAAATTGTCGTTTTCACCGAAGTTGATCAAAAAATTACTAGTATTTACTTATTTTAAATGTTATCAATTGACCGAAGTTATTCCAAATTTTTCACCGCAAAAGTGGCTAATATTGTTAGAATATTTACAACTTTGAATCTCTATTCCTCTGCGTTTATTATAAAAAAGCAGCAAAAAATTGTTAATTAAGACTAAAAAATAAATATATTTTAAAGAGATATGTTAAAACTCTTATAGAAATTGAAACTTTGATAATAGTATTTTTTGGAATTATTTGTTTTAGAATTTAAGATATAATTGAAATTTTTTAAAGCTTTTAATAATAAATAACTTTAAAAACCACATCAAGGTATAATTAAAGAACTCGAAATCCTTGTTGGTTAATTTATTGCATCTTTTCCTATGATGTCATTTGAATCCGATTTGTAGTAATAGTATTAACTATCAAAAATAAATTATATATCAAAGTGTATTTTAATTTTTTGAAAATTATTGTCAAAAACTGCTCTAAATAATTTTTTGAATATTATACTTAAGTTTTTCTGTACCATATAATATACAATGTTTGTTAGTTATAGTTTTTACAATAAAAACTATTTTTAAATCTTTTTATGTCATTGTATTAAATTTTATGTATTTGCTGAGTTGCGTATGTATATTGTTAAAAACCTTTTTTAAATAAAAATAATAATAAAATTAATAATGTAAGTAATAATAATAATAAAAATAATAATAATAATAATAATAATGATGATCAAAATATTATTATTTATAATCATAATAATAGTAGTAATAATAATAATAGTAAATATAATAATATTAATAATAACTATAACAATCACAATAATAACAATAATAAAAATAATAACAATAATAATATTATTTATAATAAAAATCAAAGTATTTTAAAAAATTATATTAATATACTTGTAGTAGATAAACTTAGATGATTTTTTCTGATACTAATAATTTCTTTAGCCACCTACTGACGTCACAGAAATTGAAACGCAAACGGTATCTTCTAAGTTAACTATATATTTAATTGTATTTAAAGCATAAATAAACGTAACATTTTTGCCTCAGAAGTCATATTAGAGACCGTTGTAAAAACGGTGTGTAAAATAAATAAATATTTAAGTAAAAACTTTTGCTATAGATGTCCACCGTGTTTAAAACTTAAGGTATATTTTATATAAAATGATACTATATTATTTTTATAGTATTTTATTTTCAATATTGAATACTTAAATAATTAACAAACGCTAGAAAACTTAATAATTTAAAAATAAATGAACATACATTTTAGTAGTGATTTTAACTAACTTTTAAGTTAAGTTTAGCTCAATAACTGTTAATATTAAAAATAGTTAATTAATTTAAATTTATGTTAATTGAATTATATATTTCTTTTCATATTAAACATAAAAAGGTGACACACTAAATTTTCGAATGATATGGCTATTGTAAAAAAATAAGTATTCATAAGCTTAACTTTAAGCAAAATATTAACACTTAAAATTAACTAATGTTATATGTTTAATGTTTTGTTTATTTAAGTATTGGTAACACTGCATAAACATTAACTTGAGTTTAACATTTTAGAGACCTAGACTTTATATGATTTCTGTCATCAAATTAGAAATACAAATATTTCATTATTTTGCAGCTACTTAGTTGCAGCAACACCTAAATGACGTCACATAAAATTTTGGGCAGATTTCTAGCTAAATCGTTAATTACAAAAAAGTGTGGAAATAAGTTTTCATTAAATATTTTTTTTATCTCATCCTTGAAGTTATGTATTTTATAATGAAAATTTTAAAAATTAAATTTTCTTTCAGTTTTTTCTAATCACTATGAAAACTGAAATACAATTTTGATACTTAGTTTGTAAATTATTAGTTTCAACTTTAATTGCTGCTATTTATATAAAAGTAATTCTTGAGTAAAAATAGGCTGAATAAAGAAAGTACAATTTCAATAACTGCACAAAAAATTGCTGCATGTTTTACTGTCAAACTTTGTAGTTAAACTTAAAAATTATTTAGCAAAAATAATTTAATTAATTCTGCTCGCACATTTGTAAGATTTTTGTGACGTCATTGAAGTTGAAATGAACAATAACTTCGTTTAAATAAAAATGCATTTCAGTCTTTTAATAGTAACTTATGATATGTTCAAACTCACATCTCCTTCTGTTTTTACAGCGCTTATTACAAAGCGTTTTTCAAATATTACTCGTTACTCTATAATACTTAAGATATTTATTTTAACTTAATTTTCTTTAAATTTTGGTTTTTTTATAAATTTTTCAAGTTAAAAAAAAAGTATATATTGATTATTTAACTTACAATTTTGAGGAGGTTTATAGCATTTTAATCTATTGTATCAAAAGCTGAAATTTAACTGTAAAATAAATTTGAGTATAAAAGTATAGTTAAAGTTAATTTAGTTATGTGAGCATAGTTTAACAGAAAAAAAAAGTACATCAGAGTAATTTTTTTTTTATGTCAATCGCATCAAAATTAAGTGTCAGTTATTGTGAGTAAACAGTAAAAAACATATTTTTGTTTTATTTTTGTATTATATTTTCAAAAACAAAGTATTAATATTATAATTATTTTTTTGTTTGTACCATATAAAAGCAAATATTTTTTTACATTCAGAATTAAATATTTTTATTTTAAGTCTTAACTATTAAAACAAAGAAAAACTTTTTTTATTTAATTATAATAAAAATGATAATAATAATGATAAAAACAATAATAATAATAACAGTAATAATAATAATAATAATAATAATAATAATAATAATAATAATAATAATAATAATAATAATAATAATAATAATAATAATAATAATAATAATAATGATAATGATAATGATAATGATAATGATATTGATAATGATAATAATAATAATAATAATAATAATAATAATAATAATAAT
This sequence comes from Thalia democratica, assembly GCF_965202585.1. Classification (NCBI taxonomy): domain Eukaryota; kingdom Metazoa; phylum Chordata; class Thaliacea; order Salpida; family Salpidae; genus Thalia; species Thalia democratica. The sequence goes on from NC_139170.1 coordinate 8,723,537, forward strand.
AATAATAATAATAATAATAATAATAATAATAATAATAATAATAACTATAACAATAACAATAACAATAAGAATAACAATAATAATAGTAAATATAATAATACTTATAATAATTATAACAATCACTATAATAACAATAATAAAAACAATAACAATAATAATATAATTAATAACAAAAATCAAAATATTTTAAAAAGTTATAGTAATATACATATAGTAGATAAATTAAGATGATTTTTTCTGATCCTAATAGTTATTTTAGCATCCTACTGACGTCACACTATTTTAAACGCAAATGGTTGCTTATAAATTAACTATATATCGAATTGTAATATGCATTGATGAAAGTGACATTTTTTCCACAGAAATCATATTAGAGACCGTTGTAAAAACGGTGTGTATAATAAATAATCATAATTAAAACTTTTTCTATATATGTCTAACTCGTTTAATACATATAGTTTATTTTATATAAAGTGGTATTTTATAATTTTTTATAGTTTTTTATTTTCAATATTGAATACTTAAACTAATTAATAAACACTAGAAAACAAACTATTTTTTAATAAATGAACGTACATTTTAGTAGTCATGTCAAGTAGCTTTTAAGTTAAGTTTAGCTCAATAGCTCTTAAAATTATGAATAGTTAATTAAGTTAAATTTATGCTATGTTAATCATATATTTCTTTTTATATTTATCATAAAAAAGTCACACACTACTATTCCGAATGATATGGCTATTGTAAAAAAAAGTATTGATAAACTTAACTTTAAGCAAAATTTTAACACTTAAAATTAACTAATGTTATATGTTAAATGTTTTGTTTATTCCAGTATTGGTTACTTTCTATAAACATAAACTTGAGTTAAAGATTTTAGTGGTCTAGAACACCATTTATGTTTTTTGCTTTTAAATCAAAAATACAAAATTTTCATTTTTTTGCAACTACTTAGTTGCAGCAACACCTAAATGACGTCAAATTAATTTTTTGGAGATTTCTAGCTAATTTCATTAATTACCAAATAGTGTAGAAATAAGTTTTTATTAACTAAGCTTTTTTTTACTTTAAGTTATGTTTTTTCACAATAAAACTATTAAAAATTTTCTCTCAGTTTTTTTATCACTATGATAGCTGAAATACAACTTTGATACTTAGTTTGTAAGTTATTAGTTGCAACTTTTACTGCTGCTATTTATATAAAAGTAATTCTTGAGTAAAAATAGCCTAAATAAAGAAAGTAGAATTTCAAAAACTGCACAAAAAATTGCGGCAACTTTTACTGTCAAACTTTGAAATTGAACTTTAAAATTAATTTGCTAAAATAATTCAATTAATTCTGCTCGCACATTTGTAAGATTTTTGTGACGTCGTTAAAGTTCCAATGAACAATAACTTCGTTTAAATAAAAAGCATTTCAGTTTTTTAACAATATCTTTCGATATGTTCAAACGCACATTTCCTTTGTTTTTACAACGCTTATTATAAATTGTTCTTAAATATTCCTTGTTACTCTATATTACTTAAGATATTTATTTTAACTTAATTTGCTTTAATTTTAGGTTATTATAAAAAATCTTGAAGTTGAGAAAAAAGAATATAATGAATTTAAATCAGAAAACTTATAGGAGGTTGATAGCATTTAAACCTATAATTTTCAATAGCAAGACTTAACTGTAAAGTATGTTTAATTATAAAAGTACAGTGAAAATTAGTTTAGTTTAGTAAGAAAAATTAATCAGAAAAATTATTACATCAGAATAAATGTTTTTTTTATGTCAATTGCACCAAAATTAAATGTCAGTTGTTGTGCATACACAGTAAGAAAAAAGAATATTTGTTTTAATTTGAATTATATTGTCAAAAACTACACAAAAAGTATAAATATTATAATTATTTTGTATTTGTTCCATATAAAACCCAACATTTTTCTAAATAAATTAACAGACTTTTGATAATATAACATAACATAAAGTTTCTCTTTTAATTTATTTTACTGAATTCGTTATTGAAATTAGTTTAAGAAAATTCAATAAACTTAACAAATTTCTTTTAAAATGCAAACAGAACATTGCAAGATGAATTTTACTTTTAAATGTTTTTAATTTTCTTACCATTTTTTTGCTTTTTATTTGTTTTAATAACTTTTTTAACTATTTTCCTTAGAAAAAACGTTTATAATTAGTTGTCATTTTTTATTTAAACTTGTTTATATTAATAGTTACTAATACCAATTTTCAGCTCCTTTATATCATAACTATATGTTAAAACTTACTTAAACAATTCTAAAAGTATAATTGTTATCAAATATAACACTTTTTTATAATAAAAACTGTATTAACTTCTTAAAAAGTTCCATATAATAAGTTATTAAGAAATAATACTAGTTCCGTGGTGAAACAACAGCTGTATATTTTAGTTTTCTTTTCTTTTTAAATCTGGAACTTAAACTTTTTGAAAACTAAGTTAAACTAACTGATAAATAATCGCAAATTTTATTTTGTTTTGTATTTGAACTTTCCAGCGAATGCTCTAATAACTTCGTTAAACAATTATATCATAAAATTATTATTTATAAAGTGCATACTTGTTAAAATATTCGCAGCTTAAAGTAGTAAGCTGTTGTTTTTATCGAAGTTGTTTAAAAAAATATTAGTTTTTATATATTTTATTAGTTTATCAATTGACCGATGTTATTCCAATTGTTTTTGGTCTCCGCAAAAGTGTCTAAAAATTTATAGAAAATTTACTTCTTTGAATCTTTTGAATCTATTCCTCTTTGTTTATTATAAAAAAGAAGCAAGAAATTGTTAAGTAAGACTGAAAAATAAAAATATTTTAAACAGATATGATGAAACTCTTGTTAAAAATGAAACTTTGATATTTGTATTTTTTGGAATTATATGTTTTAGGATTTAAGATATAATTGTGATTTTCGAAAGCTTATAATTATTATTAACTATAAGAACAATATCGAGGTATAATTAAAAAATTCAAAATTCTTGTTACTTCAAATTGCTTGCAACTTTTTCTACGGTGTAATTTGAATCTGATTTGTAGTAATAGTTTTAACTAACAAAAATAAGTTATAAATCAAGATGTATTTTAATTTTTTATTAACATAATTGTCAAAAACTATACTACATAAATTTTAAAATATTTTACTTAATACTAAAGTTTTCTCTGTACCATATATTATACGATATTTTTAGTTATAGTTTTTACAATATTAATTATTTTTAAATGTTGTTATGTAATTGTATAAAATTGTATGTATTTGTTAAGTTACGTTTGTATATTGTTAAAAACCTTGAATGTAATATTAATGACAATAACAATAATAATAACAATAATAATAATAATAACAAAAATAATAATAGTAATAATAATAATAATAATAATAATAATAATAACAATAATAACAATAATAACAATAATAACAATAATAACAATAATAAAAATAATAACAATAATAACAATAATAACAATAATAACAATAATAACAATAATAACAATAATAACAATAATAACAATAATAATAATAATAATAATAATAATAATAATAATAATAATAATAATAATAATAATAATAATAATAATAATAATAATAATAAAATAATAATAATAACAATAATAATAATAATAATAACAATAATAATAATAATATTAATAATAATAATATCAATAATAATAATAATAATTATTATTATTATATAAATAATGTTAACAATTATAATAAAAAAAACAATAACTATAGTAGACATTTATAGTACTACTAACAATAACTAGTAGACATTTATTTTAGCTAGATATTTTAATTAATTTTATTTATACTTATATTTATATATACGAATTTTAATATTAAAAAATTCCAGATTGAATGTGCAAAAATATTTAAAACAATTTTAGAGGCATAACTGTTATCATAGAATTTTTTTTGATAAAATTAGTTATATTTAGTTATCAAAAAATTTACACATAAGGTAAATAAAAAATAACACTAACTAACTGGTAAAACATAGTTGATTTGTGTTTTCTTATAAAAAAAATATTAAAAACTTGTTATAATTAAGTTAATCTAAATGTTAAACAACCGCGAGTTTTGTTTTATATCGGAGTGACGTCACTTCAATTTTTCAGCGAAAGCTCTAATTATTCAGTTATTTATGAATATCGCAAAATAAATAATTATAACTTTCTTACTTTTTGGCAGGAACTTTTATTTTTTACAGCACCTACAATAAAGTGCTTAATTCTAATATTTATTTAAATTAAAATCTTTTGTATAAATTTCCTGAACTTTAACCAAAACTTTTAACTTAATATTACTTTAAGCTGGGGTTCTAAAGTTATTTCAATTCTAAGCTGAGAGTTATATATATATGTTAAAACTCTTGTTAAATTTTTATTATAATATTTTTTGGAATTATATGTTTTAGGTTTTAAGATATAAGTGCAATTTTTGAAAGCTTTTAATGATGAATAACTATATAAACAATATTCAGTTATAATCAAAGAATGTTACTTCAAACTGTTGCAGCTTTTTCTATGGTGTCATTTGAATCCGATTTGTAGTTATAGTTTTAACTGCAAATAAATGATCAATCAAAAGATATTTGAAATGTTTTAATTTTTTTTTGTCATAAACTACACTGAATAAGTTATTAATTATTATACTTAAGTTTTTTTTTATACTATATAATATACGCTATTTGTTAGTTATAGTTTTATAATATGAATCATTTTCAAATCTTGTTGTGTCATTGTACTAAGTTGTATGTATTTGCTTAATTACTTATATATATTGTTAAAAACCTTATTCAGAAATGATAAATCTAACAGATTAAATAGATTTAAGTATATTTTATTTATAGATTATTTTAAAATAATAGACTTGTTGAAATGTATGTAAATTTTTTAAAAGCTAATGTTACATTATACTTCTTAACTTTTTTTTTTTTCTTTTTAGGTTCTTCTTTCTAATTAAGAAGTATAATTCTAAATAAATCAATTGTTTTGAAAATTATAATTCTAGTTTAAAAGTCTGGTTTCGTACATTTATTATGTAAGTATATTATTAATATATATTATTGACATTATTGTCATATTACTAATACTTTACATACCAAAATAATCGTAATGGTAATCATATAATAATAAAAACCATAATACATATCTTATATGTCTTACCTTGATAGATTAACTAAACTTAAAATAACATCTTTAGAATATAGGAGACTTGAATTTGACCTCATAACTGTTTTTAAAACTAGTTAACGGTAAAACTAAGATAAATATACAATCACTTTTTGAACTTAGTAGAAGTAATTACTTAGTAAGAGAAAATAGCAAAAAATTACAGGCAGACATCATTTCTGTAATAAGGCTTGGTATAATTTTTTTAATCGGTCATTTCAAATATGGAACGAACTTCCAAATGAGTTAACTTCTTGCAAAAAGGTTGAAGAATTTCGATCAATGTAAAAAAAATTTGACCAAAACAAAGGTTTGTTAGTAAAACTGATAAGTATTTTTATATAAAATGTGTTTTAAGTTTGATATTTGACTTAGTTAGTTCAATTTTTAAAGCAGTACTTTTCCTTTATTAATCATGACTCTTTTATCAGTATGTTAAAAGATTTTTTATCTGGCCAGTCTATTTTTAAGATTACATTCAATAATGACGTCACATATATAGTTATGAAGATTAGTTTAGTTATTGAATGTAGTTAGTTTAATCATTGATAACGGCAAAATATAAATTTGAATCAGTTTTTCTTTTCATTGAAGTAAGTTGTTTGTTTATATTATGATTTGTTGTTTTTATTTTGTATTTTAATTTACTTCACTTAATTTAGGCTTAATAATTACAAATTTTATATAGTTTTAATACAGTCGGATTTAACATTAAGTATTTTACCTATTTTCAAATATTAACCTGTAAAAAACTGTTGAAATTATTTAATTTTATTTTTATTAAAAAAAAAACGTGTATACACCACCTTTGTTCTATGCTTCTATTCTTTCATTACAGTAATTTTATTTTTACAGAACCCAGTTGAAGTGTGTTGATTCGTTAACATACAGAAACATATGTTGGTACAATAAAGGAAGTTTGCTGTTTAATTTGCTTTTAAACATTTATAAACTTAATATCTTGCTTATGACCTTTTTATTTAATATTCAAATCAGTCTGTTCATTTCTAATAAAAAGTTTAATTATTTTGTTAAAAAAAAAATATTGTTTTGTTCTCAATAGGTAGTTGTATGTTTGTTTTTGTGATTAAATTAAACCTGTAGTAAAAAGAACAATTTTATCTAAATAATGCATTTAAATACCGTTGAAAACTATCTGACAAACTTCTTACACTTTAAAATTTTTTTTAAAGATTTTTTTAAATTTCTTTTACTTTAAAAAGTTTACCTAGAAATAATAAAACACGTTAGGTTTATATATAAATCTACAAGGCTTATCAAAAATAGCTTTTTAGTTTAAAAATAATTCACAATTTGTCATAAAATTATTAATTATTTATAAATAATGCTTGTAATCTTTGCAATTAAGCTTTTGTTAGTCAATTAATTTGATTTTCGCTTTTTTATTTGTGTTTTATTTATCAAAAATATATGTAGTTATAAATGTGGATTAAGTTTTGTTTATATCTATAACAATTCTTAATATTTTGTTTAACTTATTAAATATAGAAAATGAAAAAAAGCTAATTCATTATCTTTTTCTGAGTCATCAAATTAATAAATATGTTTACTACTTTGCAGTAGTATTAAAATACTCATAAATTACAATACTTCTCACCGAGAATAAATGTATTGAAGTTAACGCTGTATAAATATTAAACTTTAATTCAAACTTTTTTGAGTTCTTTTAAGTGACGTCACGATGAAGCGAAATTAATCAAACTTTTTTTTTTTGGTTGGACTAATTGAATAGTTTTTATTTGATAAAGTTATAAATTGTTAAATTTAATTGTTGGTTTAACAACTGTTGTCCGTTTTTTTATTACAAAATTTTAGCAAAGTCGGTATAAGGTTTTTTATTATGTTTATTTTTATTTTGTTTATTTTACATCATGTTAATAAAATGATTTATCTTTTTGTAATTGATGTCAAACAATTTATTGTTAATAGTATTAATATAAAGACATACAATCTTTCATAAAGTTGTTAAGCATTTGTATATTTTTTAAAGTTCTCGTAAAATAAATTACAACTTTAAAAGCTCCAGTGACGTCATAAAATTTAAAAATTAAATTTTTGTTTCCACTGAATTTAAATTAAAAAAAAGTTAGCAGTGTATATAACAGTAAACTATCAATTGATCGATGTTATTCCAATTTTGTAGTCACTGCTTAGGTGGCTATACAGTAATTACAAATGTTAAAAAGTTACTAGTTCGACCGTGTAATTCTCTGTGTCTATTACAAATTGCGGCAAAAGTTTAAAAAAATATATAATTGCTGTTAAGATTGGCTTAAAAAATAATTAACCTTGATAAAGTAATTAAGTAAAATTTTAGTTAACTGCACGTATACTATTCTAAGTTATTTAAAAATAAAAAACACTTTATCTCTAATAACTTTATTATCCTAAAAAATAAAAAAACACAATTATATTAAATAATGACAAAAAACAAATAATTTTTAATTTAAAACTATTTATTAAGTATAGAATTATTTTTGTCTTGTATTCTTTTTTGTTTGCTTAAATATGTACCAGCAATAGTTTAAATGATATTACAAAATGGATAATTTTTTAATATTTTTTACTAACTGAAACATAAATATAAAATACATTTTATAGATTAAAAAACTTAAATTAAAATTTTTATACAACCAGTTCAGTAAAAAGTGACTGATTCAAACGTATGAAACAAAAAACTTTCATGAGCCATTTTCTAGGAATATAGAATATATTTTTAATGTTTTTGTTCTCTTTCTTTTTTGAAACAATTTAATTAATAATTTTAAAGAATGTTCTTTTTAATAAAAATAATACTTATATCAACAATTTGTACTTTATTAAAAAATAAATAAAATTGTGACCAAAATTTAAGATAAGGTCTACTTTCTTTGAATAATTTCAATGGAAAAAAATAATTAAAAACATAACATTCATAAAAGTAATCTTTTAATAATTAGACTAATCAAGTTTTAAATATTGTTTAAACCAGTAGAAGAAAATTGATTTTTAGCGAAATAATCTATTTTTGCCTTTTCAGTTTAAATTCTCTGTAGGAAGGTTATAAACGTTGATCTCTTATATTTATATAAAAAGTTCAGGTGGTTAAAAAAACAGTTAAAAACGGTTGGTAAATACCTTATTTAGAGCAAAAAATAAGAAAGTTAAGAAAAATATATGTAAACCCTATGGCCTTACATTTTTGATTTTTTCTGTTATACTAGATACAGAACCAGAATTAAATCCTTTCAGTGGTTAAAAATGTTTTGTTTTTTGATGAAAGAAGTTACTGATGGGCGTAGGGAAGCTCAAATTTTATTTTGTTACAAAAATTAACATTGGCTCTTATTTTAAAAAGTATAAACTGTAAAATACTTTTTATAGAACAAACAAAAACCAAACAACTTTTGAGATATAACCTGTTTTATAAAAAAAATCTACACAACCCTATGAAATCAAAATTTTTAAGGCCGATTTCTCAGACCTTTTAAAGATTTATCAAAAATCTTCTCCTCCTTAATTTTTAAAGCAATTTTCAGGGTATATACTTTTATATGATACAAAAAACTTGTGAGGTGATGATTTGACAAATAAAAGTTAAAAAATTAATGACCAAAGCTGAATTTTTTTCTGGCTATATAAGCAGGATTTGAAACTTTATTTTTAATGCTTAGCAAACAACTGAAGAGTTTTTACATAATATACTTTTTGTTAATTGAGTTATGTGTATCTTTGAAATAATTTTTTTTTAATAAAAACATATTTTAAGAAACCAATTCAAAAACTGTTTCCCACAAGTTGTTCAACATTTATTAAATCTTACTATTAAAGTAATTTATAAATTTTAATAAAGACGCTATTTTTTTTTTATTCTGTCTTTTTATGTAATTTTCCGAGTACAAAAAGTTGAACTAAGATCAACTCCGAGGTCAGGGCAACAGATGCATCCTAGTGCACACAAAACCTCAAGCTATTTTGAAAACAATGAATCACTTTCAAAAACCTCAAGCTGTTTTGAGTTGACAGAACAAAATGTGGCAAAACTTTAAAAAAAATGGGGCTAAAAGAAACCTTTAATTGGCAAACGTGATATTTGATAGAAAACAACACTGTATTAAAAAATAAACTAAGAAATAAATGAAAAATTATTTAAAAGAAATCAAAGTAAAGAGCTAATTTTATATAAATATAGAAACATTTATTCAAAAATATAAAGCAAAAAAAAAACAACTCACATTACAGTTGAACTTGATGGAAAATGATAGCAGTGTGTCACCCTTGGAAATGTCCTTCTCAATGTGAATCACATCGTCGACATAGCTAGTTGTAGTGTGTGAACTGTACATTGTTGCTCCCCTTGGCCTCAACTTTTTTAGCTCACTCTTTGTAAAGTCCATGTCTTGTTATTAAATATTCTAAATAGGATTTTTTTTTTATTATTTGAAAATAAAAGTATGCAGAAGAGTTCGTAACTAAAAAATATTTAGTTACAAACTAAATAATTAAATATTGATGTGTAAGCAAACTTTTGTACTAAGCTTTTATCAACTAAAAACTAAAAATCAGATATTCAAAGTGGCTAAATATTTTTTGCAATTTCAACCCAGGTTTTCAAAATTTCTTCCGTTTTTCAGAAATTTTTCCAGGTTTTTGAAAGTACATTTTTTGACCATTATTAGTAGTAAATTAGTCTCAACTTAAAAAGAAGTTATTTAAAATACTTAAAATATTTAAAAAATAATTTATTATTCCTTTTTAATCTTTTTATTTATTGTGCAACTTCAATTATGAACTGGCATTTCCATGCTGTTGATACATTAAACCTTTTTGTTGAAAATGAAAACCATTTCTAGTTTAATTCTTAGTTGAATTATGATGTATATTTTTCTAATTTACAGTGTTTTGCTTAATTAAAATAATTTATGAGAAAGAAAACAACAAAGCCAAAAAAATGATAAAATGAAGCACTTACCTTAGAAAAGTCTTATAATCACTCAGTAATATTAGATTACTTAAATAAGAAAAAATTATGGTTTTGTCAGCAGAAATTCAAACTATTAACCAAAAATTTAAAAAAAACATTAAACATAACTAAATTATAATTATAATAGCTACTTTAGTATACTAGGCACAAAAAATCACTTATAAGTTTTACTATAAAGTTAAGACATATTGCAGCTGCCATAAATACATAGTCCTTATTTATTGCATTAGAAATTTTTATTTGGCTCTTTCCTTATTTTGCTCTTGCTTTAAGTTTTTTCTTGCTATTAATTTCTCCTTTTTTTTAACTCTAAAAAGTTGCATCATTAGAAAATAAGTTTTAGTTGACTAAATTTACATGACATTCAAAACAACCATGTCAAAAAGTAGTTTCATTGATTGAGTTAATAATTTAACCAATAATTAAAGAATTACTAATTAACACTTGTAGTAAACATTTTAACAGTCTAAAAATGATAAATTTACAATTTATGCTAAACAAAATTATTCAAAATAAAAATAAATCCACGTTTTTTTTCCTGGTTAGTGTACAAAATTCCAGTTTTTTATTTTTTTTTTTAACTTTGTAAATTTGAAGTTTCAAGGTTCACAGGTTTTTTGGATAACCAGTGTTTTTTTATCATTTGTTGATGAATTTTGAAGTATGTCCACAGTTAGTTTATAAATACTACTTAAGTTTTGTTTTACTACTATGTTAATAAAAATTGGTCAAAAAATTGTTTACAAACTATTTAATGTGACCATAGATGACCAAAACTCTACACCAATCATTTGGCCATATTTGTGAGCATTCACATTTTGGTATTTTCCACATTTTTATATATTTCTTAATTTTTTTTAAATTATCATCATTATATTTAAATGATTTGGTTTTTAACCCTCATATTTTTGTAAGTTTATTATAGTAATAAACTTTTTTTTTTGTAGATAGTTTATACCTATCACATAAACTAAATGCATCTTTGAATAAATAAAAATAAGGTTCAAACTCCAATTCTGTTGCAGAATGTAGGCAAGTTTCTCTCAATTAAGGGAGTTCGTGTAACTTTGTAAACAAACACAAGTTGTCTTTTTCAAAATTAACACTTATTGCTTCTAATCTTAAAATAAGCTTCTTAAACTTAGTCTTATGTTTATTTATAGTTTTATAGTAAAATTATAATAAACAATTTTAAATTCATTTTATAAATTAACTGTAATCAAAAAAAATAGTTGCATAAAATTTTAGAGTTATTTACTTTTTAGTTACACGTATTTGATAGAAAGATTTACATGTTTACAGATCAATAAACTAGCATGAAGATTAATTAAAAACAAATTAAATCATATAAACAGTTTAAGCCATCAACAAAACATGAGAACTTTTCTCACACAACAGCTCTTGTAAAAAACAAAAGTTTAAGTATAATAATAAGTAAACAAGCTAATTGGTTTACTATCTAACTATTTTAGACAGAATTTACACAAAGCTTTACATTTTTATTTTTTTCTTAACTTGTTTTTGAGAAAAACAGTTTGTTGTGCAATAAAACACGTTTGAATAAATAGCTCCAATTACTAAAATTCTTTTTTTGACATTTAAATTATTGAAATTCAAATTCAAACTCTGAGCTATTGTAAATTATGCTTTTTGACAACTTTCTTTCTTATTTTAGTTATTATTGTAGGCTTATTCTATTGATCTATGTGAAAAGTTTTTATTATCATATTCATTATACTTTTTTTCATTATACATTATTATACTTTTTATTACAGTTATTTTATTAGATTTGAAAAAAATCTTGATGTGGTTAAAATTAATTATTTTGATTTTGTCTATATGTTTGTGTTTTAAGTTTTAACTAATTATATTTGTAAGACATAGATAAGCATTCTTTTTAACTTAAGTTATTATTTTTGATATGAAATACCTGATATTTTCAAAAAAGGCTGCCATGCATTGCTGAAATTAGATTCATAACTTCTAAAGTTTGTTTTAAAATAGCCCTTTAGCACAAAATAAAAACTAGTGAGCTTTTTTTATAGCTATCGGCAAGCGAACCTTTAAAACTTTATTAAAGTTTTAAATATCGCATCAATTATCTCTCAAACAGTTTTTATTTATTTTAAGTCCCCAAAGAGTATCTAGTACATGTTAATTGTTGCTGCCTTGTCGGTTATCATCCCTATTTGCAAACCCAAAGTTATACAGTGTAACATATTAAATACATTGTTTGTATTTCTAAAAAAAATTGCATTTATTCTTTTCCAACCCTACTAGCTTAAATTAAAAACAACTTTCTTGCTTTTAGGAAACTTATGTTTTGGTTTAAAAAAGTCAAACTTTCTTAAAAAAACAAATAAATATGTATAAATACAACATTACGTTTTACATTTAAGATTGCGTCGCTGTTTTTTTAGACAGAATAGCTCTTAGTTATATATAGATATATCTTTTCTAAAAATATATAGTTTAAGTTGACTTTTTGTTCAAGTAATTTATTTATAAATGAACAATTGCGAACTTGAAAGTTTTATAATCATGAAGCTTACATAAAATTTTATTAAAACAACAAAAACAAATTAAAAAGTAACAACGCTCTTCTTTTGCATCTTTAAAGTCATCTAATGTAAATTAGTCAAATGTTTGCTAGCCGATCGGGTAATCTTCAGCTGAATCAACGACTGGTTCTTTGTCGTTTTTTTTCTTCTTTCCGGAAAACTCAACTTTAGAAGATGATGTTCTTTTAACAAAATTATTATTTTTCACAACTTTGACAACGCTAGCAAGTTTTTTGTCCTCCTTTTTATAAATTTTCTTCTTAAAAGTCTTATTAGTACTTGATGGTATTTTCAAAGGCTTTTTTCTATCTGTGGATAAAGTTTTCAATTTTTGTTGTTTCCTTTTTTTGTATTCGACTTCAAAGTTTTTTTTTCGAATAAAAGCTTTTTTTCTAATTTTTGCAGCATACCCATCAACTGCAATTAAGAATTTTCTCTCATTTTCCCTAAAAAGACTTAATTGTTTACCAAAGCAATTTTTAAATCCAACGAAATCGTAATAAACTCTTTGATTGTTTTCTGTTAAAAGATTGTCGAACAATTCCATGGCAAAATCGTAGGCGCATTCAAATATTTTTTTATGCGAATAAAGAAAGAGTTTGTCAAACTGCTTGACCAGAATGGCTTCAAGTTTTTCTGTTATTTCATTTTCACTTAGTATTTTTGAAATCGACATAAAGAATTCAATTACCAACTTTTCGTGGAAGAAGCTTTTTGGCCAGTGCTTGACCAACCTTTCTACAGTAAAGGTTTTGTACGATGGAAAAACATGGATAAAGTGTTTGATTGTGCTCAAAACCAGAACAAGTTTATCTTCTTCTGCATAGCCGTAGCGTACTTTTTCACTGTTTTTCCATTCAATGTAAGTTCTGTTTTGAAATTTTTTGTAAGTGTTGAGGTAGAAAAGTATCAAGATTTTAATGAAACTACTTTCACTGAACGTGTAGTCTGTGTATTTCAGGATTATATATATCATCCACAAAAGTGCGTAATGCTCTTCCTCTATCATGCCGAGTTCCTTCGCGTTTTCAAAATGTACATCACTCTCTAGGATTTTAATTTTGAGAAGTATCTTTTTCAGAGTGTTCAAAATTACATCTTTGCTGACAAAATTGCAATGTATAATGTTTTTCAGTAACGCAATACCGACTTCTTGAAATAGTATGTGGTCAGTACACAAGTCGACTAGTTTTTCAAAGGATAAAGCCATAATTTCCAGAATGTTTTCGTTGTTACTAGCACCAAGGCAGGTGTAAGCGATAAACTTGCAATATTCTCTGCAAGCTTTGATTTCTTCCTTGTCAATTGTTGCAGACAAAGTTTTATAAACAGCTCTAAATAACATGAAGTTTTTATAGTTGTTTTCCTTGTATGACCGGATTATAGATTTGCACGAGTCTAAATCTGATAGAAATAGTTCAGAGTCTTCAAATCTTTCAGACTCAGTAAAAGGCTTCAAGGCGTTTTCAACAGCTGCAATCTTTACTTGGTTGGAGATATCCATTTTGTTTATAATTATTTGTTATAGTTCTGTAAGTTATAAAACCTTTTTATTTTATTTTATTTAAACGTACTGAAAACATTACATTTATGAATAATATATTTAAAACAATAGCACAATATACAACTTTTGCTACGTATATCTTAATTTTTTGATTAATTAAAATTGGTGCTAATAAAAAAATTTCATATCTCATTTCTGAGTTTTATATAAAACATTAATAACAAAAATTAAATTATTTTATTTAAATTTGAGTTAATACATATTTGAGCTAAAATACTTATTAAAACACCATAAACCTTTATACGTTTAAAATTTTCTACAGCCAGAATTTATTCCTCTTAATCAAAATAAACGGTCAGTTTCTAGCAACCCCAATTATATTGACTTAAATAAAAATAAAACTAAATGTATAAGACTAATAAGTTTTACTCGTTTAAATCAGAGATTTCCGAATTCTAAAGCAGAATCAAATACTTTATCAGGAAATTATACTCCTATCTCATTTCTGTTTAATTGAAAAAAACTAAATAAGTATATTACAATTGCCTGTTAAGTTTTTTTTAAAATTTTTGAATTTAAGAAAATCATTTGAAATGTAGATCAGTGGTTGTCAAGCTGTTGAAAATATGTGCACAAATAACTGCGCATTATAATTTATGTGTGCTCAAGTTACAAAATACTGCGTTTGAAATGGCCGGGACACGATACTAAATTAAATTTTATAAGAAGACTGCACCAATTTCTGCGCTTTGTTGACTGAATCTAGCATATTCAAAAATTAAAAACTCACAAAAACTAAGGCTTTAATTATTGCACTTATTTATCTTTCTAATTGTTTTATTTTTGTATAAAAAATCCTTATTTTTTAATAATATTTTATTTCTTTGCTCGCCAGGTCGGCGGAGCGAGAATGATCAGTTCGCAAATGTTTACAAAACTTAAGAGGAAACCAGCCGACAAGAATTTGAACCTGGTCTGCTAAACCAAATTTTGATACTTGTACTAGATATTCTATAATTGAATAAAAAGGAAAAAAAAAATCCTGAAATTAGCTTATGGTAGATATAAAACTTCCATAGTATTAAGAAGTCACATAGGATTAGCATTTATTCGAAAAAAAAACTAAGTTATTTTTGTGTTATGAAAATGAAATTATCAAGCCCACATTTTACAAAGTTTTTTCTACGTACGGCCCGCCGAATCCTTACCTTAAATATTAATTTAAACGAAAAAGCTAAAAAAAACACTCTATCAGAAGTTAAAGATTAAAACTGTAAAAGCAGGATTTCAAAATTATTTGTACTTAATTGTTTACTTGTTGCTGATATGATAAAACTTATTCTGTATCCTAAAGGTGTTACAATTATTGCATTTTCAAGAAAAAAAAGTTTAAGATAATTAAAGCTGATTTAATTCTATCTGAGTTTTTTTTTAATATTTGGTACTTTAAGAAAAATTTACTAAAAAAAACAACAAATTTAAAACTTTCAAAATTAATTTATAAGTAATAGGTAAACTATAAATTTTTGCTGCTTTTATTTTGAATAGAATATCAAAAGAACTTAACATAAATAATGTTGAAAAATAGTCAAAAAAAAACTATCAGATTCTATGTCAGTCTTATATATTTAGAATTTGTTTAACTAGTCTTAGTTATCCTGGATATGTGAAATACTTAGTTGGTATATAAAATTTATGTTTTTACGTAATTTAAACTTATTTTATAACTATAAAATGAAAGTTCCGAGTTTATTACCTAACAGAAGAAAAGTTGTGCTTAAACTTAGTTAGTGTTACAAATGTAGTTGTAGGTTAATGTTATACAATTAAAATAAATATCTCACTTTATATATGGCAAGTTTATTTGTTTTTAAAATATCTTTCCAACCGATCTTAGAATAAATACTTTTGTTAAAATCCAAAAAAAAAAACATTAAGTAAGTTGTTTTAACATGTTGAACTAAGATTTAATAACTTATCCGAGAATAGAAATTATTAACAAAAAGAATTATAAAATATTACTAAAAGTCAAAAACTGGAACACAACACTACTAGTTAAGATTGATAACCAAAAATATTTTAGATATAACAAGTTAACATAATACAAGAAATTAAAATTTTCTCTTACTAGAGGAAAAAAATTAATGCAATTCTAAAATACTAGTCTGAAGTTTAAAAGAAGTTTTAACTAGTTAGAATTATTATAACTTTTCCTAACCAGCTTGAGTTCAAAATTTATTTAAAAATGTTTAAACTGTTCATGACCTAAGTTAATATTTTTTCAGTTTAAATACTTCATTTTAATTACAACAATTCATTACAAACTTTTAGCTTGAGTAAAAATCTAAAGAACTTATAAAACTTTAAATATTATTCTGATATCAAAGATAAGCGTTAATTGTCTACTTTAATATTAATTTTGTGAATTACAAAATTCTTTGGTCTTACTTTTTATTCTTAAACTTTAGCTTTTAATCGCTGGAAGCAAAATATCAAGCTTTAAGGATATTTAGAAAATTAAAATAAAAACGTTGCAATCAATCTGTCATACTACAAACCCATCTCATTAAACTGAATAGATATTTTAGTAGGTGCATAAAAATACAGAGATTACTTGTATTCAAGTCCCAACAAAAAGAATTTATAATTATTTATTATAACTTTATCAAGTTTAAATTTTTTGAAATAAATACTCAACAATTTTGAAAAACTAGTATGAGTCACTTCAAACTAGCTCTAGCTATTTTAAGTTTTTAAAAGGTTGTGAGAAAACTTGGAACCAAAAAATTAAACTACTAAAAAATAAAGTACTAAACAGTTAAGGTAAAAGTAGCCTGAGATTGTGGCAACTTAAAAATTATCTAATTCTAGGCCTATCTTCCATTATTTAATTATTTTCTTATTAAAATCAGAATAAAAACACTCATATAAGTCTTAATATGAATAAGTTTTTTAAAATATTATGTTTAGAAAAGATAAGTTAAAGTAAAAAAATTTCCTAAATGTGAAAATTTTTAAACCTTAATTATACTTCTTTAAACATGATTATAAAGTTGTGCAATTAAACTTAAAATAAATCACAATAACCCGTTAATTTTATCTAAATGTATAATCACCTAAATTAAACTATCACTGATATTGTTTTGTTTAATTTGGTTTTAGTATGTAATTTATTTTCAGATTGGATACAAAAATCTAGTTTATAATTGTTTAATAAATTTTTATTTTAAAATAGAAATTGGACACGCCCTGTCAAGCATAATATTATTTTTACAAAAATGTTACATGGTAGCCACTTTTTAATTGAAAAAAACTGTACTAAGGGACCTTAAATGTTCTTTGTCATCTAGAGTTGTTTATACTTAAAAAAAATCGTATTTGAATAAATAAAATACTAAACAAACTTAAAATTTAAAAGGTTTTTTAAATTAAGTATTTTTTAAAAAATTGTTACAAAATATCAATATATCGAAATAGGAAGAATTAACACTTATTTAGAATTTTGATAAAAATAGCTTGTGATTTTCAAACAATCATTAAACCATTTTTTTTCTTTGTTTATTATAAAATATCCAAGCTGGCACAAGTCATCCCAATGTTTAATTTTTTAATTTAAGACTAGCTCAAGTCATTCTAAGTCATTTTGAGGCTTTCAAAATTTCAAACTGATTTAATATCCTGAGTTTGTGGCATTCCTAAAGTTACTAGAAACTTGATATTTTTAACTTTTTAAATTTTTAATTTACTGCATTTCAAGTAGTTAAAATATTTCATCAATAAAAAATATAACTTTAATTTTTAAATTTAACAAATAAATTAGTTAACAGTTTTAAACTAATATTTTAGCTATGCTTCTGACTTTTGTGGTTCTACTTCGTGTTTGTTGAAATAAGTATAAATTTTTAAATGTTAACCAATTTACAACAACAAAGAGCTTGTAGATTTTCTAAACTTTTATTACAGTTGCTTATTCTAGAATAGAATGTTTGTAATAAAGCTTAGATTTTTAAGAAGGAGTATTTATAACAATTTAAAAATATTCCCAAAAACTTAAATGGAATTTTTATGAAAAAAATTTTAAAGAGGGCTACAGAGGTAAAAAAAGAATGTAATAGTAATCAATAACAACATTAGAATTGTAAACCATTTAAAAGGAAGTAAGCAACTTCAAAAATATAAAATATTGTAATATAAAATTAAGATATAAAGAAGGTCAAATGAGAAGAATAGTTAATATCTAAAATGCAAAATAAAGAACCAGGGCTGTATTAAGCTTTTATATTGAAACAAATCGTTTAAAAAAAACTTGAATTAACTTAAATTTTTCAAACACCTTAAAAAATACCTGCACCCCTAATTCAGAAAGGTATTTCCCAAAAAAAAAATTCATGTACACTAGTGTGCATCAATGTACACCTTTACGACCACTGGTGTAAATAGAACTATCTTACTAAGGAAGTTGGAATTTTATGGTATAATAGGCAATTTGCATTAACTAAACAGTTAGTATTTAGATGAAAGGAAACAGTTTGTTAGCTTTGAAGGATATAAGTCAACCTGTGAAATTAGCCATAAAAACTAGTTTAAAGTATGAGAAAAAAGTTTCAGACTAACTAAAGTCTTGCAAACTACAATAAAAAAAAATTCTATCTAAATTATTCAAACTGCTATTTAAAAGTACATGTCAGCCTAAGGCTGTGTCAACTCTGTATTAGTTCATCTTTGAGCTACTTTCCTAAATTTTTTCATTTATTTAAATAAGAAATTGCAAAACTCATACAAACTATAAAATGAGTTTCAGAATTATTGTTTTATAGATGATGAGCTAAATTAAAGCATTAAAAAAACACATTTAATATGAAAGTATTTGAACCTTAGGAATATTTTTGTACATACTTACAAAGTAGTATTATTATACTCTATATAAAATAAGAAATTAACAATAAATCATAATTTTTACAACAAGCATAATGGTTTATCTTTTAACAATAAGTATTGCTAAAATTTTTTATTAATTTCTATACTATTTTAAGCTCTGTTAGCTAAAATAAAAAAGTTGATTGTTTAGTAATATTTGTTTTCATTTTCAGAATTTGGTCTTACCCTTTATAGCAGTATATTGTTATTTGATAAATGTTACACTATTGTCACTTTTTGATAGACAAAACCCTTATATAGCGATCAAAAACTGTATTATATGACTTTAAAATTTCCTCAGTCATCTTTAGTCTTTAAAAGTCTTTAAAAGCTTTAGAATGAATAAATAAAAAAAATTTAAAACTTTTTAAAACAACATAAATCAGATTTTGAACGAAATTGGTTAAAAAATATCTACTAAATTCTTTTAGCTCTGAGAAAGAGACTTATTGTAATTCTGAGGTGAAGCTACTTTTTTATGAAGTAAATTTAGACTATCATATCAGGTAAAAAAAATTTAAATGAAGATGTTATAAAAAATATTATAGACTTTTATCATAGAAGCCAAATGTAGCTGAGACGCGGAAAATTTGTTAAAAAATGAGCTATTTTAAACAATAGCTGTTAGCTTAGCATAAACCTCTTTTAACCTAAATTTTGATTTTTGTAGCAGAACGGCCTTAAGGGGCGTCACGTAAACGTAAAGGGGAATCCCGTTGTACAAAACATTTTGAAAAATAATTTATCGAATTTTATAAACTGTAGTAACAATGCTTGTAACTACAAGTTGTAAGGTTTGAAATAATAAATTTAAACTGTGACAAGTTAAAACATTATAAAAATTTTTAAAGGAACACTGCTCTTTAAATAAATTAAATTTGGAAATATTTAAAAAATGCTCATGCTCATAACTTTTTTAAAAATATCATCATTATTAAAAAGTTAATTTTTAGTATGTTTTAAAATTTCAGTTAGATATATATATTTTTCATTTTTTCAAGTAGAAAATTAAATAGTGTATTTAAATGTTAATTTAAACTTATTTAAAATTTTTTATATTGTTTAACAAAAATAAGACGAAATACTTTCAGCGAAATATTAAGCTTAGTAAGTTGTTTATGAAACATTGCCAAATCCTTAATTACACTGAAAATACAATTTTTTTAATTTACAAAGTGTTCCATTTAATTTTAAGAAGCAAAATAGAGGGTGAAGTAAATCTGATGGTTGTCTACCATAAAAATTTAAAATTTCCTAGAAATAAAAAAATAAATTGTGATTATAGTTTTAAATTACTTAAAGATTTTATCAAAAAGTTTTCTTTTTAGCTTAATTTTTGTATTCTATTAATATATTAGAATGTTATAATGAATTTTTAAATGACTTGATTAAATTTCAAATTACTATTTATTCAAACATAAGTTTATAATTTTTCAAAAACAAAAATAAGGTTTAATTTTTTTTTTAATTTATAGAAATGTTTCTTTGACTTAATTTTTGCACATTTTTGCTGGTCACTATTTACTCAAAAAAAAAAAAAAACAACTGATTGAGTCTAAATGAAACGGGTAATCAAGATTTCTTGAAACAACCTATCTGCAAAATTTAATTTAATAATGCCACGCATTTTTAAAGTCTAGGACTGTTTGTATAGTAGCCATATACAAAGTAGCCTACAAATGTGCATAACTGTGTTTGCACATTAAACCATTAAAATAACCATTAAAATAATAAAATTGGTTAACATGTGTTATTAAGTTAGTCCAGTTTTATAAGCTAACTCTTATTAAAATATATTTTTAAAGACTCTCCTTTTGTAACAACTAAATATTTTAACTGTATATTTATTAATTATTCAAGAATTAGCTAAATGACTTTAGACTAGTAAAAAACATTTTACGTATTATTTTAGAATTTAACAGTTATATAATGTTTTCTTTTTAATATTTAACACTTTATTTACTCTATTTAGCTCTTCTTTGATTTCTTAAATAAGTTCTTCCGCTATTTGATAAATACTTTTGTTTCAATTTTGGTTTTGATAAATCATGTTTTTCAAGAATTCTAGAAGTTATGATTTTATAGCTTAAGTTTAGAACTGTACAAATTTTTCTAAAAAAAGCTGTTTTTAAATCAAAATCTAAACAATGTCTTTTACTCACTAAAAAAAATTAACAAAGTATTATGTAAAATAATAATGTGTAATAAGTATATTAAAATGGTAGTTAAATAATCGATCTTAATCATCTAATTATTATAAAGAGGAATCATTAAGAACAGTTTTAATAAAATTTTCATTAAGAAAATTTGATGGATTTGCTTCATTAAAAATTTTAAGCTCACATTTCCCATATGCTACAGTATATGAGCAAAAAAATAAAATTATGTCTTTTAAAGCATTCAAATAGTCAATGAAAATGTACATTAATTTTTGTGGTGGACTTTAGATAAAATGATTGTGCTAAAAAATAATGTTTCAGTTTTAAAATTTGTTTGTATCATGTAGAAATTTCACATCAGTAGATTAGTTTTTTTATAGTATCATCCATAAAGTCTATAGTAAGATATTTTATACAACTAAAAACAGTTTCAATTCACTTATAAGATATATTAAGTTAAAAATTAATTTTAAAAACATTTCTTTCTGAAAAAGTTTTAAAGTTCTTTAAATAACATATCCTGAAAGTTTGAGGTATTTATCTCAAAAAAAGTAGGAGAACATAGTTTTTTAGTGAAGTACTCTTTTTTTGCTGTTTTAGTTTGCCCCTCCTAAAAGTAACCTATTGTTGCCTCCCACTTTGACCTGATATATCTCAAAAATTGTTTTTTATTATTATAAATCAGTAAAAACCATCTTGTAGCTTAAAAACTCAATAAAATAAGATCAAAATGTGAAAAAAGTGTTTAACGCCCCTATGCCTTTGGTACTTTTATTAAAATTTGTTAGCATTTCTTGGTTTTAAAAATAACTAAGTTAATTTTCATGCTGCTCTATTATTTGCATCTAATTTTTATAGATATTCATGATTAAAACTTCAGTAACAGGTTAAATCATTATTTTTTTTCATAAATGGGCCTAATTAAGCATGCTTGTTTTCTAAAATACTATCATTTTGTATAAACTTTACCTGAACACAGTCGTCCATTAAGTATGATAAAATAATCTCGCTGAAAAAAATTGTACAAACAGTTAAACATAGTTTAACAAAGTTTGATTTCTTTGTTTTAAAATTGGTTTTGTTTTTTTCTGCTTTAAGTATTTAAGAAATTATGTAAGTTTAAATCTAACTAGTTTTTGCCTATACAATTTGAAAACTACTCCAAATTCTTCATAGTTTTGACAAAATTTCCTTGCAGAATGTTAGAGAAAAATTTCTGTAAGACTAATTTAGAAAAACTTTTTTAGCATTTTTCTTAAACTTTGTTGAAATGGTGTTTGTAAATACAAAAATTTTTTTAAAAACTTAAAATTTTTAATTTAATTTTTTTATTTGATATTAAAAAAAAAAAGTGCCAATAGGCATCAGGATGTTGCTTGTATAAACCTAAAATTAGTTAATTTCCTATTGATTGTTTGATTTTGTAAATATGTATACAGAATTCTTATCATATATGCTAAAACATAAAAAAATGAAGATATTTTAGCAACAAGCAGTTGAAATATTCTTTTTTAGAAATACTTTGTATTATATTATATATAGAAATTAACTTAAAACTAAAAATAGACTTAAAAATGTGTACTTTTAAAAACCTTGAAGAAATTTAGAAAAACTGGAAAAAAAATTGAAAAAACGAGTGGCAACCCTGCATATAAGTTATACTTTCTAAGATGATGTTGGTTGTTGTAATAAGAACTTACACTTCCATAATTTAGTTTTATTCACAGGCCACTAGTGAGATATTTATATAACAATACTTTGTAACGCCTCTGGCTATAAATTAAATTCAGCAAAAGAGTTTTCTCTAATTAGGGGTTTTTTATCAATTTGTTAACTTTCTAAATTGCCGCCTTAGATTGAATATTATTAGATTTGTGGCAGCTCAAGCTGAACTTTCTATGTGCTAAATTGTGAGTATTGTTATTAATCTCTTATTTTTTAGTTCTGTCTCTTAAATTGAAATTTCTAATAAAGTTAAATTGAAGTTAATTTTACTGTGGTTTGCATAAATTTAAATAAATAAACTCTGCTGTTGATAAAATTAAATTGAAGTTAATTGTACTTTTGGTTTGCATAAATTTGAATAAATAAACTCTGCTGTTGATAAAATTAAATTGAAGTTAATTGTACTTTTGGTTTTGCATAAATTTAAATAAATAAACTTTGGTGTTAATAGTTAATTATATTGAAATTATCTGTAATTTGGTTTTGCATAAATTTAAATAAATAAACTTTGGTGTTAATAGTTAATTATATTGAAATTATCTGTAATTTGGTTTTACATAAAATTGAATAAATAAGCTTTGTTGTTGATAATTAATTAAGTAGCAAGCTGCTTTTGGTGCTCTTAATAATCTCTGAAATTTACAAACCAAATTTAATTAATTTTAAAATAAACTAGTGGGCCACACCTAACTCTTGGTATAGCACAATGAGTAATAGATCCAAGCCCCCCAAAAAGGATAGTATGTTCTCTAAAGAGAACATACATCATACTTTAGACAAGGTCAACAACCCCGAAACTCGCTGTAGCCAACGTAACATAGACAGAGGGATTAACAAAAGGGGTGTTGACTCACACTCTTCGCGCCGTAGCCAACCTGGTCCATCAGACCAACCACAAGCAACGTGCGAAAGACAACTTTTTTTAATTTTTTTACTGAGAGATTACCTTTTCCAAAGTGTATTAAAATCCACAGTTTTCATTTATTAAAAACGTTTAATATTGAAGAATAATGTACCTCACGTATATTTTTTGCATATGAAATCAATTTAAATCTAATTCAATTAACTTCGAAAATCTTATAAACATGATAAACAGTATTATCAGTGAATACACAATTTTTTCTAGTAAAATTTTAAGTTTGATAAAATATATTTTGTATTTGTATAAAAGTTGTTTTATTTTATTTTTTGTTTAACTTTATAATTGAAGTGTTTGTTCTAGTTCAACTTAATCTATTTTAAAAACCTTTTTGAATTAACAGGAATTCATATCACTTAAAGCGCTAATTTCAGTTAAGCCAACCGCAAAAATTTTGTTAAGATTTAAAGATAATGTTCCAATTTGATAGTGCCTGTCAAAGTTGCAAAACAAATAGGATTTTATTGTCCCAGGAGCACTTATCTCTTCTAGTTAGTAGTAGTTAAGTTTTAATATTTCAGTTATTCTAAGTAATTCAGCAAAGTTTGTAAGTTATCTATTTAATTATTTTTAGACCATCTTTGCTAAATAAATAGATACTTTGGATTTTAAGTTAGTTAAAAAAAAGTTTTTTACATATCAAAATTTTTATTTTATTTTACAACTTAAATAAAAGTACGATTCCAATTTTTCCACTTCATAATATTTATATTCTTTTTCTAACTCTTCGTTTTAAAATGTTTAATAATATTATATTTAACCTCAATGAATTTTCAAATATTATGAAAATTATTTTTGAGTGATAAACAAGTTTTTGAAACTCAACTTTTTCTGTAAAAGTTTCAAATACAAACTTATGTAATACAAAGCTTTTGTAGTAATATTTTAAAAGTTTTAACTAATTTACACAACTTTTCTTATGTTCTTAAGCAAAGAACCTTGAATAATAAAAAAATTGCGGTTAACAAAAACATAATATATATCAATTAAATTTAGATATATTTTTACTAAAAAGCAAAAGAAAATCAACAAATTTTAAAATTTTTATATAAAGATTTTTATTTTTATTAGAATGGTAATCCAAGTTTAAGTAAACATTAGAGATTGAAAATACTCAAAATGCTTTATTTTTTGTTATAATTTGCTCTTGTTTTGTGGCATGTAATACAACTTTCTGATCAAAAGAACTGTAATTTTTATTTTTAGTTAACTTTAATATTACTTAATGAGTACTGTATCGGTTGAATTGAAGTTTAATAGATGCTAAAGAATTTTGAAAAAAATGTATAGCTTGATCTTACTTTGTAGATTTTTAACTAAATTATATGTTGTTTATTTAAATTTTTTAACAACTTTTGAAATATAGCTGTATAAAGTTGAGAGCACATTTAATCTTTAAAATATTTAACAAATGTTAAATTTACAATGATAGACAATAAAATGATTTAGATAATTATTTGAACTAATAGAAAAAAATTTAAATTGGTTTTATATATATTTTGTAACTATAAATATATGAATCTTTGTTATATACCAAGTTATTCGTTTTCTAATTGTTTGCAATTTTAATTATAATACCTTAAAAATAACATACTTCACTCCTAGGGTAACTTGAAGTAATTTGTTCTAAATATTTTTTCAGGTAAACTTTAAAAAAATAATTTTTTTTAACCTTTTTAATTTTTAATTAATTCAGTACACATTTATTATTTTATTACTAACAGTTTTATGTAAAATATTTTGCACTTACTAAAATTTAGTTGTGTTCAAAATGTTTACAAAATGTTGTTCTTGTGGTTTTTGAAGATATAGAACTAATAGTTTCAAAACAACTTAAGTAATTAAATAAACTACTTCTTTTTTAACTGAAGTGTGTTCAAAAAAACTTTTTTTGTATTATTAGATCTTTTAAATTTATTTAGTTTTTAACAAAAAAATAAATTTCTAGTTATTATTTATAGTCATGTTTATTAAAAGATCAAACATTTAAAAAATTATATACTGTAGCAGTTAACTTTTTAAAGTGATGTATGTTAAAATATTAACAGTTTCAATAAAAAATTCCTCTTTGTATGGTTATTTTACATTTTTGTGTTATTTTTTAGACAGGAAAATTAATTAAGTGGCTTAAAAATAAAAAAACAGTTACTGTTTAAAGCAATTTGTTTTAATTGCTTGGAGTTTCTTTATGTTTTAAACCACTTTACAATCTGCAATGTTATTACTGATGTTTTTTCTACTTATTTTTTATTAGTTAAGAGTTTATTTAGTTTTAGTCTATTTAAACTATTTTTCACATTAAATGTAAAATTTTACTCATTTAGTATACAAACTTTTTTAAAAATTTTAGAAATAGTAAACAGTTTTTTATTCAGTGGTTCAACTTATGAATTGTTAGTTTTGTAAAAACGAATTTTTCTTGTTGATTTCTGATTTACTAGTTTTTTAGAAATGCTTAAACAAATCAGTTGTATAAACCAAGCTTATGTAACATTTTAAAATATTTTTAAATTCATATTGTATTTCTATTAAACCTCTATTTTCGTTCAGATGTTTAAAAATAATTGAATGTTTAAAACTAAGTTCAATTTTTACCTCGTACCTTGGAAGTTTTGTTTTTAATAGAACATTTTGATATTTAATAGTTTTTATCTTAAAATGCACTTTAAGCTGTATCTTTATATCAATTTTCTTCATACTAAATTTAAAGTAATTCATAATTTTTTTATCATAAAAGCTTTTATAGAAATGAAATTTTGAAACTACAAATGTAAGCTCTACTTTTTAAGTAAAAACTACCTTTTAGAAAAAAATAGTGTAGAAATTTTTTTAAATCTATTTGATTAGTCTTTTTAATTTCACAGTAGATTATTTGATGTTTTTTGACCTTTTTCTTGTTAATTTTTCAAATTAATACCTAAAATAATGACATAAAACATTTAGTTATGAAGCTTAAAAAGTATTACCTATTATTTTTATGGTTTAGTTTTAAGGAGTACCTATAAAAGCAATTTAATTCTAATAGCTTAAATCCATTTGTTTTTCATTATTATGACGAACAAAAAAGATTAAAAGACCAGCTTAAAATCTAAAACAAATTCTTCTAGGTGTTTTATATTGTAAGATAAGTTTTACTGTTTATAAAATCTGTTTTTTAGTTATGTAAATAGTTTTGCAGGATTTTAGACAGTGAACTATTACAATTTATGCAATTAATATTTCTGCAATTACTTTGATTTGTTTTTATTATTTGTATATTTTATATGTTGACTATGATAAAGCTTTAGTTTTTAATATATTCTCTTTAGCTAATTTATCGCAAGTTTTTTCAACAAGTTACTTAATATATTTTAAGTATTGGAAAAAATACTTAAATTAGCTACAAAATTTAACGTTTAAGCTAATGAATTTTTACATTTAAAAGTTTTCTATATCCTAATGGTAAATGTACTGAATTTGTATACGTCCAATTATTAGAAAAGATATCTTTTTTTTTTAAGTTTATCCAAAAATTATATTCACTGTAGGAATATGTACAAACTAAATAAACTAAAGAGTTTTGTTTATAAAATTTATTATAACTGATAAAACTGATACCTTTTCATTAAATACACTTACTAAACTTCACTTTGTATTCAAAATAAAAGTCTAAAACTATATAAATATTACTGTTGAATACTAAATCAATGTATTTTATGAATTACTCTATTAATAAAAAAAAGCTTTTATCCAATATTATCATTAAAATTCAAACCAAATTTAATTACAAAAAGGTCACATACTTTGAAGTTACTGTAAATTAAAAAAAAAATCATAGTCTAAACAATAAGTAGAATTTCATTAACAGATTTTTAAAAGAATCGTTTTCTAATAAAAATAGAAAAAAAATCTTATAGTTTATTTTTTTTTCACAAAAAAGTGTTTATTACTGCTATTTTGACACTGAATTTACAGAAATATAAAATTAAAGTTCTCAACTAAGAAATGATTTCTTTGATTAGAACATTTAGTACATTTAAAAGTTTTAAGTTTCGTTTTTCTTTAATTTTCTAATTTTTTTATATATTTATTTAAATACATTAGAAAAAAATTACTCATTTAATAATAATATTTTAAAGCAAATATTAAACTTAAATTTATTTAACTTAAAATTTAAAAAGTTACATACTAAGCAATCTTTTTTAATTTTAAATCCAAACTTAAACAGCAGTGCGAACTCAATATTTGCAAGTTTAAGCGACTGTGCGAACTCAAAAAACGCAACCCTAACTGATAGACTTCTGCATTTGAAAATTTTAAGTATGAACAAAAAACTGCAAGCAACTTTTAAATCCGCTAAAAAATGATACCGGAATTTGTACTTTTAGTTTGCAAGAATTATTCTTTTAGTATAAAGAAGTTAATTTCAGTAAACTGAAAGTTAATAAGAATAGCACTATAGTATAGTGTTTTATTTGTAGACTAATTCATTTACTGAAATTCAAAGAAAACCAAACTTAGCTCTTGGGCGATACTTAACGGTTAAAAATTTTTATATGTCAATTTTCCTATAGAAGTTGAATGAGGGCAAAAATAGCCGAAAAATTCTGGCAACTGTGCTTGCCATACTAGACATATTTTGACATAGTAGCCATACTTTTTTCAATTTTACGTTTTTTTGCTGTAATTCTGTATCAATTACTACATTTTCAATATTTTACTACTTTTGCAACACTTTTTCAAATTTGCTATAGTTTAACAAAAAATTACCATAGTTGCTTCATTTAGTTTGCCACTAAATATGAAAAAATATGGCAAATATGGTAGTTTTTTTTAATTATGGCAAATATAGTAATTTTTAAAAACCTTTGTAATCAAACTGTTACATAACAAATCCGTCGCATCAAACTGAAAGAATATTTTTTTACGTTCATAAAACGAAAGATTACTAGTTGTTAAATATTATCAAAAAAAGTTACTGATTTTTTGTCAAATGTATAAATTTATCAAGTTTTACTGTTTTGAAGTCAAAATTTAAACATTTTTTAAATTTAGCTTAAGTCACATTAAACTAGCTTAATTTTTAGATATATTTGTAAGAAAATTAAAACCTCAAAAACTAAAAAATTTATAAAAAAAGTAATTTATAAGATCACTATAAAAAAACACATGTTTCGAGAAAATTCAAATATTCCAGCATGAGTGTTTTCACAAATACTTTCAATTATCAAATCCTATGTTTTTCAAGTTTTAAGCAACCCTGATTGTGTGACACATCCAAGTTATATTGATAACTTAATTGATATTTAAAGGATTGCAACATTAATTTAATTTATGCATCCTAAGATATGTAAAAATAACTAAACAGAAAAACGTAATTTTTCTATAGTTAGTCAAGGCTGAAAACCTAAATATTGACTATATAAATAAAATAACTTGAAAACTTAACTTAACCAAAAAGACAAATTAAGAAAAAGGATTCAAAGCCATTAAATTTAGCCTAAAAGTAATAAAAAAATTCAAGCTACATTAAATTATGAAAATAACATAAAAAATTTAGCCAATTTAAATAAAAATCATTAATGAATATTTTACAGTTCAGACTAGCCTAAAATTGTGGAAACTCCTTATAAATATAAATGTTTAACCTAATTTCCTTATTTTTTCATTTAATTATTAGAATCAGAGTAAACACACTCATACAGGGACGTAGCTAGCTCAAAAAAAATACAAATCTGCAAAAAAAAAAAACAAGAATAACGTGTGATGACGTCACAACGGGAATAGAGTATTTTCAACTACCTTTAATTTTATATGAAAGTGTGCAGTTTTGTTAAAAGTTTAAAATTAATACAATGTTGAAGTATAATGAATAACTGTATACAAGGCAATTTGTACTGTTCTTGACCCCCTATAATTCTTTATGTGTTGAAACTTTTATGAGCCTATAAAACCTTTTATTTTAAGAAATATAATAATTTAGAATTTAACTGTAATAGTATTACTGATATGCCTAAAATATATAACTTTGAAAACAGTTTCCACACTTCAGAAAATGTTTGCAGAAATCGTTGCTTTTATTAGATAAAAATCATAAATTTTAGGAGTTGAATAAAAAATAAAAGAGATATAAAATAAAAAAGTTCACAAAATTAGATAAAAATCAGATGTACAATTACTTTATTTTGTCAAAAATAATTCATAAAGAAAGGAAGAGTACACGTCCTTGTAAGTGTATTACTAGCTTTGGTAGCATAAAGATTTAGGCTGTAAAAAAGAATAAAACATTTTATTTTTACAAAACGAACCTGTTATATAAAACAACTTATTTAAATAACAACAAACTACGAATATTAAACATCAATAATTTTCAGATATAATTTGAAACATATAAATAAATTTAAATATAAAGGTTTTTAAACATAAAATATACTAATTATTTTTTAAACTTGTTATGAATTTATAATACAAATATACACTTGTTAAAGAAAGTAATACTAACTTATTCATTTTAATTTTAGATTTTAAAATTTAGACAAAACTTATTTTAAAACCTTTTATCATTTATCAAACATAGATTAAAGAACTAAACTGATATAATTTTTAAATTTAGTAAACCACTCTAAAATTTATAAACTTATTTTAAAACAACAGATATAATCCATATTCTTGATACCTTTGAATAGAATATAAAATACTAAAATCTTCATATTGTAAACAAAAATGCTTGAAGAAAAATAAAATTTACGGTAATATTTAAAAAAAGTTGAAACAAACTTTAAGTTTGACATAGTTGTCTGAAAACATCATTCAAAGAGGTTTTTCTTATCGGAACTCATTGTAACAAACTGAACTTCAGATTGATTGACTTTGTTAATAGCTTTGAGTGTCAATGGTATCAAGTGGTAGGTTTTACTTTTAAATGATATTTTCATAATTTTAACCTTGGAAAACTTAAGTTTTAAGCTTAGTTTTTAAATCTGTAAAACAATTAAATTTGTTAAAATCTACACATAGTGTACCAATTTACAGTAGTAATATAAATTAGACTCAAAAACAATTTTTCAAAATGTAAAGCTAAGTAGAAAATACAAATGTTCTAAAATAACTTTTACAATTTTTGAAACTACTTAAAAATTGTTAGTATAAAGATAAAAAAATACAGAGATAATGAAAAACCTTTGAAGGTTAGGAATAAAACCAAAAACTCTGAAAAAATCTACATATAATAAAACAATATGCATAGAAAACAAACTCATTTTAAACAAATAGTAAAAGTAAAATAGGTATTAACAACAGCTCTATCCTATGACCAACACCTATTCAAGGATTTTTTTTGAATTTTTCTTCTTATTTTTTGAAATAAGACTAACTTTTCAAATTTATCAATGTTTTTTTTACAGATTTCTTATTAAAATTTGCCAGCAAAATCTCATTCAAATCTAGAAAAACATTTGTAATGTTATATAACAAACCTAAAAATTTCCTTAGGTTTTTATAGACAATAAAAACTATAGTTATAAAAATATATAATATTAGTATATTACTTTATTTTTACAACAAAACATATACTTTAGATTTTATGTATATCATTTTGTCAAATGTAGTTCAATTTATATTTGGTCACTAAAAGTTAAAGAGGCATCAATTGTTCAACAAAAACTTTTTTTTTAATTTTTCATTTTACAAAATAAATATATTTTTAGCACTGGTTTGTCTAACACTCTATAGTAGTATTAAATATTTCTGTTAAAAAATTTAAAACTTTGTTGAAAACTGCTGCCTTTTAAAGTTATAGTAACCAAATATACTAATTACTATGCTCTATATGCATACATATTAATTATTTTCTAAGGGATAGTTTTCATTTTAAACAGATTGGCAGCAACAAACTCAGTATACTAAAGGCACACAAAATAACTCTGGAATTTTTTTAGTTTCTTATACATTTTAGATAAGTCTTATGAAAAGTTTTATACAAATTTTGTAATACAGACCCTTAGCAGGCCTAAATACGCTAGTGGGCCAGTCATTTAATTTGCTGGTCTAATCCCATTAACGTTTAAATAAAGGTCCTGGCAGGATACTGCCCGCGGTACGTACGTTGCCCACCCATATATTATACTGTATCTATTTCTTATGATTTGATAATCAAAAGTTTTTTTTGTCTTATATTATTAAGTGTTTTTTTGTACTGCAATAAATAATTATAAACTTATAAAAACTTTAACATTTTTTTTATTAGTAGTTGCCAGTATGCAGTATATCTATGAAGTATAAATACAGTTTGACATTTCAAAACTAAAAAGTTGTGCAAATAAGTTATGACATAGTATTTGATTTTTAGTTCGCAGTTTAATATTGCAGTTTAATGCACCGTTATTTATGGGTACGAGTCAAATTCGCTCGGCCGGACTGAATTATAGAAAGACAAAATTTCATGAAAAATACTTTGCAAGAAGGGTCACTTTTGCATAAAGATGTTGTTGCATAACAGACAATTTTACATGGAAAAACTTTTGCAAGAGTTTGATTTTTTATTTGTATTTATTTCTTAAGTTTTACACTGATCTTAATTTTCTTTTTCTTTTTTTTAAATATATTTTTTTTACTTTTATTTTACTATCACTGTTATCCCTAACTCTCACCTTCGGTCAGTAACTCATTTACTTATTTTTATTTTTAATTAAACTTTTCTAGTTGATTTTGTTTTTTCGTTATTTTTACTCTCACTGTTACTTATAACCCTTACCCTCTGTCGGTAGCTGTTTATTTCGTTTTAACTAAGCTGTTTTTAGTTATTTATTTTTCTTATTTTTAGAACCAATTTTTATTAGTTATAGTATTACTTTTATTATTACTATCAATGTTACCATTTACCCTCGGTCAGTAATTTTTTTCTTTTTGTTTTATCATCAATTTTTTTTTTGTGGTTCTTATATATTTTGTTTTCTGTTTTTTTTAATCTCGTGCAAAAATGACCCTCTGTGCAGAATTCCAACTTGTGCAAATTTGACCCTTGGCGCGAAATTGTCTTCGTGCAATTTTGTGCCCTCATACAAATTTATCCTCGTGCAAAAGTGTCTTCGTGAAATTTAGTCCTCTCGTGTAACTTTGTCTTTTTACATTTTTGACCCGTTTCCTTTTTTTTATTGATATCAAAAATACATAACAGATAAAATGTTAAAACTTGTTCTCAATTTGAAACAATAAATAAAAACGTATTAAACTATCGATTATATAATAACGATTATTGTACTGGACAAGACTTTAAAGGCAGCCATGTTGGTGACTTAAAACCGACAGTTTTCTTTGTACATCAGGCTGTGTTCCAAATGATTTTAGTGTCTTTTTTTTCGTTTAAAAAAACTATAACAATTTTGTAGAAGTATAAATCTTGCCTAAATTGTTTTGTAAAAGATTTTGCCCAAGCTTAAGTTCTTATTCTGAAATCATAAAATAAAACTCTTTTAAAACTTACTATCCTCAATCAGATACTTTAAACATAGAAGATATGACTATATAAAATATATTTTAGCCTAAGAAGCTTAATTTATTAGCCTTGAGTTTGAACTTTAACCTTATTCTCAACATTATAACAAATAAATCGCATAATATAGACAATATCTTTACTTTTTCATGTCTAATTCTTTATGGAGAACTTTATTTTATTAATTGTTTACTGAAAAGTACGGCAGGTATTTGCTAGTTCAGCTCCATTTTTAGAATATTAAAATCTTTACAACTTTAAGTGCAGTTTCATTTACAACCTAGCTTTTCTAGGAACCTACAGTATATTTTAACATTAACATTGTTACCTGTTCATTTTAGATTAGCAATATCTCAAAAATTTATAAAATTTAACACTTCAAAATAATTTTTGTAAGTTTTAAGTCACCTGTAAATTGTACTTTTTTAACCATACATTGAAGTCCCAAGAAAATCAAGTGAGAGTTTGAAATTTCTATATAGTTGCCGTCTGCATTTTACCTATTGCGGATTTCATCCCATTTATAGTGAAAACAAATGGCATTTTACCCATCATGAGCCGCATGTGGACCGGGGGTCAGTTAATAATTTACGACCATTTTGTTTATCTAAAGTGCAGTTTTTTATGCAGTAATGATTGTTTCAAATATTAAAAATCCACTTATATATATTAGAATTTAATAAGTTTTAAAAGTTGTTAGATGTAAAAATAAAAGACAGATGTTTTTTTTGTAATTTTTCATTATTGTTTTTTAATTAAAATTCAATTTTTTTTTTCATAAATCATTTAAAACAAGATTTAGTAAAATTTCTTCTAGTTTATTACACTAAACAATTAATTAGTTTATAAAAACGTTAATCTACTTTCACACATGTGTAGACTACGATTATATTAACAAAAATTTATTTTTTACTTTTTGCAGTTGTATTGAGCTAAATCTTGATTAGTAGAAATAAATTTTAAATACTGTTGAGGGCTTCTAGATAAAACAACAAAATGTCAATGTTTTACTACTCTACTTTTTCATTTTTTTTATAAATGTAGAAAAAATACTATCATAAATTATATAAAACAAGCTTTAGTAAGTCACTAAAGTAGTACGTAGTATAATTTACTACACTAAATATGTAATTGGTATGTAAATGCTTTTAAAAGTTTTTTAAGATTGTGCAAGTTAGGGTCATATGAAAAACAATTTAATATTGTTAAAGTGTTTTTTTCTAAAATTTTCTTATTTATTTTATGCTGAACATTGAAAACTTATAATGTATATCAAAATTAAAAACTTTATTTAAATCTTCAAAACTTACTTATTTATTGATGCAAGAATTGTAAAATTATCTAAGCAAATTATGACTACCAGAAAAAAAGAAACTTTTTAAAATGGATATACAAATTAGAGGTTTATTATTTTATGTTGTTAAAATTTAGACCAGTGGTCGGTAAGCATTTGTTCGTTGCAGATCAATTACCAAAAATCTTAAGTATTTTCAGTCCGCAGTTATGGCTTAAGTTATCTCCTTTATTAAGCCGAAGTGTAAGTTTACAAGTTTATGTGAAATCCACTAGACCTTTTGTTTTTCTTTATTTCATCCTATAATATCTAGAATGTATTAAGTTTTTTTTTTCTTAACACATTTGCATGCTTGTGACTAGCACTTTCACAATTTATCCCCTCGTTTGGCTAATCAGTCGCAGTTTACCGACCCCTAGTGTAGGGATTTCATTCCTCGTGGGCGGTACCGGACTCTTATCCTGGATGAGTCCGGTTTTATAAAGCTATTTAAAAATTAAAATTTATTTTTATATGTATTTTTATTTATCATTAGTTTTAAACCAGAAATAACTTTGATAAACACTAACAATAAAATAGTTGTCATGATATCTATTTATTTTTTAAAGATAATTTGTTCTTAATAAACGGTTAAAACGGTCAGCACAGTACTTTACGTTAACTTCTTACAACAATTAGATTTATTTTAATTTTACTTGTCAGTATACTTTAAACTAAACTAAGTTTCTGGCTTTTTTAAGTTTCGTTTAGATTTAGTCTAATTATATTACAAACTATACTTATTAGTGTATATACAAACTAATACAACTATACTGAAATATATTAACATTTTATATTAAACGATTTTTGAATGAAAATACTCGTTAAGTAAAATAATTATAAAGAAATACACTTATTGATGTTAAACTATTCAGCTTTTTTAGATAACAGGTGATTTTATTTCTATTAATCTTAGCCTCTTATCATTTCAATTCATTAAGAAGTTGCATTAAACATTTTAAAGTATTTATTGCTAAGAGATAACAAAACGATTAAAACAACCGAACCACTAAATTGTATGTATATTTATAGTATAAATACCGAACAAGTAAAAACAGAGTTTAGTAATCCATTAACATTCCCAATTAATCTAGGCATCATTTTCTTTTTTATCCTGTAATTTTTCAAACATCATGTAGTATTTATCGTAATCCGGCTTCTGATCAAACTTTAAACCTCTCACTTCTCGGAGAAAAACTTCAAACTCTTCGCACGTTCCTTTGCAAATTTCTTCTGCTGGCTTATTTTTGAATTCTATCAGCAGTTTATACTTTTCATCCATGCTTGCTTCATTGTTTTCTAAAATTTTATCCCATGGAAGTTCACCGGTTAAGAGCTCCACGAGGTTGTAAGCTAACGACTCAAGGTCGTCTTTTCGACTCTGACTTCTCCATTCCATGGAGTTTATTGAGCTGTAACTCGGAGTTCCGTTCCGTATCCCGATGTCTTCATCTTTAACATGCTCTCCATCTTTCATGTAGAATGTTGAATACCCGAAGTCAATCAAGTAGATCGTGTTTTGATCGAATAATCCTGTCATAATATTTTCAGGTTTGATGTCGTTGTGAAGGATGCCATAGCTGTGAACATGCTTTAATAATTGTAACACTTGCAAGGCAATCTTGACCGTGGTGTCTAACGAAAACTTGTCCCTGTTTGTCTCCTCTCTTATTTTAAACAGGTCCTTTCCGAGTTTTTCAACAATGAAACTTTGCCTTTCGTTGTAAACAAAGCTGGGTCCAAAGATTCTTGGGATACCGCGAATATTGCCCTGTTGGAAAATTTCTAGGAATTTGTATTCTTGTAGAATGAATTCGTCTTTACTTTCAGCTGTTGAAGTTTTGACAACGACCTG
Organism: Thalia democratica; assembly: GCF_965202585.1. NCBI lineage: Eukaryota > Metazoa > Chordata > Thaliacea > Salpida > Salpidae > Thalia > Thalia democratica. The sequence goes on from NC_139170.1 coordinate 8,760,156, forward strand.
TTTGTTTTTATAAGTAGCATCGTACACACAGCCGCATCCTCCTTCTTCAAACTTATTATTCACAACTAAGTCTCCCTTTTCAAGCAAACCTTGTTGTTCTTTACTTTTACCTTGATCGTCTTTTAATGTTTCACTGACTTCTTTGTCGGAACTTAGCTGTACCAATCGTTTGTCTTCGTTTTGTTTCATAGCTTTATGGTTGACTTTTAACTTAAAAAAGAATTTAAACGCTTTAAATTTAAAATTATTTTTTTTACTTATTATAAAAATTTATGTTAGTTTGTTGGTTTATAAAATTTGTTACTAAAAGTTTACATTTTTACAAGAAACAGCTGTAATTTTAGTACAGCTCAACCATCAATTGCATATAAATGAATGTAAATATATGCATTTTTTAAACTATTATAGGTATAAAAACATACAATATAGGAACTTTAAATTCTAAAGTTCATAATGTTTGTACAAACTTCTTATGCTTCTTATTATAGTATTCGAATTTATAAATCTAAAATATCAAATGAAATATCAGGGTGAATTGCTTTTAGATTTACAAGCCCTTTTTTTGATAGATCGCTTGTTAATTTGTTGATTAGCTTTAAAATTAATTAATATTAATTAGTTTTACAATTTAAACGCATATGACTAATCTAAGTGTATACACCTTTTACCACTAAAGTATGAATTAGTTCAATTTTTTGTGCGTGGCAAATAATATAAAAAAGACAGCACAAAAAAATAGCTTCCTAGCTTTTAGCAAACAAAAGAAAAAGGCTTGTGTCCTGACTTTTTAGTAGACATAAAATAAGCTTTAAAAATCGCTTTTTTAATCTAAATTTAATTTTTTTCTAAAAATACTTATACATTTTCAACTCTATTAGAATATTTACAAACAAAAATGCTTTCATGAAACTTAAATTTTTTTAATTTAAAATAGTAAATGATGTGTAGTTTCAATTTTACAGAACGAAGTTACAGTTTTTAACTTATAAATAATCTAGGAGAATACTATAATATTTCTGATTCTATTAACTAGATTTTATTAACAACTAAAGAATTGATTTGAAGGGACATTAGTTTGATATTAAAATTCAAAAAACTATAAGTTTTTTTATGCTAATAAATATGTTATTTATATTACCATAACAAAACGTTTAATAACTTGATTAATAATCTACCTTACCAACATATTCATACTTTATGAACTTTATCCTTAGGTATTAAAACTTAAGCGAGATTTCTAAGAAGTGTTGCTACCCTAATACTTAGATAATAAATGACAAATAATTAGATGCCACGATGTAAGTTTATTAAAAATTTCAAAATTTATCTGATCAAGATCAGAGAAGAAAAAATTTGGTTCTTTCAACCTCTGGATGAAGTTTACGAATAATTGCAAATGATTGGTGATGTCAAAAAATTGAATAGTTATTTGTAATTGATTATATTAAGTTTTAAATCTGAATATATAAATTACAGCAAACAGTCCAAGCGGAACTCACCTATAAATTTTGAGTGCTTGATCTAAGCAAAAATATTTTAATAGTTCTTATTTTTAATTTTTTTTGCAAATACTCCAATTTTTGAATCATAGCATTAAGAATTTTTTTAAACACTTCTAACTATACCCTTTACATACTTATAATATAATCGTTATAATAAAATTATATAGCTTTAATTACAAAAAGTTAACTTGCCAGTTTAGTAATTTGTTAAAATATGATACAATAGTTTGTATTTAAAAAAATTTAATATGTACAAACTTCAAAAGTTTATCAGCAATAACAGATCCTTTATTTTTTTATTAGACTGTAAAATTTACAAACTGTACAAAAATGTTTAGAGCCTAAAACACAACCAATGAGCAGAAATCATGAACACACAGGTTTTTAGTTGCATTTATAAAATAAAACAAGTGTTCACTGTTTAAGGGCAGAACTTCGTGTGAAAAAACAATGATCTAAAACATTTTATAATTAAAAATATACTTATAAAAGTTAACTTAAAGGCAGTCTGGTTTCCATATTTTCTAAGTCAGAAAAAAAAAATTCGAGCCTTTTTTTTGATTATTTATTTATACCTTTATCCCTAATGATCTACCCATAAATTCTAAAGTAAATCAAAGAATATTTTTTTATAATAAAAACTAAAAATAAACTAATTTTCTAACTCAGCAAATATGTAATAAAGACTGTCCTTATAATGACTAGCCTAGAAATATGATTAGTAGTAGTTAGTAGTAATAATACTATGGTATCGAAATATTTTTAAGTACTAAGAGGATATAACAACAAACACTCAAATACAAATAGTTAAAAAAAACGTGAAAACAGGAACATAATTTGAATAACAAAAACTTAGTTTAAAAAAGGACGTCTTGAAATGAGGGATGAAGGTCGTAAGCTTTCATCTTAGACTTAATAATGTTTCTCTGTCAGACACTTTAGTGATCATTATTCTATAACTAAATATAATAAACTTCAGATTATTTATGAGTTGCATGACGTTTTGTACATGATGGTCCATGACACATTACTGCAAGGTATAAAAAGTTGAATAAAGAAAATTAGGTTTTTATTGCTGATTTTTGAACAAAATTCCAGGTTTCCATGTTTTTTGGTTACTCTGTATTTGTATCTTATTCTTCATATTAGCTGTAATATTTTAATCTAATTTTTTCTGTAAGTTTAAAATAAAATTACTCAAGTTTTTCTTGAATTACTGTTTTAGTAAAAATTAGTCAAAAATTGTTTATAAAGTATGTAATGTGACCTTTTAATATTTAAAGTTTTTCTCCTACTAATCCTTTTACAATATTTGGGAGCAATCACATTTCTTTACCTTATTTTTTTTATAATTTACCATTATTAAATATAAAGTGTTTTTTTAGACATTTAAAATATTTACTTAAAGTCGTATACTTGTTTTTTTGTTTTAATAAATAGTTTAAAATCACGTTAAATGCATATACATACTTCAGATGTAATTTTGCTTCAGAATGTATGCAAGTTTCGTTCAACTAAGGAAATCCGTGTAACTTTGTAAACAAAAACAAAGTGGCTTTTCATTAAAAGTAGCACTTGTTGTTTCTTAACTTAGAATGAGCTTGTTAAAATTATTCTTATGTTGATTTACAATTTTAGACAAAAAATAAGTCGGCAAACTGCGGCACATGGGCTAAATGCAGCCCTCAAAGTCAAAACATATATAATTGCCGACCCCTGGACTAAAACTTTTATAAATAGTAGTAAGAGCATTTTTAAATCATTATTAGAGCGAATATTAAACTAGTTGCACTATACTTTTGAGCGATATAATTTTTAGTTACACGTATTTGTTAGAAAAAACTTGTATAAAAACAAATCAATACATGAGCATGAAATGTAATTTATAATAAATTTGTTATATAAAAATTTGATTCATCAATAAAACATGAAAATTATTCTGACAAAACAGCTCCTATGAAAAAACAAAAGTTTAAGTACAATAATATCTCAACAAGCTAAATACTTTATTAATCTACTATTTAGGACAGAGTTGACAAAAAGCTTTTTGTTTTGAAATTTTTCCTTACCTGTTTTAAAAATAATATACTATTAGTTTTTATAAAACACGTTTAAATGACTAGCTCTAATATTTAAATTATATATCTGCCACTTGAATTTTAGTTTAAAATAAAATTTAAACTTAAACTCTGAGTTAGTATGAGTTATATTTATCTTTAAAATTTAATTTGTTTAAATTATATTTGAACTATTATTAAAAAAATCTACATGACAACTTTTTAACATTATATTCCTGATATTTTTTTATGTTAGTTATTTGATCTTATATAACTTCCAAAAATATAAATCATGTTAAATCTAGTTTTTTTCAACTTTGTCTATCTATTTGTGTTTTAAGTGTTGAGTTTATTTATAAAATGTAAATTAGCGTTCTTTTTGAAATCAAAATATTCTTTTAATTTATCATAAAAAATATTTTTAAAACTGTTTGTATTGCTAGAACTCAAATCATATTTTCGAAAATTGATTTTAATAATTGCCCACTTAGCAGAATATAATCCATAAATAGCTTTATATAGCGGCAAGCAAACAAATTAAAACCTGATGTTTTATCTAGCGCCAATTATCACTCAAACAATTTCTTTCAATTTTCAATAAAAATCCCCAAAGAGTATAAAGTAAAATTTAATTATTGCTGCATTAAATGCTGTCACCCCTTTTTAAAAAGATAAACTATAGCAGCTGTTTAAAGCACCTCAAAAATAAATAAATAGTTATTTGAACTAAAAATGTTATTATAAAGATTTGTTTTTTATTGAATTTGTCTATAAAATAGAATACTGCATAATGTTTTGTAATAAAATAGGAAGCTGAAAATACAATGGTTATAATAGAATATACATAAACGTCACTTAAGTTTTTGTTATAAGCTATTTTAATTGATTGAACTGAACTATTAGACATTGAATTGTAAATTATGAATTAAATAATAAAGTAAATGTATAAAAAAATAAAAGTGACTATAATCAAGTTCTGTTTTTCAAGGTTGATGTTTTTAAGGAGATAATTTATAATATTTTATAAACTAAAACATTAATACTTTATTATTTTCAAGTTATAAAACTATATTTACTACTTGTAAAAGTACTTGTAAAATTTTAGTTAATTTGATTTAAAAACTATGTTACCAAGTTGCTTTTATTATTTTCACACAACGTTTTAGTTTCTTGAATTTTATTTAAATAAATTAAATTGATTTGTATTTTTTCTTAAACAAACTGTATAATGTTCTTTTTTGACAACTGAATAATGTTTAGTACTCAATAATATTTTTAACATAAATAACTAGTTATATGTTATAAAATGATAAATAATTAGCAAAAAATTTGTTGTAACTTAGAATAGTCTTTAAACTAAGTTATTTTATTTATTTACCTAATCACTTAACATAATTGTAGTTTTTGTAATCATCAAAATGAACATACTGACAACTTGTAGTTAAAATATAGTAAAGAAAATACTAATTAATCACATAATTATTTGTCAAAAACAACAAATGCAGAGCTTTAGGGTAGCAGTAATTAAATAGTTATGAGTCATTTGCCGAACGAAAACTGTGATGAGAGTAATATTCAAGAACCTACTTCCAGCATTGTTTTGTCAGAAATATTTGCAGTTGACAATGTTTCTGAACATTCTCAATCTCCTTCAACTCGCAACTGTGAAAATTTATTCAGCCAGACACAAGCCTTTCAATCAAGTATGCCCTCATTACAATATAGTAGAGGTATTAATTAGCTAATATATCAACTAAAATAAGTACTTTTTTATTAACTTACCATTACAGTGAGAGGTTAAGAAAGACGTTTATTAATAAATATTTTTATTTTTTACATTGTTTTAAAGAAGTAATAATTATTTTATAAGTTAATTATAGTTTCAAACTTAATAACTGTTTAGATTAAAATTACTACTGCAAAACTGACTTAAATAAATAAAATATCTAGGTAATTTTGGTAAGTTTTCAACCAAAGCAAGTCCCTTTGCAAGCAAGAGGATTGATGAGTCATCATTGTACGATCGACCCAACGACCGAAACTTAATAAATCAAAACGCTTCTAACTTGTACCAGTTTGAAAAGGAATCGAATGATGATAATTATCCAGATTTTGTAGACTTGGACATAGTAAGCTCTAAACTTGTTCCCGTCTTCCAAGGCAACATCGATCTGGTGTTGCATTTCAACCTAATGATAGCGAATTTTCTGCAATGACGAACAAATCAAATCGGCAGATGAGCACAGGTTACAACAACAAAAGTAGTCAAGATCATTTTCAACGGCTCTCTAACGATCCTTTCTTAAGTGACGCTAATTTACACTCCGGCGAATCTAATAATTCAAAATACGACTTATCTGGATATGCACAAGAGTATAAACCTAATTCACCTCCAAATAACTCAGTAGGTTTAAAGCAACCATTAAGCTCTTGAAAAGACATTACTTTACAAATCGACTTTAAATCTGGTGATTATGACAATGTCTTTCAATCTAAAAATAAAAATTTTGATGTCTCTCAATCTAATGGTAGTCATGTTCTTGCAGTCACGAACATTTCTGAATCTAATGTGCTGATAGGTTCTAGTCAGGATTACATTTAAAACGACGATTACTTAAACTCTACTTCAGCTAATAACCCAAGCTATGATTTGCTAGATTATAATCCGAGCTTACTTTCGAATAACAGACTTGCTTTAAATCAACACTTAAGTTCTATAAAAACCACATTTGAAAATAAGACAACTTTGCAACAAAGTAAGTCAACTAAGATACGTGGCAAACAAAAGCAAACATTTGAAGAAAATGTACGGAAGAAAAGGTACCATGACAGAAGTACATCGAAAAGTTACCGAGACAAAAAAAGCGAGAAAGGGAAGTGGCAGATAGACGCCTTTCTGATATTACAAAATCTTTGGAGAAAAAGGAAGCCAATATGTCAATTTTGAAGAATGATCTAAGAAGACTCTTGCGCGATAAGCTGTGAGTAAATGAATATCTTACTGACGAAAATTTTTTAATTCTTTCAAACTTTTTTATAAATAAGTTTAACAGCTTTAATTAATCTAACTTATGTATTTTTGTTTAGTGCTAGTCTTTCTACTAGTTAGTCTTTAGTTTAATGAACAAAAACCTCGGTACTTTCTCTAATTTCTATTTTTTATGCTTTTCATTGACTTTCTTAACAAATTATTTGTAATGTTTTTATTTTAGATTTTGTATTTTTAGTCCGTACCTTAACAATAAATGATACGAATGTACTCCGTTTGTTTAACAAGCTTTCAGAAACAGCAATTAATACAAAGAAACAAACTGCAATTGATTTGAAGTTAAATAAAGCAGTATTAAAGTTTAGTTTTAATTAAGTTAAACAGCCTAAATCTAGCTAAACTTTAATTGGATAGCTTAAAATAAATTAGTACGATATAATAAAGGTGTTAATAAAACGTTGTACGTAAATACAATTTTATAAGTGGTAAAACACTTTTTTTTTAAATAAGAGAAAATAAATTAAATATTTTTCTATAAAGAAAAAAATATTCAAATAACCTATACTATTTAAATACATAGTCCAGCAAAAAAATCACTTTATACAAACAAATACTACATAATAAATAGTTAGACTGACCAAAAATTTAAGTATAAGTTAGCTGAAATTGGTAAGTTAGCTATCAAAGTATATGCCATAGTATGAATTAAATTATTAAACTGCTCATCTTAGGGAACAATTTAGAAGATCTTAGTTCTTATTTCGTTATTCCGGTCGTGTAGAACCCGAAAACGGATCTATGATGCTGAAAGTGGTACCTATAATCCTTTTTAAAGTGCATTTTATCTTATTGTTTCACTTCATTGTAAACTAAGTTACTTGTAAATTTTAGTGGTTTTTGTATTTTGAGTTAAATTTTTTTATTTTTTTAACAGAAAACTGTATTTAAATTTATAACTTATTTTTAAATGGTTCTATTTTGCTAGCTCAATGTATCGTTTTATCTCGTCAGTAGGTAACACTTAAGGGGAGATGTATAATTATTTACCTTGCTTTCATTATATTTCATTTTTTAAATACTAACATTTTTGTAATTAGTTCTTGAATAAATTTTTCTGAAAGGGTATATTTATTCACTCGCTTTAGTGACTAAATTTGTAATTTTTTATTCAAAAGAATTTTTTACACTAATTGTCTTTAAATTTATTCTATATAGTTTTGTGAGCTAATTATATACGTAAATAAATTACTAAGAAAAAATAAAAAATTATAAAAATATAAATAAGACTTTTCTGTTAACCAATAAAAACACAGTATGTCTGTTTTTTAAGCAACTGCAATTAAGCTGTTTAAGAAGTGTTTTTAAATCTGGGATTTATTAATCGTAGTAAAAAAAGCAGTTGAAAACATAGTTCTCTAGATAACATAATTGTTTAAGAAAACAAATAAGCTAAATTTTTTTTTCTACTTTGCTTTAATATATTGGCTTAGTCTACAACTTATAACAACACACAAATTTAGACCAAACAAGTGACAAAATCCATGCAATAGATTTAATGTAGAAACGATCGGATTTTGACAAACATGTAGTATGTATTGTTTTCTTACTAAAATTATTTTATTAAGTTTGTTAAAGCTTGTTGGTAAATTTTTACGATAATGTAAGAACATTTTTTGAAGATTTTATACATTTTTTTTGTAAAACTACTTAAGAGAAAATTTGAATAAAATAAAAACAAGTATAAAAATAATAATAATTATTATTATAAAATTATTAATTAGTATATATCAATAATATATAATATATTATTAATAAAATATTAATAAATATGTAGGATTCAGAAAGAGAAAAAATGAAAAAAATAAAAACCAGGTCCTACCGAGACTTGAATTAGGATCACAGGATTCAGAGTCATGTGTGCTAAATATTACACAATAGTACCGCACACGTGAAATGAATATTACATGTATATTGAGCTACAATACAGTTATATAGTATTAACTATTTAAACAAAACATAAGTCGTCTTAGTATTTGTTCTATTGGTTTCAAAATAAATTAAGCCTGTTTTAGAAAACTATTTTATTTTTTTACGGTTTAAGAGAGATTTCTTTAATGTAAGGAGTATTTTGTATATTAAATTTTTCCAAAATCGAAACCTTGTAACAATTAATATGATAATATTCATATAAGTATACAAAATGTATAAATATATTTAAACTAGGTTTAAAGAAATGATTTTCGAGCTATCAAACTCAATATAACGTTTAATACCATAAAATTACTCAGTGTAGCGGTTATCACGTTCGCATAACACGCGAAAGGTCCCCGATTCGAACCCGGACGGAAATATTTACATTGCAATTAAAGTGATATAAATGTTTTAACTTAATAGAAATATTATAATGTTAATTTTGTTTTAGAATTAATCGTTCATTTTAAGTGAGCTTCAATTTTGAATGGTGTTTTAATTTTGAATGTGTGTTTTAGTTCATAAAAACCATATATACTGAAAACCTTAAGATCTGGATTCTAGACCGTAGCTGGATTTCTACGGTAATTTGTACTTATTTCTCACTGCTAGTAGCTTATAGTAAATGACTAGTGAGTAGTTTGTTTAAATTAAGTCGGGTTTTTATGAGTGAAAAAGGTTACGCATTGTATAAAAACTTGATTTTGATAATATCGACGGCAACTTGTTGGCCGAATGGTTAAGGTGTTGGACTTAAAGGCCTTAAGGAACTCTTTACTTTTATTAATATATTTTTAAACTAAGTTGAACTGAGTCGGTTAAGCTGAGTAGTAGTTTATAAACTTAGTTTTTTTTTTATTATTTATTAGTTTATAAATCGATATTTATATAAACTTGTATCATTTTCGTTTAATTAAAAATACTTATTGTTTTAACTATAAGCTTCATAACATATTTTGTATTTTTAATTTGTAATGAGGGCATTGTAACACTTAAGATCGATTCTAAATTATAAAATTGATCAACAATACAACTATCACATAAAAGTAGATAACAGTAATGCAACTATAACATCACAGTAGATTTCAACTATACAACTATCACATCACAGTAGATTGCAACTATACAACTATCACATCACAGTATATTTTAACGATATATTTTTCACAAAACAATAGATTGCAACAATACAACTATCATATCAAAGTACTTTGCAACGATACAGCTATCACATCACAGTAGATCGCAACGATACAACTATAACATCACAGTAGATTGTAACAATACAACTATTACATCATAGTAGATCCCAATGACACAACTATCACATCACAGTAGATTGCAACAGCATAACTATCACATCACAGTAGACCGCAACTATATAATTATTACATCACAGTAGATTGGTATCATACTTTATCATATATAGAGGTGATTAGTGTTTTATAGAGTTAAACCAAAGTTTCAAATACAATAATTTAAATCAAATCAAATGAGAACGTGTAGTTTTACTGTTCCATTTTAAGTTACTATAATAATCTAAGTAAGTAGCGTTAATGTCCTTTGGTTGATGACAGAAGCCAGGATTTGACCTGTTTTTTGTTAACTTTTTCCGGTACAGTTAGTAACCAGGCATTGTGAAAAAAATATGTAAGCTTATAATAATTCTAAAAACTACTTAGTATTTAAAGAGTAGCGTCAAAGGTTTATTTCTTAAATATTAAATTAAATAGTGTCAATAATGTGGCGCCATACTGTTACAAATAATTTTTATGTGATTTTTGTAGACTTCATAGTGTTTAGGACAACAGTTATAAAAATATTTAGACTAATAAAATGCGTTATTTTGATAACTCTACATGTTTTAGGTTACGATTAATTCAAAGGTTCTATTTTCTTATATAGTAAATTAAATAAATATGTTTATTATTATTATTTTGAAATGTAAATTTGTTAATATTAATTGATATCACATTTTTTATGTTATATCGTAAAGAAAAAACTTTAAAATACAATTTTAATTTTTTTATTTTTAGTTGTGGACTAATATCAATTAATTTTAAATTATATTTTGAAGACAATCAAAGTATCTTTTAGATTTTGAAAAAAAACTAATAAAAAAAAGGTTTAAAATAACATAACTTTGTAATTTCTTGTTGCAATAGTATGAAGTTGTTGAAAGTTTGATTAAGAATCTTTGCTTTCCAACTTTGCCTTCAAAGTAGCCAAGATCGATTGCACTTAACTGATACATATGTAAACGTGAAAGAGCTTAGGAAAGTGATGCATCTTTTCTACTGTGATTTGATAGTTGTATCGTGAAAATCTACTATGATGTGATAGTTGTGTAGTTACAATAAAACAATTTTTCGAATTATTTCAAGACGTCCTAATTTAGCTAAAGAGGATCGCATATTGCTTGTTTTTGGGCAGCAGTTTGCCAACTTCTGCATTAGTAAATAAAAATACTAACTTTTTCATTTAATAGAAGAAGCATTTATGATTCCGTTGTTGCACTGAACAATGGCTTGATTGTATAAACGTATAAACGTTCATCGTCTCATTCAAATAGTTTTGGGTTTTTTCAGAGAGACGAATTTTTCTATCTTTCAAGAATTCGTTCCGCCTCATTTCTTCAATCACCATGTTCAGCTTGCTTATTTCTGTACTGCACTCTTTTTTGAATTTGCCCATCGTGACGTCATAGTTGCGTTTCAGCCGTTCCACCATGACGTCGTCGCAGCTCGCGCCTTTCGGACCGGGAACGCCGGCAGGTCCCTGCTCGCCCCTGGATCCTTTTGGTCCGGACTTCCCCCGATTGGCGGGAAAATTGGTTGTTTGGAAGGAACTTTCATTTTTGATAAAAACAAAGATAAAAAACATTGTGTTAAGGATATACTGTAAACATTTAAAAATAAACTCTGTACTAAATGCAATTGAAAGTGTTTAAACTATTATCGTAAAAATAAAACAACAATCAAGTCTTAGCTGTTTTTTTGGTTTTAACCTTCGTAGGAAACTTTGTCAGTAAAACTTCTTTCTCCTTTTTATATATAAAAGTAGAAAATTTACTTATAAGGTATAATTCTTTTTTTAATATAAACGAGAAGTTTTTCAACGCAAAATAAATAAAGATTAAAATCTAAATTTTTTCTTGTTTATTCAGCAAACACTGTAATTTGAAATAAATTGGAAACAATATGTTCTAAAATTTATCTTTTGTTGCAAAAATTAAAGTTAAAAGTTAAAATTTATCTTTAATTTGACCAAACTTAAGTTTTAATCATTAAAAACTTTGGTTTTTTAAGCAAATTAAAAGTGGAACTTTGCAAACTTAATTTGTTAAAAAGAAAGTTTATAGAATTTTTTTAGTTACAATAAATTTACTTTAACTAAGACTTAATATTGCTTTAACTAAATAAATTATTTTTTAATTAAAAATAAATTGTAAACTAAACTATTTCTATATTCAAAAAATTTGAAAAAAAGGTTTTATTGAATATATTCAAAATAAAAGTCTTATATTACAAAAAAAAATAGACGATTAAAAATATTTATTATTTTAGTAGTATACATTAACAAATAGAAAGTTTTTTTTCATTGAAGTAAAAGTTTTTAAGCTCATTTACATTTTTGGTACTGATAAAAAACTTGTCTTTGTAACTAGTCACTGTAACCGTAAAAAATTTCAATTTTTGAAAATAGTTTTTTTTGTTTTAAATTCTAGAAAAAAATAATTATCTTTACTAATAATCTTTTAAGCGGTTGTATAGATAAAAGATAAAAAAAGCTTTTTTAAAACTTTATGTTTTTAAACCATCCTTAAGAAATAACAATTTTCTTAGTTTTTAGTTATACGAAACTGAACTAACTTTTATTGTGCAACTTGGTTGTTTTATTCTTTAATCTTTTCTTGTACAAGCAACTAATAGCTGGCAGTGATAGTAAACAGATTCCCAACAAAATCAACGTTATGCTTAAGCTAATTTTAAGTGCTTGAAGTTGTTTTATAAAGTTGTTTTGTTGTTATTTAGCTGTTCAAAAATTATAGAACTAGGAGTTTTATACTTACAAAACTTTAATATTTTGAAAATTTTTGAACAGTTAGCTTCACTGTATAATACTACCATCTTTAAGAACATTGGTTAAGTCAAACTCTACATTTGCATATTACATTGTAAATAGAATAACTAATTAAGAGTAATTGTTTAAAAAATATATTTTAAAAACTCTACTGAACAAACTTAACTCAATGATGTAGTCACTTAACATTAATACATACGACAGTAAGACAAAAGTAATTATAAAAATTAACATTTATATAACAAAAAAACGAAGTTACTTTTATAATCTCTCACTAGGCTGACCAAAAATGTTCCTAAATAGTTTAACTAACTAGGAAAACAGTTAGACTTACTGTCTTTGTTCAAGCTTCTAAACATGCAAGTTTTTCCTTCCCATTCTGTAGTGTCACATTAATATTTTCTTTGTCAACCCAATGAAAAGTGTAGAATATCATTCTATAGTAGAATAATTGCAATGAAAAAGCGCAAAAAGTCGTCAGAATCTCGACTCCTGTTCATCATACTGTAATTAATCTTCTTGTTGAAACGTTCCACATATGATTGAACTTTCTAGTACCGAACAGAGTCACTTCGTTCTTCACAAAACAAACATGCTGGAAACACGTGTGAGTTCGTATTATGTTCAGCAAAATGCTTCACCTTGAAGTCGCTGTCATTTCCACAGTTTTCTGTGGATTTTATAAAAAATAAATTATATATTGAACTGTTTACTATTAAATCTTCTTTATGTTTCAATATATACATTCTTTTGGTTTATTAAATTTTGTTTGTTTTTAACACAAAATGAACATTGTAACAAAAATCAAGTTTTTTGTTAGTTTAGTTTCTAGTTTAAAAGTGTACTGATAAAAAAAAACACTAAGTAAATGCATGTGTATTAATTTTTTTTTTACTAGTTTATTTTTTAAGTAGTAACAAAATTTAAAATTATAAAAAGCTACAAAAAAAAATTTGAATAAATATTTAATATATCACCAATACTCCTATTATAGTTTGTTTAATTTTTGAAATAAGTTATTTTTTATTGCTTTCAAATAGTGTTTAAACCTCGTTTTAAAACTAATGTTTCTTTTATAAATTATAACCTATCGAACAAGTGTTTATTAATTCTTATATGTCAAAAGCAATTGAATTATTTAACATTAGATACTTAAAATCAATTTACACTAAACTCATTTATAAAAGCTAACCTTGAAACCGCTGTAAAAGAAAACAAAACAAAGGGCATTAAATAAAAATGTCTTTATTTTTGCAAAGCAAACTAAATACAGCAGTAAGTATGTGTTGAATAATATAAGTATGTCTTACAACGGTTTTAGTAACGGTTTAAGTTTAAATAATTAAGTTTTTATTTTAAAACCTTATAACAATATTTACCTTACTGTTTGAAATAAATCCAAAACAGTTGTTTATTAAACCACTTTATTGTTATGTATGTACTAAGCTAGTTTTAAATAATTTTTCATTACTGTCATTTTACTACTTGGTTAAAAATTAAAATTAATTACAACTTATACCCTTTCAGATACTATTACAAACTCTTAGCTAAAAAGCTTCCAGTATGCTAGCAAGATCAAAATTCGTATTAAGTTGTTGAGGAATAGCTGACGGACCGGCTAAGATTTTAACCGACAGTATTAGTACTAATAACTTAGTAGCTAGCCGCATCTTAATACAAATGATAAATAAAATTAGATTTTCAGCTCACGTGCTTTGGTATTTTTATGTGCTAAAATGTTTAGAAAAGTCAGAAGTAATTTACAAAATGCTTACTACGGCATATATAAACCTTATTCAAACTAAACTGAGTTTTATGCTAAACATAGTAGGTTTTTAACTACGTCAGACTTATATAATTTTGTTATAAAAAACAAATTCCGCAGTATTTTTCTTAATTTAACTAACATATGTTTCTATATGTCGAGCTCGTTTTGCTAGGATCTTTACTATCAAGTAATTAGCTCGGAACTTTGAATATTTACCAACACAACTAAGAACACAAACCTTAATTTAGTATTAATATTTAAATACACGTTTTCTAACTATTTTTTTTTGTTTTATTAATTTTTGTTTCCTGCAAAATTTTTAAAGAAATAGGTTGAAAACTTTTTAAAAACTTTATAAAAACTATTTCAGAAAGAAAAAAGTATTTACACTGAGATAAAATGAAGACACTATACTTATATAATTTAAATATTTAACAGTTTAATACTTTTAAATTGGTATTTTCGATACTTTCTTTACTACCCAATAGTTGGTGACTGTCAAGATAAAATAAGGACGTAAACTTGTTTAAAACTAGAATTTATCTGATTTATTATTGATCACTATATAACAATTTTCAACTGGTTATTTAGAGTTTGCAAATCTAGCGTGCATCCGGCCATGAACTGCAATTTTTTTTTTGTAGCTACGGCCAGCTAAGGACAAAATATTATAATATTAACATATTATTAATATTAATAAATATTAATATATATGCATATCTAGTATAATGCAATACACGCTAAATTTGTCTTTGCAACGAATTAAATTATTCAAAAACGAAAAATAAAATAAACATAATTTCGACAAAGTTAAACATCAATTCGACGAAATCAATTCATGCTTTAATTAATTTAATTTATTTCAGTTAAAATTTTTAAGTTAAACATCGGTTTTAGATCAGGGGTCGGCAGGCATTTGTGATCGCGGGCCAAATTTCAAGTTTACAAAGTCTTCACGGGCCGCAGTTTTAGTTTTAGTGACATTTGAATAATATTTTGGTTTTAGTTTCAGTCATACCAGAAAAAAGTTTTACTTTTTTTCACCTTATCGTTTTAAATAACTTTTAGCTATACATAGAATGACTATTTAAATTAAATTAAATAAAATTAGAATAAAATTTACATTGACTAATATACTAAAGTGTTAATAAATTTTGTACTTTCATAAGCATTTACTAAGTAAAATTAAATACTTTTGTAATTTTACATACAATTTAATTCGCTATAAAAACCAAACTTAAAAGACAATTTATTAGTTACTTTTATATATTTGTTATATTATCAACCCCTTTTTTCATATCTCTAAGAATATTAACTTCAAAATAAAAGTTTTTGCGTGTTAAATAGTTTACATTCACTAAAAAATTTAGTAATTAGTTATCTTAATAAAATTAATACCTGTTTGTATTGTAGAAAGCTAGAACAAATTCTTTAACATAATTAATTCTCGAATACTTAAATAAAATATCTTATTAGTAACTAATCTTTTACATGGTTTTCACATAAAAAGCAAAAATGTCTGAGTTGTATCAAACCAGCCTAAGTTTATTAAAAGTTTAAAAAGCTAGTAAATCAAGCTAAAGTACCTAGTAAAAATATCATCATCATTAAAAAGTACACAAAATGTAAAAAAACAAGAAAAAACTACAATTAGTAAACTACACTACAGTCATAAAAACTATCTGGGAATTCTAAGATTTATTTAAAGTGTTTGAAATAAAAGTTTCACACAAATCTGAGTTTTCAAGCTTTTAAAATAGCCTGTTTGTGTAGCAACCTAGTTAAAACAAAGTTCACAACATAAAGAAATAACGAAACTTATTAACACTAAACAAATTACATGCCAAAAAAATATAAGTCAGCTGGAATGGACAATTAACTTTCTTAAACATTTTTACAAAAGTATAAAAATTAATTGAGTCATTAGCGAAGAGAAAAGCCTCTTTTTTATTAAGCATTACAGCAATTCTTTATCTGCAAAAAGAATTTAAAAATATTAGTTGTAAAATTAAAGACGAGCAACAAAAAAAAACGTTAGTTAGAAATTATTGCGAGAAACGATAAAAAAACAAATCACCAAAGTCAGTTCCAACAAAGCAAATGATTATCTTCAGTAACTACAGAATTATCAGAAAAAAGTTGTTAAGGCAAGTTATAAAGTAGCAAAATTTATTATTAATAATGAGATACCGTTTATAATTGAAAACTTTTTTAAAGAATTTTTGTTGGCAGTAGTGAAAAACTTTTGTTTATTTCTTCAATGACAAAAAAAAAGTCCTATTTAGAAAATGCATTAAGGTTATAAAGTCGCATAAATCAAATTATGACTTTAATCAAAATGTTAAGATGAGAGCACTGATAGAAAAACTATTGCTCATCTGAGAATTTTTTTAGAGATGTTTTTTTAACTTTGACACTTTAGTATAATTTCTTTTCTTGGTTTAGTTCAAACACGAAGCACAACAATCGGTGAAATTTTACAAGTACAGTAACCTCTCGCTTCTTTACGCACTCGTGACGTTACGCACTCTCGTTTGGTTACGCATTTTATATTTCTAAAAACTTCAAAAAAAAAAATTAGTTTTTTATTATATTATACAAATTAGGTTTATTGTATAATTTTTATTTAAAATATGCTTTTAAATGCTAATTAACCTCTCTTTATCTTTAGACTTTGTAAGTTCATGTTTCTTGACTTATTGATAAACATTTAGTAAATATATCTTTAATACAATGCAAGAAAAGTTTATCCTTATGTGGGCAAAGGTAAAATTAAAAAAGTTCTAGTGACATAGAAAATTTTTATTAAATATTTTTCTTATATTTTATATATTTGTGTTCAAAAGAAGAAACCTATTACAGCACCAAATGAATATTTTTGTAAAAGACTACAAAAACAAATTTTAAAATAGACATCACACAATTTCTTAGTTGTAATAAATGCTTAATTATGAATTTGCTAAGTAGACTAGAATATTAATGTTATGTATCAAATAAGTCACATATAAATAAAGATAAAGAAAATTCTAATTATTATTAAAACTAGTAAATTTTTTCTACAAGTATTACTGTTTTACATAAATTTAAAACCTTTTTTTTATGTATAGTTTTATCTTTTGTTTTCATATTTATAAATAAAGTAAACCAATTGTTAAAAGTGAAAAAGTCCCCGGTCTGCTTTTAACTAGAAGTACAGTAACCTCTCGCATCTTTACGCACTCGTGATGTTACGCACTCTCGTCTATATACGCATTTTAGAATTCTAAAAAATATAAATTTTAATTAATGTCTTATTACCTCTGCTTTTCTACCTTTAAATAAATTTAAAAAAAATAATTTCTCAAATTCTTATGGCATGAAATAACATTCCTACTCAAAAAATCCATTGATATATCTTTAATACAATGCAAGACAAGTTTATCCTAATGTTGGTAAAGGTCAAATTAAATAAATTTGTAGTAAAAAAAACAATTTTTATTAAACGTTTTTCTTATATTTTATAAATTTTTGTTTAAAAGAAGAAATCCATTACAGCACCAAATTCATATTTTTGTAAAAGGCTATACAAACAAATTATAATAAAGAAACCACACCATTTCTCAAATAAAAACAAATGCTTAATTATAAATTAAATTTGCTTAGTAGAGTAGAATATAAATGTTAAGTACCAAAAAAGTCATATATAAACAAAGAAAAAGATAAAATCTACTTTTTATTAAAACTAGTTAAATTTTTCGACAATTATTATAAATTTATATAAATTTAAATCCTTTTTTTCTAATAAATGTATAGTTTTATCAACTTTTTCATATTTTTAAATAAAGTAAACAATTCGTTAAAATAGGAAAGTGACCAATCTGCTTTTGTCTAGAAGCAATATTAAAAAACACCCACTATAGTAAGTGTATTTGGTACCTCTCGTATCTTTACGATCTCCCGTATCTTTACGCATTTTTCCTGTGAACACAATGTGCGTAAATAAGCGAGAGGTTAGCTCAAATTAAATAGGTAGCTAAAAAAAAAACAGCAAATGTGTGTATTGATATGCAAAGCATAAAAGTTAACTTAGTTTGACAAAATCAATGTTTGAAAAATGAAAATGTATACCTAACCAAAACTTTATTAGTTTATGTTATATATATCGTTTTAATTGTGTCTGTACAAATTTAGATATTACATGTAGAAAAAACAAACTTAGAAAATTATGCATAAACTAAACTTAAACTAACTAAAGTATTTTTTAAAAAGTGGTTTAAAATATGAGCATTTTTTTAAGTTGGTGTGCATATAAATAAGTTCAAGTGCAAAGAAAACTTCTAAAAAGTTAAAATGTGTCAAAACAAAACTTAAATAAACCTTTTTTCCTTTTACTATGTTATTTTAAATGTTTTTACACTAAAACAAAACATTTACAAATAAAAAATATATAAAAGAAACTTAGGTATAAAAAATATTGGAAAGAATATCTAAGCTATAAAGAAATGACACTTTAGTTAATTACTGTGCATTACTTTTATAAAAAATGGAAAACATTTGCATATAGTTTATTAGATAAATAGGTATAATATAACTAACTTGTTAAATTCAAGCACTCTTTTTTTAGATAATTACTAGCTGTTGTAAAATAGAAGTTATTATGAAACTCAGAAAAATATCTTTTTAGAATGCTAATCTGTCTTTTTCACATTTTTAAACTAAAGTAGTAACTTCTTCTAAATATTTTTAAATGTTATACAGAGACTTAAAACCAAACTAAACAAATTAAATCGAATTATCGAAAAAAGTTTTACTTGAAATATATTTTTGCTCAGCGGGCCACTTTTACATGCTTGCGGGCCACAAAATTTTCTTTCGCGGGCCGCATTCCATTCAAAAAAATAACGTGCTCGCGGGCCGCAATTGGCCCGCGGGCCGCAGTTTGCCGACCCCTGGTTTTAGATGAATTGATTTTATAGTTTATAATTTAACTAAAAAAGAAACTTAAAGTTATTTGGTCCTATGACCATGTGTACAAAAAACTTTTCGGTTATCGAATCGCACACCACAAATATCTTTTAAAGTCTTGTCCATTCTCATTAAATCTATTTCTGATTATTACTGATTAAGGCTACTTCTCGAATAAACTTGTCTTAATTAGTGAGGTTTCGAAATAATAAGGGCTAGATTGCATAGTGTTATTGAAACAATTTGACTAAATAACTAGGCTCAACTAAAAACTTAAGCATATTTTCGACATATGGTAGAACTAAAATATTATACACTTTTTAAAACTTGAGTAAGTTTAAAAATGATATAAACATTTATTAAGGTTTAAGTTTAACGTTAAACATAAATATAAACTAAAATTTAAAAAGTTAAAAATTATCGTTGTAATTAAAGTGCAACAAAACTTATTTAACTTATACATGATTAAATCAACATTTTTTCAAGTAGTCTTGTTTACCATTTTGATTTATTTTTTAGAATTTCTAACATTACTCAAACAAACATATATATATATATATATACATTATTTTTCAAGGACATAAAATTTACAAAAAATACACAATCGTTATGTTTTTGTTTTTTATTTGTAGATGTAAAATTGCGAATTTGAATATTTTAAAATCAAGAAACGGATTTAATATTTAATCAAAATATTAAACAACAATTAAAAAGTATTAAAATTCTTCCTTTGCATCTTTCAATCCAAATTCTTTAAGTCGTCAAATATCTGCTAGCCAATAAAAAAGTTCTTTTGCCAAGTCAATAACTGGTTCTTTGTCGTATTTTCTCTTCTTTCCAGAAAACTCAACTTTAGTAGATGATTTTCTTTTAACAGAGTGGTTATTTTTCGCTACTCTGACATCACTTGCAAGTTTTTTGTCCTCCTTATTATAAATTTTCTTCTTTGAAGTCTTATTAGCAGTTGATGGTATTTTCAAAGAATTTTTCTTATCTGTGGATAAAGTTTTTACTCTAAGCTTTTGTTCTCGCCTTTTTTTGTATTCGATTTCTAAGTTTTTTGTTCGAATAAGAGCTTTTTTGTTAATTTCCGCAGCAAACCCATCTACTCTCATTAAGAATTTTCTCTCATTTTCACGGAAAAGACTTAATTGCTTACCAAAACAATTATTAAACCCAACGAAATCGTAAAAAACCCTTTGAACATTTTCTGTTAACAGATTGTCGAACGAATTTATGGCAGTATTGTAGGAAAATTCAAATATATTGTTCTGCGAATAAAGAAAGAGTTTGTCAAACTGCTTGACCAAAATGGCTTCAAGTTTTTCTGTTATTTCATCTTCATCTAGTATTTTTGAAATCGACATAAAATATTCAATTACCAATTTTTCGTGGAAGAAGCTTTTTGGCCAGTGCCTGACCAACCTTTCTACAATAAAGGTTTTGTATGACGGAAAAACGTGGATAAACTTTTTGAGTGTGCTCAATACTACAACAAGTTTATCTTCTTCTGCAACACCGTAGCGCAATTTTTCACTGTTATTCCATTCAATGTAAGTTCTGCTTTGAAATTTTTTGTAAGTGTTGAGGTAGAAAAGTATCAAGGTTTTAATGAAACTACTTTCATTGTACGAGTAGTCTGTATACTTCAGGATCACATATATCATCCTCATAAGTCCGTAATGCTCTTCCTCTATCATGCCCAGTTCCATCGCGTTCTTAAATTTTACATCACTCTCTAGGATTTTAATTTTGAGAAGTATCTTTTTCAGAGTGTTCAAGATCACATCTTTGCTGACCAAATTACGAATTATAATGTTTTTAAGTAACACATCACCGATTTGTTGAAACAGTCTGTGGTCAGTACACAAGTCGACTAGTTTTTCAAAGGACAAAGCCATGATTTCTACAAAGTTTTCGTTGTCACTAGCACCAAGGCATGTGTAAGCGAGAAACTTACAATATTTTCTGCAAGCTTTATTTTCTTTATTATTTTTGTCAATTATTACAGACAAAGTTTTATAGACTTTTCTAAACATTTTTTCTTTTTTGTAGTTTTTATCCTTGTATGACCGGATTATAGATTTGCACAAGTCCAAATCTGATAGAAATAGTTCAGAGTCTCCAAATCTTTTTGACTCGCTGAAGTTCTTCAAGGCGTTTTCAACAGCTTCAGTCTTTACTTGGTTTGCGATATACATTCTCTTTATTATTATTAATTATAACTCTGTAAAAAGTAAAAAGAGTTTTGGTTATTAAAAAAAAAGCCTAATATATAAATTTTGCTACTTACACTTAATTTTTTGATTCAACAGGAAACAATTAATGCTCATAAATAATTTTAGTATCTTTTATTTAAATTTTGTGTAAAAGAATAGTAACGAAATTTTATTTCTTCTACTTGAATTATAACTAATACATATTTGAATTAAAATACTCATTAAAACTCCATAACCTAATTTCCTGTACGGACAGAATTTATTCCTGTAGTTCAAAATTAACGCTAAGTTTCTAGCAACCTTAATTAGATAAACCAAAAAATACATTAGTTGTATAAACCAACTAGTTGTATAAGTTTAAAACAGATATTTACAATCTCTAGGTAATATTCAAAAACTTCATCAGGAAATTTTGCATACCTTTTCAATTCTATATATATATATAAGTTAAAAGTTAAAAAAGTATTCCACAGTTGCTTGTACACAGTTGCTTGTATAAAATACTGTCCCTATAAAGGCCGGGACACGCCACTAAATTCAATTTTTCAAAAGAAGGCTGCAGCATTTTCTGCGCTTTGTGGATTTAACCAAGCTTATCTATGAATTCGAAACTCACACAAACTTAGGCTGTAATGATAGCACCTATCATCTTTCTAGTTGTTATTTTTTATTTTTTGATCTCATTTTCTCAATTTCTATTTCTACGCTCGCTAAATCGTCGAAGCGAGAATGATTAGTTCAACAATGTTTACAAAATTTAAGTGTAGGCCCGCGAGCTTGTGAATCAGGACTGCTAAACCAAATTTTAATATCTATGCTAGATATAAAGGAAGTTAAATAAATAGAAATATGTTCTTAGGACTAATTTATAAGAGATAAATTATTTCCATAGTACTAAAAGGTCACCTAGATAAGTTAGCACTTTGTCGAAAATAAACAAATTGAGTAATTTTTGTTTAATGAAACTTAAATGCCCACTTATTACTAAATTTTTTAACATTTGGGCCGCCAACTAAAATTAATTAATTCAAACTAAAAATAAAAAGAAAAAGACGCAATATAAGCAGCTAAAAAATTTGAATCCGTCAAAGCTGCATTTCTAAGTCATCTGTACTTATCTGTCTACTTGTTGCAGACATGATGCTTCTCATTCTGTATCCTAAATGTTACGTGTTACAGTTATTGCATTTTGAAGAACAAAAAGTTATAAAGTAATTAGAGCTTAATTTTTATATTCAGTAATATTAAAAAATCTAATACTTATAAGATAAAATTAACTAAAAAGTTAATAAACTTATTAAATTTTTAAAACTATATAAGAGGGTGTAGCTAACCTACTACTTATTTACTACTCGTATCTATAATACAAAACTAAAGGAAATTAAAACAAATAAAGTTGAAAAGAAATTGTTTGACATTTTTGAAAACTCAAATTTAACCTGTGTTTTACAAAATAATCAAACTAGCTTACTTCAGCCTTTTACTTTCAATTTTTTTTAATTAATTTTAGTTGCCCAGAATCTTTAACATACCTGTTTGATATACAAAACATATGTCTTTACCTACTTATTTAATTTAACTAGACTGTAAAAACTCTGAGGTTAATGCCTAGTAGTAGAAAGCATTTTTAGTTTCACAATTTAAATTAAGTGAGCACATTTAAAATAAAACAGTAGTATTAGGTTGGTGTTCTACACTCAAATTAAGTATCTTACTTTATCTATAGCAAAGTTTTTTTAATATTTAAATAGCTTTAAAGACAAATTTAGTATAATTTATCTTGTAAAATGGCAGAAATGAATTTAAGCAAGGTATTAAAACATGTTTAACTAAGATTTATTAATTTATATCAGATTATAAATAGGATTAAAAATCAAAAACCGGTACAAATAACTACTAATTAAGATTGATTGCGTTAAATACTTTCGTTGAAACATATTAAATTGATATGAAAAATTAAAACTTCAATTTACTAGAGACAAAAATAAAGTACAGTTTTAAAATAGTAGTATGAAGTTTAAAAGAGTCTAAAATATCCAAAATTTCTTTAAGTTTTCCTAATCTTGAGCTCAGATAAATATTTAAAATTATTATAACTGTCTCGTACTTGAGATAATTAATTCATAAAATACTTTTGTTATTTAATATTTAAAATAAAAATTAACAAACAATTATGTCCATTAGAACTGTTTAGCTAGAGTAAAAATGAACTAATAGTTCTTGAAATATTATTCTCTTATTAAATAAGGGTCAAATGCCTAATAAAAAAATACTTTTGTTTTATAGGATATTTAGATTTTACTTTTCGTTTTTTAATTTTTACTATTAACAGCTTGAAAAAATATTATTATTATGTTATCAAACTTCAAGGATATACAGAAATTTGTTATATGAATTTTGTAACCAGCTGTTGTATTTTAAATCTATGTGATCAAAATCTATAATTCGGTAGGTCTGTAAAAAAAAGATTACTAGTTTTTAAGTTTTATAGAAAAGAATTTCCGACTATTCGTATAAAGTATAAGTCTATCAAGTTTGAATCAATTTAAAATTTCACAATTTTGCATGAGCTAAATCAAGCAGCTTGATGAGACATTTTGAGTTTTTTAAAGATATGAAAAAAAAATTAAAACCCAAAATCAAATTTAAATATATTTAGAAATAGAACAAAAAATACATGTTTCAAAATAATTAGATTTAGAGCATCTTTAGGCAGCCTGAGTGTTTTCACAAATAGATTCAACCACCTTGAGTTTTTCAAAAGTTTGAGCTAATCTGATTGTTTGATACGGCTAAATTATATTGACAACTTATGATTTATATTAATATGGTTGCAAAGAAATGTATCAGTTACAAAAAGTAAGCTTGATTGAATCATCCTGAGTTGCTAATAAAGATGTATAAAATTAGAAAACAAAAATTATAATGTTATGTACTTAATCAAGGATAAAAACTATATAGTTATAAGTTAACTGTATAGATTGAAGGATTTAAATACTTGACTAAAGAAAAAGAAATTAAAAAAACTAGCCTGAAACTTAGGTCAAAGTTCCAAAATACCTATTTATAACCAAACTAACTACCTAGTCATTAAAATAACTTGGCCAACCTAATTAAATAAAATATTATCATTTACTTCTTAAAACCAGAAAAAACACAATCATATAAACTTTGAATTTTGTATAAAAATATTTTTTTTAAATGATGAGCTTATGTAATACTTTAAAAATAGTTTAAATGTGATACATTTGAACCCTAAAAAAGTTTCTATAAACATATTTAGATAAAAGTGCTATTATACTTTCAATTTAATTAAAAATTGAGATTAAACAATCAATTTTACTTACAAACTTTTAATAATATTTTTTGATTTAACTTTAGATATGACTATTTAAGAAAATTATTAATATATTATTTTCTTAATTTGATTAGTTTACAAATAAATAAAATTAGTTATTTTATATTTAAAATTAAACTTGTCCTATTATGCATAATACTTTTAATGGAAAAAATTTTTAGAGTAGCCACTCTTCAAGTCTTAAAAAACATTACTGATTGACCTTAAAATGTCCTTAGCAATTTATAGTTTTTATAATCTTTATAATAATCTTAAATTAAAAAAATTTATAAGTCTAAAGATTAATTTCTAAATTAAATCTTTTATAAATCAAATGTTTGTTAAAAATTGGTTGTAAAATATCGATAGATCGAAACTGGCAGTTTACCAATGTCTTGAAAAAATAGTTTGTGATTTTTAAACATTCTTCAACCTATCTTGTGTTTTATATAAAATAACCAACTAGCCTGAGTCATAAAAGTGTTTTTTTTTTAATTTTGAATTATCTTAAATCATTATTAGTCATTTGAGGTTTCCAAAATAATAAGAATGTTATGGATGTAGAGGTAATCTGCATCTACTAAACATTTCATATTTAGATGGAAGAAAACAGCTTGTCAGCCTAGAAGGACTTCAGTCAACCTGTGAAAAAAGTGAAGTTGGGTACCAGAATTGCCTAGTATTAGAACCTTTTTTTTTATTAATAGATATTATTTATGACTTACAGAACAATTCAAGTCTAAACATCCTCAATTTTGTTCATCCTTATTTGTTGAAAAGAATGTGTAAAAATAGTAAAACAAAAAAAGAATTTGTGTGGTTAATATAGAATTTAACCTAAATAACTACTGTATATATAAAAAGACTTAAAAGCTAGACTTAAATAAAAATAAATGAAGATAAAAACAAATTTCGAAGCAATATAACTAGATTAAATTTTGAAAAAAATTCAAAACTACTTTAAGTTATGAAAATAATTAAAAAAAAAAATTAGCTCATCTAATCTTTTGAAAAAACAATTACGTTAAGAGTTACCTTAGTTTGTAGCAACTTATTAATTGTGTAATTCTAGGCATATTTTCCTATATTATCATTTACTTATTAAAACCAGAATAAAAACACTCATATAAATTTAAAAACGAAGTAATTTTTGAAAATATTTTGTTTAGAAAAGATGAACTAAAGAAGTAATTCCAAAAACTTTTTTTTGTGAGACTTTTTAAATCTTAACCATACTTTTAAAAAAATTAATTACAAAGTAGTACTACTATACTTAAAAATATCACAATGGCCCATTAATTTTACCTAAATGTATAATAATGTAAATTTATCTATAACTTATACTGTTTTATTTTATTTGTTTTTACTATATTATTTATTTCTAGACAGGATAAGAAAAAACTTATTCATAATTTTTTACTATTTTTATTTTTAAATTAAAATTGGACACGTTCTGTCAGAATAATAGTATTTTCACAAAAATGTTACATGGTAGCCACTCTTTAAGTGAAAAAAACTATACTAAGGGATCTTAATATGTCCTCCATCATCTTAAATTTTTAATAATCTTAAAAGAAATTCTAATTGTATAATTAAATACTAAACAAACTTTCAATTTATAGAATAGAAAATAGAATTACAGAATTACAAAAAAGTTTCTCAGAATTTAAGTCTGATTTTTCTTCTAAATTTAACAAGTTTGAAGCTAAATTCTCCAAATATGCTGATGCTATGCAGAAAAGTGAACCAACAGAATTTATCACAAACATTAGTACCAAATTAAATTTAGTAGCAGAAAAAATAGATGCTGAAAATGAACAAAAACTGAAAGAAAAGAAGGCTTTAAATGTAATAATATTTAACATTCCAGAAAGTAAAAATCCAACTCATAATGCACTAGAAAGTTGCAAAAATGATTTAAAAATAATTCAACAAGTATTAGGAGAAAATAAAATGAAAAAAGAAGAATTTAAGTCACTTTATCGAGTTGGTAAAATTGCAGCTAACAAAATCAGACCAATTATAGTCAAATTAAATAATTTAGCATCCAAACACAGGCTGTTAAGACTGAGAGATTTGAAAATGTTTAATGGTGAAATTGAATCAAAAGTCTACATCAACCCTGACAGAACTCTCTTGGAAATTGAAGCTTTCAGAAAATTGAGAAAAGAAGTTAAAATAAAGCAAGCCATCGCTGGTGAGAATAAATTGGACATAAAATATGTTATAAGGAACAACAAGATAGTTGAACTGACAAAACAGCCCTTTCGTTACCGCTCCCAGGACATCTGGGATTAGTGGAGGAAATCGTGAGTCAACGGGTATAAACTTATTAAGTGATAGGATTAATTTTAACACTAACAAGTTTTCTTATATAAATTGTAACAACAACTATTTAAAAGTTTGTTACACTAATATAAGATCTGTTTTAAATAAATTTTATATTTTAGAGAACTATATAAATTTGAATAACATTGATTTATTTTTTTTGACTGAAACATGGTTGACTAATAAGGTTAACGATGCCACAGTGTGTCCTTTTAACTATAACATTTACCGAAGTGATAGGTCTAGTAGGGGTGGAGGTGTTGCTATCCTTTTCAAAAATTCGCTTAAAGTTATTAAAGTTAAAAACGATTCTATCTCTACTAGCAACATCAATTTTGAATACCTATGTGTAGATGTAATTTTTAAAAAGATGAAATTAAGATTTTGTTTTGTCTACCTTCCTCCACTGTCTGCTAGATGCGCACTGACTGTTCAAAATGTAATCAAAATGATTAAAATGTTTTTTCCAAAAGAGTGTTCTTTTTATGTTCTTGGTGATTTTAATATGCCAAATATAGATTGGAGGATTCCTAGCACAGATTTCAATAAACCCCATGAGTGTTTTCTTAATTTTTGTACAGACAATTTTTTAACCCAAGTAATTGAAAATCCAACCCATAAGAATGGTAACATTCTTGATCTCATAATTTGCAATCATTTTGGTCTAGATAGAATCATATCACACTCAACTAATTTTCCATTAACAAACACTTGTGACCATAACTTGCTTTCACTAAAAATTAAAATTGAAAATAAAATAGTACCTATTGCTAAAGAAGTCTCATATGACTATAAAAAAGCAGATTTTGAAAGCATCAATGATTTCCTGTCAAAAATTAATTGGACCTCTTTATTTAAAAATTCAGAAAATCTCCAGCATTTCTACGATCAATTCATCAGCTCAATCCAAATCTCAATCAAACGTTTTGTTCCAATTTTTTCTAAAAATAACAAAAGTAAAAAATATCCATCTCATATTAAAAAGTTATTAAAAGAAAAAGCGAATCTATACAAAAAAAGTAAGACAAATAAATCACTTTTGATAAAATACAAAAACAAGTCTAAAGAATATCAATTAGCTGTTAAAAAATACAACTTTGAATATGAAAACAAATTCTGCAAAAACCCAAATTTAAAAAAGTTTTATAGCTACGTGAAATCTAAACTTAAGTTAAATAATTCCATACATCTCTTATATGATAATGATAAAAACAAAACAGTAACCTCAGATTTTGAAATAGCAACACTTTTTAACATAAATTTTCAAAAAGTTTTTAAAAAAGACGAGAGTTACCAGTCTTTTAAGCTACCCCAAAAGAATTGTAATAAGATGCAAAATTTATTCATAACCTATGAAGACATTATAAGTTCAATTAACCACTTAAAAGATAAAATCATAAGAACGCCAGAAAACATTCCACCCTATTATATCAAGCATGTTATCCAATGAATAATATTTCCACTTTCATTAATATTTAATTGCTCTCTAGAACTATCTGATGTTCCTAAACAATGGAAAACATCTTTTATTATTCCTGTGCACAAGAAAGGTAATATACACGATGCATTAAATTACAGACCAATATCTCTAACAAGTGGCTTTTCAAGAATTTATGAACATATTGTATCAGTAAAAATTCTCAATCACCTCTCTGATAACAAATTATTAACTAACAAACAGTTTGGTTTTGTTCCAAACCGCTCATCAACCATTCAACTGTTAACATGCTTACATTCCTGGTTAGTTCCTTATCTCAAAAATGAATTTACTAAAGTAGTTTATACGGATATTCAAAAAGCCTTTGATTCAGTATCACACAAAAGATTATTAAAAATTTTAAATCAGTATGGGCTACATGAAAGCTTAATTGATTGGTTTGATAACTTTTTAAATAATAGATCACAAAGAGTACTCATCAATAATACGCTTTCTGACTCTTTAACAATCTACAGTGGAGTACCACAAGGTGGTGTAGTTGGTCCCCTTCTCTTTTTAATTTATATTAATGATATTTGTTCAAACATTGATATTAAAAGTGTGTTAAGCTTATTTGCAGATGATGCCAAAATCTTTAGTCAGTCAAATACTTCATTACAACTATCTTTAGATAATATTTACATATGGTTAAAAACAAGAAAACTAAACTTAAATCCTAGCAAATGTAAAATTCTAACCATTAACAAAAAAGAATCTTCTCCAACTGACCTCTTAATCAATAACATCAAGTTACCAGAAATTAAAGTTTTTAAAGATTTAGGAATTTATATTTCCAAAGATTTGAAATGGAATGAACATATCAACTATTTATATAAGATTGCAAAAACTACATGTTATCAAATATTGAAAAGTTTTAAAACTAATTCTGATTCAATTCTGACAAAACTATTTAAAACATACGTTCGCCCTAAACTTGAGTTTAGTACCCAAATTTGGTCACCCCATTTAAAAAAGGATATTAACAAAATTGAATCTGTGCAAAGGAGTTTTACCCGTCATATTTGTAATCGTTGCAACATATCTTACACGTCATATAATGATAGAATGATTAAATTTGGATTGAAATCACTGGAATATAGAAGATGGGAATTTGATTTATTAATTCTTTACAAAATTATCAATGGCAAATATAAAAGTTTTTTTGACCAGTTTTTTAATTTTTCCCAAAATAAATATCAACTAAGAGGAAATAATTTGAAAATAAAATGTAAACATGATTTTCAAAACAGTCAGTGGCAAGGCGCATTTTTTCACAGAGCAAAAGCTATGTGGAACAGACTACCTCAGGATATAGTATCTTGTGAGAGGGTAGAACAATTTCGTTTAAAGCTAAAAAGATTTGACTTAAATACGATAAATACCAGTAAAATTAACTAATTTTCCACTGTAACAAAAGGAAAAATATTCGTTTCCCTACGCCTCCCCCCTACAAACTGTTAGTTTACTTATATATTTTGTAGTTATGAATATTGTTTTATAAGCCATGATTTTAGACAAACTTCTTTACTGTGTGTACTAAGTAATATATAAATTTGAATTTTTTGAACTGAATTTTCAATTTAGTTCATTTGTTTATCATATTGTGTTTAACTTTGTGTTTCCATTTAAATTATGTTTGTATATATATATATATATGTATAATTTATCTTAAAGTTTTGAATATAAGTTTATTTTCTTTTTCTCTTTTTGTGTGTCCTGTTTAAGTGGCTCAGGTTTTGATGCCTGAGTCCAACAGTGCACAATAAACAATATAATAATAATAATAATAATTTAAAAGCTTTTTTAAAATAAGATTTTTTTTAAATGGTTATAAAATATCATTATATTGAAAGTTGAATAATTAACACTTATTTAAGACTTAAAATAGCTTGTGATTTTGAAACAATCCTTAAGCTACCCTGTGTTTATTATAAAATAACCAAGCTGCCATGATATATCAAAGAGTTTTTTTATTTAAGGCTAGCTTGAAATATTTTAAATCATTCTGATGTTTTGAAAATTTTTTAAATTGTTTTCAATATCTTAAGTTTGTGGCAACCCTATTGTTACTAGAAAGTATAAATTTATAACATTTTAAATTTTAAACTTACTGCATTTAAAACTAGTTGAAACCTTTATGTATAAAAGATTTAGAACTTTAATCTAACAAATAACTTAGTTAAGAGTTTTTAAGAAATACTTTAGCTATCCTTTAGACTTTTGTGATTCCACTTAGTGTTTGTTGAAAAATACACAGATCTTTGTTAATTTTAATTCATTGACCAAAACTTAGAGCTTATACATGATCTAAACTTTCATTACAGTTGCTTATTATAGAACAGAATGTTTGGAATAAAGCTTTGGCGTTTTAAGAAGGAGTATTTATACTAATTTCGAAAATTTCCCCAAAACTAAAATGGCTTTTTTGTGAAAAAAGTCTTAACGAGAACTTAAAATGTCAAAAAAAGGATGCAATAACAATCAATAATAATTGTAAGATCGTGAGCCATTTGAAAGGAAGTAAGCAACTTTAAAAATAGTAAAAGATTGTAATATGAAATTAAATAATAAATAAGGTAAAATGAGAGAGTGGTTAATAAATAAAATGCAAAATAAGGAACCAGGACTGTATTTAACTTTTATCATGAAACAAATCATTTAAAATTATCATATTAGATAATATAATAATCTTTTAAACACCCTAAAAATTACCTGTACCCCTAATTTAAAATGGTGCTTTCGAAAAATAAATCTATGTGCACTAGCGTTCACCAGTGTACATTTTTATGCCCACCTGTGTAGATAAAACATTCTTTCTAAGGAAATTTGAACTTTATAGTATAATATGCAGTCTGCTAAACTGTTAACTATGTATTTTCAGCTCTAGTTTAATTTTAACTTATAAATAATAAGCCAGTAAGATATTTATCTGATAATTTTGGCTTGTCGACAAAAATATTTTTCATTTACTACTAAACACCCTTCTTGCTTATTCTACATTTTACTTGAAAACATTGCAAAGGCATAACTACTTTCTAATTAACCGATTTTCAACTAGGGGGTAAATTCCTTCGTTTAAGGGGTCAAGTTTTATTTGTTTGAAGTTAGGTACACCAATGTTATTAAATTGTCATAACAATTAATAACTAACTCTTGCAAGCCTGTAAATAACTTGGAAGATTACAATTCTAGGTCTAATAAAGATTAAAAAAATGTGTGAGGTACTTACTTAGAATGGAAAATAAGTAGATAGTGGGTACATTGTCGGAATTAAATGGATAATTAAGTGATTTTCGTGAATTAAATGCGAATAAATTGTATGACCCTGCAGGAACAACTTTGTTTTTACATCTTGTCTGCGGACTTATGACTTTGCCTATTCCTGCTCTAAATACTCATTTAAAAAATACAGGAGGGTATGTTAGAGTTTTTTAATATCAATCTATAGACAAACACATTGCAGCTTTATAGTTAATTAAATAATTTTAACATTGTTTCGACTTGTCATTAGTCATTTTAAATAAAAAGCTGCGCAAAATAACTAAAAATTAGTGTTAATACAACTAAATATACAAAATAACTTAGTAAAAAAGATATATACCAATCAGTTATTTAACAAAATTGTAAAGTACAGTACAATTACTGTTTACATAAGTTTAGGTTCATTAAAAAACAATTTGTGCTTAAAAAAATAATTTATATATCTCATTTTAAAGTGTTTTATAATACACTTGTAACAGAATTTCATTTTTTTTATTTAAATTTGAGTTAATACATATTTGAGTTGGAATACTAATTAAAACACAATAAAATATTTTACGTTTAAAATTCTTGTACGGCAAGATTTAATTCCTGTAATTCAAAATAAACGCTTAGTTTCTAGCAACCAAAATTTTATTAGCCGTAATAAAAACTAAATTACTTATATAAGACTAATCAGTTAAACTCGTTTAAATCAGAGATTTCCTTTTTCTAAAGCAGAATCAGAAGCTTTACCAGGAAATTATATAAATATCTTATTTCTATCTAATTAAAAAAATAAAATATATATTACAATTGCCTGTTCAGTCTTTTTTAGTAGTTTTGGATTTAAAAAAAGCATTAGAAATGTAGATCAGTGGTTGTCAAGCTCTTGAAAGTTTGTACACACTTTACTGCGCATTATAATTTATGTGCACCCTAAGTTACAAAATACTGCGTTTGAAATGGCCGGGACACGATACTAAATTAAATTTTATAAGAAGGCTGTACATACTTCTGCGCTTTTTTGACTGAACCAAGATTATTTATAAATTAAATGTTAACAAAACTTAAGAGGAAACCAGCCTGCGAGCATGTGAACCTGACCTGCTAAACCAAATTTTGATACTTGTACTAGATATTCTATAAATAAATAAAAAGCAAAAAAGATCCTGAAATTAACTTATGGTAGATATAAAACTTCCATAGTATTAAAAAGTCACATAGGATTAGCATTTATTCAAAAAAAAAATTAATTTTTGTGTAACGAAATTGAAATTCCCCAGCCCACCTTTCACTAAGTTTTTCTACACTTGGCCCGCCAAGGAAAAATGTTTCCAACTCCTACCTTAAATATTAATTTAAACGAAAAAGCTAAAAAAAACACTCGAAGAGCAGTTAAAAATTAAAACTGTAAAAGCAGGGTTTCAAAATTATCTGTACTAAATTGTTTACTTGTTGTTGATATGATAAAACTTATTCTGTATCCTAAAGGTGTTGCAATTATTGCATTTTCAAGAAAAAAAAGTTTAAGATAATTAAAGCTGATTTAATTTTATCTGATTTTTTTAAATATTTGGTTCTTTAACATAAATTTACTAACAAAAACAACAAATTTAAAACTTTCAACACTAATTTAAAAATAATAGGTAAACTATAAATTTTTGCTGCCTTGATTTTGAATAGAATATCAAAAGAACTTAACATAAATAATGTTGAAAATTAGTCAAAAAAAACTATCAGATCCTATGTCAGCCTTATATATTTAGAATTTTTTTAACTAGTCTTAGTTATCCTGGATATGCGACATACTTAGTTGGTATATAAAATTTATGTTTTTATGTAATTAAAACTTAATTTATAGCTATAAAATAAACGTTCTGAAGTTAATACCTAACAGAAGAAAAGTTCTGCTTAAACTTAGTTAGTGTTTTATTTCTAGTTTTACTTTAAATAACAAAGCACATTTAAAAAACTGTAGTTGTAGATTAATGTTATACACTTAAAATAAATATCTTACTTTATCTATGGCAAGTTTATTTGCTTTTAAAATATCTTTCAAACGGAACTTAGAATAAATATTTTTGTTAAAATTCCAAAAAAAAACATTAAGTTAGTTATTTTAACATGTTTAATTAAGATTTACTAACTTATACCAGAATTGATATTATTAACAAAAAGAATTATAAAATATTATTATAAGTCAAAAACTGGAACACAACACTACTAGTTAAGATTGATAACCCAAAATATTTTCGATATAACAAGTTAACATAATACAAGAAATTAAAATTTTTCTTTACTAGAGGAAAAAAAATTAATGCAATTTTATAATGCCAGTCTGAAGTTTAAAAGAAGTTTTAAGTAATAAGAATCACTATAACTTTTCCTAGCCAGCTTGAGTTCAATTTTTCGTTTAAAAATGTTTAAACTGTTCAGGACCTAAGTTAATATTTTTTTAGTTTAAAAAATTCATTTTAATTACAACAATTCATTAGAAACTTTTAGCTTGAGTAAAAATCTAAAGAATTTATAAAACATAAAATATTATTCATATATCAAAGATAAGCCTTAATTGTCTACTTAAATATTAGTTTTGTGATTTACATAATTCTTTGTTCTTACTTTTTATTATTAAACTTAAGCTTTTAATAGCTGGAAGCCAATAGTTGTTACTTTTTAATCAAGCTTTAAGGATATTAAGAAAATTAAAAAAAAAACATTGCAATTAATCTGTCATACTACAAACCCATCTCATCAAACTGAATAAATATTTTAGTATGTGCATAAAAATACAGAAATTACTTGTATTCAAGTCCCAGCAAAAAGAATTTATAATTATT
This sequence comes from Thalia democratica, assembly GCF_965202585.1. Classification (NCBI taxonomy): domain Eukaryota; kingdom Metazoa; phylum Chordata; class Thaliacea; order Salpida; family Salpidae; genus Thalia; species Thalia democratica. Next base: position 8,794,914 of record NC_139170.1, read on the forward strand.
TATTATAACTTTATCAAGTTTAAATTTTTTGAAATAAATACTCAACAATTTTGAAAAACTAGGATGAGTCACTTTAAACTAGCTCTAGCTATCTTAAAATTTTAGAAGGTTGTGAGTAAACTTGAAACCAAAAAATTAAACTACTAAAAAATAAATATTAAAAGGTTAAGGTAAGAGTAGCCTGAGATTGTGGCAACTTAAAAATTATCTAATTCTAGGCCTATCTTCCATTATTTAATTAATTTTTAATAAAACCAGAATAAAAACACTCATATAAATCTTAAAATGAATAATTTTTAAAAAATATTATGTTTAGAAAAGATAAGTTAAAGTAAAAATTTTCCTAAATGTGAAAATTTTTAAACCTTAGTTATACTTCTTTAAACATGATTATAAAGTTGTGCAATTAAACTTAAAATAAATCACAATAACCCATTAGTTTTATCTAAATGTATAATTACCTAAATTAAACTATAAGTGATATTGTTTTGTTTAATTTGGTTTTAGTATGTTATTTATTTTCAGATTGGATTCAAATATCTAGTTTATAATTGTTTAAAAAAAATTTATTTTAAAATAGAAATTGGACATGGCTTGTCAAGCATAATATTATTTTTACAAAAATGTTACATGGTAGCCACTTTTTAATTGACAAAAACTTTACTAAGGGACCTTAAATGTCCTTTGTCATCTACAGTTGAATATACTTAAAAAAATCGTACTTGAATAAATAAAATACTAAACAAACTTAGAATTTAAAAGGTTTTTTAAATTAAGTATTTTTTTTAAATGGTTATAAAATATCAATATATCGAAATATAAAGAATTAACACTTATTTAGAATTTTGATAAAAATAGCTTGTGATTTTCAAACAATCTTTAAACCATTTTTTTCTCTTGTTTATTACAAAATAACCTAGCTGGCACAAGTCATCCCAATGTTTTATTTTTTAATTCAAGACTAGCTTAAGTCATTCTAAGTCATTTTAAGGTTTTCAAAATTTCAAACTGATTCAATATTCTGAGTTTGTGGCATTCTTAAAGTTACCAAAAACTTGATATTTCTAACATTTTAAATTTTTAATTTACTGCATTTAAAACTAGTTAAAATATTTCATCAATAAAAAAAAGAACTTTAATTTAAATTAAACAAATAAATTACTTAAGAGTTTTAAACTAATATTTTAGCTATGCTTCAGATTTTTGTGGTTCTACTTCGTGATTGTTGAAAAAAGTATAAATTTTTTAATGTTAATCAATTCACAACAACAAAGAGCTTATATATTTTCTAAACTTTTATTACAGTTGTATATTCTAGAATAAAATGTTTGTAATAAAGCTAAGATTTTTAAGAAGGAGTATGTATAATAATTTAAAAAAATTCCCCAAAACTAAAATGGCTTTTTAATGAAAAAAGTTTTAAAGAGGGCTACAGAGGTAAAAAAAAGAATGTATTAGTAATCAATAACAACGTTAAAATTGTAAACCATTTAAAAGGAAGTAAGCAACTTCAAAAAAAAATATTGTAATATAAAATTAAGATATAAAGAAGATCAAATGAGAAGAAGAGTTAATATCTAAAATGCTAAATAAAGAACCAGGGCTGTATTTAGCTTTTATATTGAAACAAATCGTTGAAAAAAATTTGAATTAACTTAAATTATATTAATTAAAATTTGAGTAAAAATTTTAGACATAAAAGTCTTGCAAACTATCATAAAAAAGTTTGTCTAGGTAAATTATTCAAAAATGCTATTTATAAGTACATGTCAGCCTAAGGCTGTGTCAACTCTGTATTAGTTCAACTTTGAGCTACTTTCCCAAATTTTTTCATTTATTTATTAATAGAAGAAATTGCAACACTCATACAAACTATAGAATGAATTTCAGAATTATCGTTTTATAGATGATGAGCTAAATTAAAGCATTAGAAAAACACATTTAATATGAAAGTATTTGAACCTTAAGAATATTTTTTTACATATTCAGAAAGTAGTATTATTATACTCTATATAAAATTAGAAATAACCAATAAACCGTAGTTTTTACACTAAGCATAATGGTTTATCTTTTAACTATAAATATTGCTGAAATTTTTTATTAACTTCTATACTATTTTAAGCTATGTTAGCTAAAATAAAAAAAATTGATTGTTTAGTAATATTTGTTTTACAATTTCAGAATTTGGTCTTTCCCTTTATAGCAGTATATTGTTATTTGAAAAATTTTACTCGATTGTAACTTTTGGATAGACAAAACCCTTATACAGTGATCAAAAACTATATTATATGACCTTAAAATTTCCTCAGTCATCTTTAGTCTTTAAAAGTCTTTTAAATCTTTTAAATATAAAAAAAAATCGTGTTTGTTGAAGAAAAAAGAGATTTTTCTTAATGTCAATTTATTGACCATAACTAAGAGCTTATACATATTCTCAACTTCGATTACAGTTGCTTACTCTAGAATAGATTGTTTGTAATAAAGCTTTAATTTTTAAAAAGGAGTAAATAAATTTTTTCTAAAAAATTCCCCGTAGCTAAAATGGCTTTTTGATGAATAAAGTTTTAAAGAGGGCTAAATATGTAAAAAAAAGAATTTAATAGTAAACAATGTAACCATAAGATAATAAACCAATCGATAGGAGGTAAGCAACCATAAAAATAAAAAAGATTGTAATATAAAATTAATATATAAAGAAGGTCAAATGAGAAGAATGGTTAATATCTAAAATGCTAAATAAAGAACTAGGGCTGTATTTAGCTTTTATATTGAAACAAATCGTTTAAGTAAAAAAAAATAAATTAACTCAAAATCTTTTAAAGATCCTAAAAATACGTGCACCCCTAATTCAGAAAGGTGTTTCCCAAAAAAAATTTTTATGTACACTAGCTTGCACCTGTGTACACCTTGACGACCACTGGTGAAGATAAAATTATTTTACTAAGGAAATTAGAATTTTATAATTGTATAATAGGCAATCTGCATTAGCTAAAAAAATAGTATTTAGATCAGGGTTTCCCAAAGTGGGCGATATCGCCCCCCTGGGGGCGATTTTAGTAATTTGGGGGGCGATAATTAGTAAGGGGTCGAAAAGGGGGCGATTTTAAAATTTTGGGTTGTCATAAAATTTTTACTTTTTATCTTGCTCTTTTTTTAATTTTCGCTTGCTATCAAATATTTGACCCAGAGGTAAAACTTAAAAAAAAAGTTTATTGTGTTTACGTAAAATATAGAGAAAAAAATCAAGTACTTATGACTCATACTTTTAAGTTAATTACATATTTTCAATTATATATTTTCTTATTTAACAATTACGTAGATTATAGACGATCGGAATTTCTCTCACTATTTTTTAACGTTACATATATGTTATTTAGGATCATAAGTGGTTTGTAAAAATCTATGTAATCTATATTAACTATCACCTCATGATATTTCCAATAGTTTTTTGAAAAGTCATTAAGTTAGACTAAAAATTAAAACTATACAGGGTTGCTAATTTAGCTAGAAAAATCTGGAACTTGACAATTTAGGCAAAAAAAATCTAAAAATCTGGAATTTTTAACAATTTCAACATATTAAGTAGTAAAATTTCGATTTGACACAAAAAGCTATCATATAGATAAAAATATGGATCCCTTTGTGGCAGATCTTTTTAAAGTAAATGACTCACAGGAAACCTTTTCAGACTTACAAACTGACCTTGAACTTAAAGTAATTTTTTCCAAAGAACAATATGAAAGCTTTTGGACTCAACAAAAACTAAGGCAAAAGTATCCAATCATTTGAGAGAAATTTAGATCGTTTTGTATAGTTTTTCCTTCTAGCTATGTTGTTGAGAAAGCTTTCAGTTTAGTTATCAACATATTGAGCAAAATATCTAATCTAGATATTTGTCAAGGAGGTGACTTGAGGCTTTATTTGACTGATTTAGAATCAGATTAGAAAAACTTGCAAGCATTCATGAACCTCATCCTTCGCTTTATATTAGAATTCAGTAGCAGACATTATTTTATAAAAGTTTTTTTATTTATTTGATCTTTTAAAATACTTCTTATTTAACCTGGTTTGTATTGTATTTAAGTAGTCTTTTTATATTAAAAATTCTTTTAAGTTATTTATTTTATAACAGGTTTGCATAACGCCTAATAAATATTAATTACGGTAGACTTCCTCTTGAGTTTGAACTTTTTACCCCAAAAAAAAGTGCAAAATTATATTATCTTAAATTTAACTTAAATAAAGTCTATTACTAACTAAGTATTAATAAAACGAAAAATACACAATATTTAATAGCTTATATAGATCTTTTTTTTTTATGAATGTTTGTTTTATGTCGTTTTAGTTGATTTCATGTTTATTGATGACGTTATTTTAATAACATATTTAAATTTATAATTAAAAAAAAAAATTGTAATAACTTTAGAGTTTAAACTTTTTGATTTTGTTCAAAGTGCGATCTGAAGAGGAAGTATACTGTATTTATAAAGTGGTTTATGTTTTAAATATGTTAATAGCTTTATTTTGACCTGGTTAACTTTTAGTTTATAGTTGTCGATTTACATTACACTTAAAGTTTTTATAGCATAGTGGTTAAAGTATTTGTTTGAAATAAATTTATTTGACATATTTTTTTTATTAATTGTTTAATCTGTATGAATAAAAAAAAACTTGACAAACATTAAAGTTTTCATTTCAAAATTTATTTTTTGGTTTTAAAAGAGTATAGATTTGATTTCTCTATTTGAAATGACTTCAAATTTTTTCATTTAAAAGAAAATTAAACTTAAATTTATTTTCTAACTTGATTTTTAATTGTTAGAAAATCTATATATTAAATAATTTTAAACTATTTATCAACTCTTTTTTGTTTTATCTTATTTTTTAATATATTAGCAAATAGAATATGTTGTTTATTTTGTTAGTTCAACACTAGCTTTTAGTTTTTCACTATTTTCCTCTGGTAAATTATTATAGGCTAATAACTAGAGAAAAAATAAAAATAAACAGTATTAAATAAGCCATCAAAAAGACTGCTACAGTTAGAAAACAAAGTTTTAACATTATTAAAATAATTTTTTATTGATTTCTTTTTGTTCACAGAATTAACTGTAAAACATTTGATTTTTTTGAGTTTAAATTAAGAAAAAAAATGTTAAAACTAAAGTTTAGTTTCCTAAAGGTTATTCCAAGTCAAATACTATTTAATGGTATTCTACTACAAAACATATAGTTTAAAAAGCTTAAAATTAAATTTATAATTTTATAACTAACTTGCTTATAATATGTCTAAGCATTGAAATTAATAATTTTACTGCATTAACAGAAGCTATTGATAAAACCACTTTTTATGAGATAACAAACTAGTCGTTCAAACTTCCTAAAACTGGCTCAGCAATGGTGTTTTTATATTTTTTTTATTATGTGTAAAATAATCTGTTCATTCTTTTATAGTTTTTTAATCTCTTTTATTTAATTTTAGAATACGCCTATTTGTAAAATAATTTAAGTATTTTGTGCGACTTAAATAAGTTACTTAGTATTCACTTCTAAATGTCCGAAATTCGTTAAATGAAAGATAGTTATAATGTCAGGTTTTAGTTAAGATTACAGATAGGTAATGTACGGTCCAGATCCAATCAAATTTCGACCTGCTAAGTAACTTAAAAACTACTTATGCAAAATATACAAAATTTAGTTTTTTGATGCTTATGATTTTGAAATACACTTTCAATTTGGTTTTCAGTTACTTTAGTATTTTTTAGATCAAAATAATAGTAAATGATTTTATTACAATTATGCTCGAGTTTTTTACTTTTATATATGTTATTTTATTAAATTATGCAGCCCGCAACTACATTTTTTTAACGAATTGAAAGAAGACAAGATTTTTAGTAAATATAAATTGCTGACTACAAAAGTGTTCCACAACTACCCTAAAAGTTTCATTAGTTTTAAAACAATTCATATTTAATCATGATTGATTACTGATTACACAAGGCTTTTTAATATTTAAGTATTTTAATACACTTTACTGGGCTTATAAGAATACAACACTAACTTTTTCTCAAGCCCTGTAAACTACTTTGGACACAGCCCAAAAGTTCGTGCACAAGAAATACCAGACTAAATAACATTTCGAACACAAATTGTTTGACTCAAAAGTTTTTACACAAGAGAAAAACTACTTTTTAAAATCGTGGGGGGCGATTATTTTTCAAATTTCTGAAAAGGGGGCGATTTAGTAAATGAGTTTGGGAAACCCTGATTTAGATGGAAGGAAACAGTATGTTAGCTTTGAAGGATATAAGTCAACCTGCGAAATTAGCCATAAAAACTTATTTAAAATTTGAGAAAAAAGTTTCAGACTAACTAAAGTCTTGCAAACTATCATAAAAAAAATTGTCTACCTAAATTATTCCAAAATGCTATTTTAAAGTACATGTCAGCTTTAGGCTGTGTCAACTCTGTATTAGTTCAACTTTGAGCTACTTTCCCAGGTTTTTTCATTTATTTATTAAAATAAGAAATTGCAACACTCATATAAACTATAAAATGAATTTCAGAGTTATTGTTTTATAGATGATGAGCTAAATTAAAGCATTAGAGAAACACATTTAATATGAAAGTATTTGAACCTTAAGAATATTTTTGTACATACTTAGAAAGTAGTATTATTATACTCTATATAAAATTAGAAATAACCAATAAACCATAATTTTTACAATAAGCATAATGGTTTATCTTTTAACTATAACTATTGCTGAAGTTTTTTATTAATTTCTATATTTTTTTAAGCTATGTTAGCTAAAATAAAAAAACTGATTGTTTAGTAATATTTGTTTTCATTTTCAGATTTGGTCTTACCCTTTATAGCAGTATATTGTTATTTGATAATTGTTACACTATTGTCACTTTTTGATAGACAAAACCGTTTTATAGTGATCAAAAACTATATTATATGACCTTAAAATTTCCTCAGTCATCTTTAGTCTTTAAAAGTCTTTTAAAGCTTTAGAATGAATAAATAAAAACAAATTAAAACTTTTTAAAACAACATAAATCAGATTTTGAACAAAAATGGTTAAAAAATATCAACTATATTCATTTTAGCTCTGAGAAAGAGACTTATTGTAATTCTGAGATGAAGCTACTACTTTATGAAGTAAATTTAGACTATCATATCAGATAAAAAAACTTCAAATGAAGATGTTATAAAAAATATTATAGACTTTTATCAAAACTTGCCATACTAGACATATTTTGACAAAATAGCCATACGTTTTTCAATATACAATTTTTTGCTGTAATTCTGTATTAGTTACTACCATTTCCATATTTTACTACTTTCGCAACACTTTTTCAAAATTGGTTTAGTTTAACAAAAAATTACCATAGTTGCTTAATTTAGTTTGCCACTAAATATGGAAAAATATTGCAAATATGATAGTTTTTGCTTAATTATGGCAAATATAGCAATTTTAAAAAAAGCTTTGTAATCAAACTGTTACATTACAAATCCGTCTCATCAAACTGAAAGAATACTATCAAAAAAAATTTCTGGTTTTTTTGTCAAATGTATAAATTTATCAAGTTTTATTGTTTTGAAGTCAAAATTCAAACGTTTTTTTTAAATTAGCTTAAGTCACATTAAACTAGCTTAATTTTAAAAAATATTTGTAAGAAAATTAAAACCTCAAAAACTAAAAATTTAATAAAAAAAGTAATTTATAAGATCACTATAAAAAAACACATGTTTCGAGAAAATTCAAACATTCCAGCATTAGTATTTTTAGAAATACGTTCAATGACACTGAGTTTTACAAAAGTTTTAAGCAACCCTGATTTTGTGACACATCCAAATTATATTGATAACTTAATTGATATTTAAAGGATTGCAACATGAATTTAATTGATGCATCCTAAGATATGTAAAAATAACTACACAGAAAAACGGAATTTTATATAGTTAGTCAAGGCTGAAAACCTAAAAGTTGACTTTATAAATAAAATAACTTGAAAACTTAACTTAAACAAAAAGACAAATTTAAAAAAAGGATTCAAAGCCATAACATTTAGCCTAAAATTAATAAAAAATTTTTTAAGCTACATTAAATTATTAAAATAACATAAAAAATTTAGCCAATCTAAATAAAAATCATTAATAAATATTTTACAGTTCAGACTAGCCTAAAATTGTGGAAACTCCTTATAAATATAAACGTTTAGTCTAATTTCCTTTTATAATTATTTAGTTATTAGAATCAGAGTAAAAACACTCATACAGGGACGTAGCTAGCTCAAAAAAAATACGAATCTGCAAAAAAAAAATAAAACAAGAATAACGTGAGATGATGACATAACGGGAATAGAGTAGTTTTAAATACTTTTAATTTTATATGAAAGTGTGCAGTTTTGTTAAACGTTTAAAAATAAATACAATGCTGAAGTATAATGAATAACTGTATACAAGGCAATTTGTACTGTTCTTGACCCCCTGTAATTCTTTATGTGTTGAAACTTTTATGAGCTTTTAAAACCTTTCATTTAAAATAAATATAATAACTAAGAATTTAACTTTAATAGTATTACTGATATGCTAAAATATATAACTTTGAAAACAGTTTCCACACTTCAGAAAATATTTGCAGAAATTGTTGCTTTTATTAGATAAAAATCATAAATTTTAGGAGTTGAATAAAAAACAAAAGAGATATAAAATAAAAAAGTTTACAACATTAGATAAAATTCAGATGTACAATTACTTTATTTTGTCAAAAATAATTCTTAAAGAAAGGAAGAGTACACGTCTTTGTAAATGTTATTTCTAGCTTTGGTAGCATAAAGATTTAGGCTGTAAAGAAAATAAAACATTTTATTTTTACAAAACGAACCTGTTATATAAAACAACTTACTTAAATAACAACAAACTATGAATATTTAACATCAATATTTTTCAGATACAATGTGAAACATAATAATAAGTTCAAATATTAGGTTTTTAAACATATAATATACTAGTTTTTTTTAAACTTGTTGTGAATTTATAATACAACTACACACTTGTTAAAAAAGTAATACTAACTAATTCATTTTAATCTTAGATTGTAAAATTTGTACAAAACTTATTTTAAAACCGTTTATCATTTATCAAACATAGATTAAAGAACTAAACTTATATAGTTTTTGTTTTAGTAAACCACTCTAAAATTTATAAACTTATTTTAAAACAACAGATATAATCCATATTCTTAATACCTTTGAATAGAATATAAAATACGAAAATCTTCATATTGTAAACAAAAACGCTTGTAGAAAAATAAACTTTACGGTAATATTTAAAAACAAGTTAAAACAAACTTTATATTTGACATAGTTGTCTGAAAACATCATTCAAAGAGCTTTTTCTTATCTGGAAGTTGGAACTCATTGTAACAAACTGAACTTCAGATTGATTAACTTTGTAAATAGCTTTGAATGTCAATGGTATCAAGTGGTTGTTTTTACTTTTAAATGATATTTGCATAATTTTAACTTTGGAAAACTTAACTTTTAAGCTTAGTTTTTAAATCTGTAAAACAACTAAATTTGTTAAAATCCACATATAGTGTACCAATTTACAGTAGTAATATAAATAAAACTCAAAAACAACTTTTCAAAATGTAAAGCTAACTAGAAAATACAAATGTTCTAATTTAATTTTGTAATTTTGTAAACTACTTAAAAATTGTTAGTATAAAGATGAAAAAAAACAGTAATATTAAAAAACCTTTGAAGGTTAGGAATAAAACCAAAAACTCTGAAAAAATCTATATATAATAAAACAATATGCATAGATAACAAACTCATTGTAAACAAGTAGTGTACAAATACAAGTAAAATAGGTATTAACAACAGCTTTACCTTATGACCAACACCAATTCCAGAAATTTTTTTGAATTTTTCTTCTTATTTTTTGAAATAAGGCTAACTTTTCAAATTTATCAATGTTTTTTTACAAATTGGTTATAAAACAATAGTTTGAAAAAACAATAGTTAGAAAAAACAGATATTTTCATAATTTTAACCTTGGAAAACTTAAGTTTTAAGCTTAGTTTTTAAATCTGTAAAACAATTAATATTGTTAAAATCTACACATAGTGTACCAATTTACAGTAGTAATATAAATTAGACTTAAAAACAATTTTTCAAAATGTAAAGCTAAGTAGAAAATACAAATGTTCTAAAATAACTTTTACAATTTTTTAAACTACTTAAAAATTGTTAGTATAAAGATAAAAAAATACAGAGATAATGAAAAACCTTTGAAAGTTAGGAATAAAACCAAAAACTCTGAAAAAATCTACATATAATAAAACAATATGAAAAGAAAACAAACTCATTGTAAACAAATAGTAAAAGTAAAATAGGTATTTACAACAGCTCTATCCTATGACCAACACCTATTCAAGGATTATTTTTTGAATTTTTCTACTTATTTTTTGAAATAAGACTAACTTTGCAAATTTATCAATGTTTTTTTACAGATTTCTTATTAAAATTTGCCAGCAAATCTCATTCAAATCTAGAAAAACTTTTGTAATGTTACATAACAAACCTAAAAATTTCCTTAGGTTTTTGTAGACAAAAAAAACTATAGTTATAAAACTATATAATATTAGTATATTACTTTATTTTTACAACAAAACATATATTTTAATTTTTATGTATATCATTTTGTTAAAAGTCTTGCGAATTTGAACTTAACTGTTTTCTATTCCTTCAAGTATTATAAACAATGAAAAAAAAATCAAACGCAGTTCAATTTATATTTGGTCACTAAAAGTTTAAGAGGCATCAATTGTTCAACAAAAACTTTTTTTTAATTTTTCATTTTACAAAATAAATATATTTTTAGCACTGGTTTGTCTAACAGTCTATAGTAGTATTAAATATTTCTGTAAAAAAAATTAAAACTTTGTTGGGTACTGCTGCATTTTATAGTTATAGTAACCTAATATACTAATTACTATACTCTATATGCATGCATATTAAATATTTTCTAAGGGATAGTTTTCATTTTAAACAGAATGGCAGCCACAAACTCAGTATACTAAATACACACAAAATAACTCTGGTTTTTTTTTTAGTTTGTTAAACATTTTAGATAAGTCTTATAAAAAGTTTTATACAAATTTTGTAATACAGACCCTTAGCAGGCCTAAATGCGCTAGTGGGCCAGTCATTTAAATTTGCTAGTCTGATCCCATTAACGTTTAAATAAAGGTCCAGGCCGGATACGCCCCGCGGTATGTACGTTGCCCAACCCTATATTATACTTTATCTATTTCTTATGATTTGATAATCAAAATGTTTTTTTGTCTAATATTATTGAGTGCTTTTTTGTACTGCAATAAATAATTATAAACTTATAAAAACTTTAACCTTTTTTTTTTATAGTAGTTGCCAGTAGGCAGTATATCTATGAAGTTTAAATACAATTAGACATTTTAAAACTAAAAAGTTGAGCAAATAAGTTATAACAAAGTATATAGAAGTAGTAAAATATGTATCGAAAAAATAAAAATATTTGAAAATATTAATTAATTTTTAAACTTAGAGTTTAAGTATTGAATTTTAAAATAAAATATAAAAGACAACACGCTTGCAACGTTGACAAATTTAATTAAAAATCTCATCAAATTAACTTAAAAGCAGCAGTTTACAGTTTTTTAAAAGTAATCCTCTAAAAAATATAAAGTAGAGACCTATACTTATTTTTCGTAAAAGGGTTTTTATAGTGCCAATTTTACTGTGCATAATTTCTTTAGTTTGAACTTGCATTGAAAATGGTTAAATCCTGACAAATATGCTTTATTTGATTTTTAGTTCGCAGTTTAATGGTGCAGTTTAATGCACCGTTATTTATTGGTAGGAGTCAAGTTCGCACGGCCGGACTGAATTGTACGAAGACAAAATTGCACGAAAAAAATTTTGCAAGATGGGTCACTTTTGCATAAAGATATTTTTGCATAACAGACAATTTTGCATTGAAAAACTTTTGCAAGAGTTTACACTAACCTTAATTTATTTTTCTTTTTTTTAAATTTAATTTTTTGTTTTCTTTTATTTTACTATCACTGTTAACCCTAACTCTTACCCTCGGTCAGTAACTTATTTTACTTATTTTAATTTTTAATTAAAATTTCTATTTGCTTATATTTTTTCGTTATTTTTACTGTCACTGTTACTTATAACCCATACCCTCTGTCGGTAGCTGTTTATTTCTTTTTAACTAAGCTGTTTTAAGTTATTAATTTTTCTTATTTTTAAATGCAATTTTTATTAGTAATAATATTACTTTAATTTTTACTATCAATGTTACCATTTACCCTAGGTCAGTAATTTTTTTCTTTTTATTTTATCATTATTTTTTTTTTTTGGTTCGTATATATTTTGTTTTCTGTTTTTTTATTAATCTCGTGCAAAAATGGCCCTCCGTGAAGAATTCCAACTTGTGCAAATTTGACCGTTGGTGAAAAATTGTCTTCGTGCAATTTTGTGCCCTCATGAAAATTTATCCTCGTGCAAAAGTGTTTCGTGAAATTTAGTCCTCTCGTGTAACTTTGTCTTCTTACATTTTTGACCCGTTTCCTGTTTTTTATTGATATCAAAAACACATAACAAATAAAATGTTAAAAACTTTTTCTCAATTTGAAATAATAAATAAAAATGTATTAAACTATCGATTATATAAAAACGATTATTGTACTGGACAAGACTTTAAAAGCATCCATGGTGTGTGATTCGAAACCGACAGTTTTCTTTGTACATCAGGCTGTATTCCAAATGATTTTAGTGTCTTTTTTGTCGTTTAAAAAAACTATAACAGTATTGTAGACTTATAAATCTTGCCTGAGTTGTTTTGTAAAGGATTAAGCCCAAGCTTAAGTTCTTATTCTGAAATTATAAAATAAAACTCTTTTAAAACTTACTATCCTCAATCAGATACTTAAAACATAGAAGAAATGACTATTTAAAATATATTTTAGCCTAAGAAGCTTAATTTATTAGCCTTGAGTATGAACTTTAACCTTATTCTCAACATTATAACAAATAAATTACATAATAAAGACAATATCTTTACTTTTTCATGTCTAATACTTTATGGAGAATTTTAATTTATTAATTGTTTACTGCAAAGTACGGCAGGTATTTGCTAGTTAAGCTCCATTTTTAGAATATTAAAATGTTTACAACTTTAAGTGCAGTTTCATTTACAACCTAGCTTTTCTAGGAACCTACAGTATATTTTACCATTAACATTGTTAACTGTTCATTTCAAACTCAGCAATATCTCAAATATTTATAAAATTTAACACTTCAAAATAATTTTTGTAAGTTTTAAGTCACCTGTAAATTGTACTATAGACCTTTTTTTTAACCATACATTGAAGTCCCAAGAAAATCAAGTGAGAGTTTTAAATTTCTATATAGTTGCCGTCTGCATTTTACCTATTGCGGATTGCATCCCATTTATAGTGAAAACAAATGGAATTTTACCCATCATGAGCCGCATGTGGACTGGGGGCCAGTTAATAATTTACGACCATTTTGTTTATCTTAAGTGCAGTTTTTTATTCAGTTATGATTGTTTCAAATATTAAAAATCTACTTATATATATATTAGAATTTAATTAGTTTTGAAAGTTGTTAGATGTAAAAATAAAAATCAGATGTTTTTTTGTAACTTTTCATTATTATTTTTTAATTAAAATTAAAAAATAATATCATGAATAATTTAAAACAAGATTTAGTTAAATTTATTCTAGTTTATTATACTTAACAATTAATTAGTTCGTAAGACTGTTAATCTATTTTCACACATGTGTAGACTACGATTATATTAACAAAAATTTTATTTTTTACTTTTTGCAGTTGTATTGAGCTAAATAAAATCTTGATTAGTTGAAATAAATTTTAAATACTGTTGAGGGCTTCTAGATAAAACAACAAAAGTTTTACTACTCTACTTTTTTATTTTTTTGTATAAATGTAAAAAAAATACTGTCATGAATTATATAAAACAAGCTTTAGTAAGTCAACTTCTAATTTACTACACTAAATATGGAATTGGTATGTAAAGTCATTTAATAGTTTTTTAAGATTATGCAAGTTAGGGTCATATTAAAAACAATTTAATATAATTAATGTGTTTTTTTTCTCAAGTTTTCTTTTTTATTCTAAGCTGAACATTGAAAACTTATAATGTATATCAAAACTAAAAACTTTATTTAAATCTTCAAAACTTCCTTATTTATTGATGCAAGAATTGTAAAATTATCAAAGCAAATTATGACTAGCAGAAATAAACTAACTTTTCAAAATGGAAATACAAATTAGAGGTTTACTGTTTTATGTAGTTAAAATTTAGACCAGGGGTCGGTAAGCATTTGTTCGTTGCAGATCAATTACCAAAACTTAAAAATATTTTAAGTCCGCAGTTGTAGCTTAAGTTATCTCCTTTATGAAGCCGAAGTGTAAGTTTACAAGTTTATGTAAAATCCACTTGATCTTTTGTTTTTCTTCATTTCATCCTATAATATCTACAATGTATTAAGTTTTACTTTTCTTATCACATTTGCATGCTTGTGACTAGCACTTTCACCATTTACGGCCGCGTCTGACCAACCAGTCGCAGTTTACCGACCCCTAGTGTAGTGATTTCATTTCTCGTGGGCGGTACCGGACTCTAATCCCGGATGATTCCGGTTTTATAAAGCTATTTAAAATTAAAACTTACTTTTATACGTTTTTTTATTTACTATTAGTTTTAAACCAGAAATAACTTTGATAAATGATAACCATTAACAACAAAATAGTGATCATGATATCTATTTATTTTTTAAAGATCATTTTGTTCTTAATAAACGGTTACAACGGTCAGCACAGTACTATAGGTTAACTTCTTACAACAATTAGATTTGTTTTAATTTTACTTGTCAATATACTTTAAACAAAACTTAGTTTCTGGATTTTTTTGTGTTTTGTTGAGATGTAACCTACAGATGTAGGTACCTTTAATACTAAACTTAACTTATACTAAATAATGATACTAATAATACTTAGGCTACTCTATATAAAACTAGGCATGACATGAGTTAACATATTTTATATAAAGAACAATTGCAAACACTAACAAATATATAAAGAACATCAAATTTTAAAAACACTTTAAATGTGGTCAAAACCTTTACACAAGATTTAATCTAGCAAGAATATACTTTAAGAATCTATAAAACAAAATACGATTTAACTACTTAGAATGTAAATAAGAAATACTTATAAAAATAGTACTAATCAAAAAAACACTTAATATAACACAAGAAAACAATATAAATGTCTATTCTTCATTATCATGTTTACTGCAGCAGGCTGTGGCTAGAATCTCCCCATCTGTCTGTTGTATCAGCTTATATATAACATTCCCTAACTCAATGTTGCATCAGGGTTTCTGGTCTGCACTTTATTTTCTCCTTTTGTCAAATGTGTTAAACTTGCATCAGTATAAAACTTAACCTTGCGAGCTTTCTCTTAACGCTTGGATGAACTTTTAGCTCAAAACTTCCAACCAAATCTAAACAGTAATCAAGTGCAACTTGATATCCTGTTACAGAGATTTAGTCTAATTATATTATAAAATTTACTTATAAGTGTAATTACAAACTAATAAAACTTTACTGAAATAAATTAGCATTTTATATTCAAACGATTTTTAAATGAAAATACTCATTAAGTAAAATAATTTCAAAGAAATACACTTATTGATGTTAAACTATTCAGCTTTTTTAGATAACAGATGATTTTATTTTTATTAATCTTAGCTTCTTATCATTTCAATTCATTAAGAAGTTGCATTAAACATTTTAAAGTATTTATTGCCAAGAGATAACAAAACGATTAAAACAACCGAACCACTAAATTGTATGTATATTTATAGTATATATACGAAACAAGTAAAAACAGAAGTTTAGTAATCCATTAAAATTCCAAATTAATCCGACCATCTATTTCTTTTTTATTCAGTAGTTTTTCAAACATCTCGTAGTACTTATCGTACTCCGGCTTCTGATCAAGTTTTAAACCTCTCACTTCTCGGAGAAAAACTTCAAACTCCTCGCACGTTCCTTTGCAAATTTCATCTGCTGGCTTATTTTTAAATTCTATCAGCAGTTTATCATTTTCATCCATGCTTGCTTCATTATTTCTTACAATTTTATCCCATGGAAGTTCACCGGTTAAGAGCTCCACGAGGTTGTAAGCTAACGACTCAAGGTCGTCCTTTCGACTCAGACTTCTCCATTCCATGGAGTTTATTGAGCTGTAACTCAGAGTTCCGTTCGATATCCCGATGTCTTCATCTTTAATATGCTCTCCATCTTTCATGTAGAATGTCGAATACCCGAAGTCAATCAAGTAGATCGTGTTATGATCGAATAATCCTGTCATAATATTTTCAGGAATGATGTCGTTGTGAAGGATGCCATAGCTGTGAATATGCTTTAATATTTGTAACACTTGCAAGCCAATCTTCACCGTGGTTTCTAACGAAAACTTGTCCCTTTTTGTCTCCTCTCTTCTTTGAAACAGGTCCTTTCCGAGTTTTTCAACAATGAAACTCTGCCTTTCGTTGTAAACAAAGCTGGGTCCAAAGATTCTTGGGATGCCGCGAATGTTGCCACGTTGGAGAATTTCCAGGAATTTGTATTCTTGTAAAATGAATTCGTCTTTACTTTCAGCTGTTGAAGTTTTGACAACGACATGCTTGTTTTTATAAGTAGCATCGTACACACAGCCGCATCCTCCTTCTTCAAACTTATTGTTCACAACTAAGTCTTCTTTTTCAAACAAATCTTGTTGTTCTTTACTTTTACCTTGATCGTCTTTTAATGTTTCACTGACTTCTTTGTCGGAACTTAGCTGTACCAAATGTTTGTCTTCGTTTTGTTTCATAGCTTTATGGTTGTTTTTTAACTTTAAAAAGAATTTAAACGCTTTAAATTTAAAATTGTTTATTTTTACTTAATATAAAAATTTATGTTAATTTGTTGGTTTATAAAATTTGTCACTAAAAGTTTACATTTTTACTTGGTATGAAACAAGTGATTTTAAGTAGCTACAACCATCAATTGCATATAAATGAATGTAAATATATGCATTTTTAAAACTATTATAAGTATAAAAACATACAATATAGGAACTTTAAATTCTAAAGTTTATAATATTTATACAAACTTATTATGCTTCTTAGTAGAATATTCGTTTTTATAAGTCTAAAATATCAAATGAAATTTTAGGATGTGTTGTTTTTAGTTTTACAAGCCCTTTTTTTTGATGGATCGCTTGTTAATTTTTTAACTATCTTTAAGCTTTAAGTAATTTAAAATAATATTGATTAGTTTTACAATTTAAACCCATGTGACAAATCTAAGTGTATGCACCTTTTACCACTAATGTATGATTTAGTTCAATTTTTTGTGCTTGGCAAATCATATAAAAAAGACAGCACAAAATAATAGCTTCCTAGCTATTAGCAAAAAAAAGAAAAAGGCTTTTGTCCTAACTTTTTAGTAGACATTAAAACAGCTAAAAAATTGCTTTTTTAATCTAAATTAAATTTTTACCAACAATTTTTATTCGTTTTCAACTCTATTAGAATCATTTTACAAAGATAAATGCTTTCATGAAAATTTTATTTATTCAATTAAAACAGTAAATGATGTGTAGTTTCAATTTTACAGAATGAAGTTACGGTTTTTAACTTATAAATAATCTAGGAGAATACTATAATATTTCTGATTCTATTAACTAGATTTTATTAACAACTAAAGAACTGATTTGAAGGGAGCATTAGTTTGATATTAAAATTCAAAAAACTATATGATTTTTTATGCTGATATATATGTTATTTATATTACCATAACAAAACGTTTAATAACTTGATTAATAATCTACCTTACCAACATATTTATATTTTATGAACTTTATCCTTAGGTATTAAAACTTAAGCGAGATTTTTAAGAAGTGTTGCTATCCTAATACTTAGATAATAAATAACAAATATAAGATGCTACGATATAAGTTTACTAAAAATTTCAAAATATATCTGATCAAGATCAGAGAAGATCAAGTTGAAGTTTATGAATTATTGCAAAAGATTGGTTATGTCAAAAAAATGGATATTATTAATTATATTAATTGATTATATTAAGTTTTTAATCTTAATATATTAATTACAGCAAACAGTCCAAGCGGAACTCACTTATAAATTTTGAGTTCCTAATCTAAACAAAAATATTTTAATAATTCTTATTTTTATTTTTTTTTTTTGCGAATACTCAAATTTTTGACCTAATTTAAGCATTAAGAGTTTTTTTAAACACTTCTAACTAGACCCATTACATACTTAAAATACAATTGTTATAATAAGATTAATTACCTTTAATTTTAAAAAGTTAACTTGCCAGTTTAGTAAATTGTTTTAAGTATAATACAATAGTTTGTATTAAATAAAAATTAATATGTACAAAGTACAAAATTTTATCAGCTATAACAGATACTTTTTTTTTTCTTAGACTGTAAGATTCTCAAACAGGACAAAAATTTTTAGAGCCTAAAACACAAGCAATGGGCAGAAATCAGAACACACAGGTTTTTAGCTATGTTTATGAAATTAACTAATTTTTATTGTTTAAGGGCAGAATTCATGTAAAAATAAATAAACAATGATCTATAACATTTTATAACTATCAATATATTTATTGAAGTTAGCTTAAAGGTAAGTCTGGTTTCCATATTTGATAAGTCAGAAAAAAAATTTTAAGCTTATCTTTTTTTGATTATTTATTTATACCTTTATCCCTAATGATCTAGCCATAAATTTAAAAATAATCAAAATATCATTTTTTATTAATAAAAGCTAAGAACAGTATAAAAAAACTATTTTTCTGAATCAGCAAATATGTAAGAAAGACTGACCTATAAAATGACTAGCCTAGATTTATAACTAGTAGTTGTTATTAGTAAAAATAAAATGTTTTTCGAACTATTTTTAAGTATCTAGAGGTACAACAACAAACAAATACAACAAATTCAAAAAAAAACGTAAAAATCAGGAACATAATATGAATAACAAAAACGAAGTTTTTAAAAGGTCGACTTGAAATAAGTAACAAGGTAGTAAGTTTTCATCTTAGACTTAATAATGTTTCTCTGTCAGACACTTCAGTGGTTATTCTTCTCAAACTACATATAATAAATATCAGGTTATTGATGAGTTGCATGACGTTTTGTACATTATGGTCCATGACATAATACTGCAATGTATAAAAAGTTGAATAAAAATAATTTAGCTTTTATTTGCTGATTTTTGTACAAAATTCCAGGTTTCCATGTTTTTTGGTTACCTCGTATTTTTTATCTTATTTTTCATATCAGCTCTTATACTTTAATCTAAACTTTACAGTAAGTTTTAAAAAAAACTACTAGAGTTTTATTTTTATTACTGCTTTAGTAAAAATTAGTCAAAAATTGTTTATAAAGTATGTAATGTGACCCTTTAATATAAAAGTTATTCTCCTACTAATCCTTTTACAATTTTTAGGAGTGATCACATTTCTTTATTTATTTTATTCTTTTATAATATACCATTCATTCATATAAAGTTTTTTTTTAACTTTAAACATTCTATTTATTTAAAGTTGTATACTTGTTTTTTGTTTTAGTAGATAGTTTATACACACATCAAATGCACCATTGAATAAATAAAGTTAAGTATCAAAATCTAAAACTTCAGATAAAATTCGCTCCAGAATGTAAGCAACTTTCGTTCAACTAAGAAAATTTGTGTAATATTGTAAACAAAAACAAAGTTTCTTTATAAAAAATAACACTTGTTGTTTCTTAACTTAGAATAAGCTTGTTAAAATTATTCTTATGTTGATTTACAATTTTAGACTAAACAGATATCGGCAAACTGCGGCCAACGGACTAAATGCAACCCTCGAAGTAAAAATATGCAGCCCGCGAGCTCTTTTTTAGCCAAAATTATACGTTTTAAAAACAATGAAAATTAAAGATTTTTCAATTAAACATTACACATAGGCTCTCAATTCAATAAATAATCTCTGTTAGTACATTACTACTGCTAAATTTATCATAATTTATTCTTAAATAATATTTTTCTATTGATTACTAGATTTTTTTTAAATAAATGCGTTCCTTAAATATTTTTTTTATATTGTGCGGCCCGCGTGCTATTGTTCCTAGGAAAATTGGCCCGCAAGTTGCAAAATATTATCCGACCCCTAGACTAAAACTTAAATAAACAGTAGTAAGAGTATTCTTAAATTAAACATCAAAATCAAACTAGTTGCATTATACTTTAGAGCGATATATTTTTTAGTTACACGTATTTGTTAGAAAAAAACTTGAATATAAACAAATTAATAAAGGAGCATAAAATGTAATTTATAATAAACTTGTTATTTAAATAATTTATATAACATCACTAAAATAAATAAGTCATCTATAAAACATGAAAATTATTCTCACACAACAGCTCTTATAGAAAACCAAAAGTTTAATATCAGTAATAACTAGACAAGCTAAATACTTTATTAATTTACTATTTAGAGAAGAGTTGACAAAAAGCTTTTTATTTTGAAAATAACATATTATTAGTTTAAATAAAGCACGTTTAAATGTAAAGCTCTAATATTTAAATTATACAAATGCCATTTAAATTTAAATTAAAGAAATTTCAAATTCAAACTCTGAGTTAGTGTGAGTTATACTTTTCTTTAAAATTTATTTTGTTTGAATTATTTATGCAGTCTTATTAAGAAAATCTAGGTGAAAACTTTTTAACATTATGTTCAAGATATTTTTTTATTTTAGTTATTTGATCATATATAACTTCAAAAAGTATAAAACTTGTTAAATTTATTTTTTAACTTTGTCTATTTATTTGTGTTTTAAGTATTGAGTTTATTAATAAAATGTAAATTAGCGTTCTCTATTCTTTTAATTTAAATAAAAAATATTTTTACAACTGTTTGTATTGCTAGAATTCAAATAAGAGTTTCGAAAATTTATTTTAATAATTGCCCCCTTAGCAGAATATAATGCATCTTAGCTTTATATAGCAATCGGCAAGCAAACTTTTAAAAACCTGATGTTTTATCTAGCACCAATTATCTCTCAAACCTTTTCTTTTAATTTTCTATAAAAATCCGCAAAGAGTATAAAGTATAATTTAGTTATTGCTGCATAAAACGTCATCACCCCTATTTTCAAAGGATAAACTATAGCAGCTGTTTAAAGCACCTAAAAAATAAATAAATTAGTTATTTGAAATATAAATATTTTTATAAAGATTTGTATTTTGTTTAATTTATCTATAAAATAGAATACTGCATGAAATTATTTTGTATTAAAATAGGAAGCTGAAATTACAATGGTCATAATAGAATATACATAAAGGTCACTTAAGTTTTTGTTACAAGGTATTTGAGGTTGATGGAACTGAGTTTATTGAACTGAATTGAGTGGTAAATTATAATTAAATGATAAAGCAAATTTATAAAGTGATTACATATAATTTATGTTTTTCAAGGTTGATGCTTCTAAGGAGGTAATTTATAATATTTTATAATTAAAACATTAATACTTTTTATTTGAAAGTTTTAAATCTATATTTACTATTTGTAAAAAGTACTTGTAAAATTTTAGTTAATTTGTATTTTTTATCTATGTTGCCAAGTTGCTCATAATAAACTTTTATTTATTCTCACACAACGTTTTAATTTCTTAAATTTTATTTAAATAAAAGATATCTCTTTGCCTACTATTTCAAAGAAACTGTATAATGTTTTTTTTTGACAACTGATTAAAGTTTAGTACTCAATAAGACTTATAACACAAATAACTAGTTATATGTTATAAGACGATAAATAATTACCAAAGAATTTGTCATTGACCTAGAATAATCTTTTAACTAAATTATTTTATTTATTTACCTAATTACTTAACATAATTGTAGTTGTTTTAATCATTAGAATAAACATACTGAAACTTGTAGTTAAAATGTAGTAAAGAAAGTACTAAATACCACATAAATATTTGTTAAAACTAGCAAATGCAATGCTTTAGGGTAGCAGTATCTAAATAGATATGAGTCATTTGCCGAACGAAAACTGCGATGAGAATAATATTCAAGAACCTACTTCCAGCATTGTTTTGTCAGTAATATTTGCAGTTGACAATGTTTCTGAACATTCTCAATCTCCTTCAACTCGCAACTGTGAAAATTTATTCAGCCAGACACAAGCCTTTCAATCAGCTATACCCAATATAGTAGAGGTATTAATTAGCTAATAAATCAATTAAAATAAGTACTTTTATATTAACTTGCCATTATAGTTACAGAGTAATAAAGACGTTTATTAATAAATATTATTAGTTTTTACATTGTTTTAAAGAAGTAATAATGAATTTATTAATTAAATATAGTTTAGAACTTATAGACTGTTTTTATTTAGTTTACTATAACAAAACTAAATTATAAATAAAATATCTAGGTAAATTTGATAAGTATTTAATCAAAGCAAGACCCTTGTCAAGCCAGAGGAATGGTGAGTCATCAATATACGATCGACCCAACGACCTAAACTTAATCCAAATGCTTCTAACTTTTATCCGTTTGAAAAGGAATCGAATGATGATAGTTATCCAAATTTTGTTAACTTCGACATAGTAAGCTCTGAACCCGTTCCCGTCTTCCAAGGCAACATTGACCTTGGTGTTGCATCTCAACCTAACGATAGCGAATTTTCTGCAATGACGAACGAATTAAATCGGCAGATGAGCACAATGTTACAACAACAAAAGTAGTCAAGATCATTTTCAACGGCTCTCTAACGATCCATTCTAATTTGATGCTAATTTACACTCCAGGGAATCTAATAAATTAAAATACGACTTATCATAATATGCGCAAGATTATAAACCGAACTCACCTTTAAATATCTCTGTAGGTTTGAAGCAACCATTAAGCTCTACTAGTGACATTACTTTACAAACCGACATTAAATAAGATGATTATGACTGCGTCCTTCAAGCTAAAAATAAAGTATTCTTTGTACTTGATGCAAATCAGCCTAGTGGTAGTTGAATTCTTGCAGTTATGTAGACTTCCGAATTCAATCTGCATTTAGGTTCTAGTCAGTATTTTACTGCCGTATTCTTACGACGATTACTGCTAGATTGTAACCCGAGCTTACCTTCAAATAACAGACTTGTTTTTAATCACCAATTAAGTTCTATAAAAAACACTTTTCAAAATAAATCAACTTTGCAACAAAGTAAATCAACTAAGAAGGTACATACAGAAAAAAAGCAAACAATAAAATAACACTGGCAAAGAAAAGAAAAGCATCGAAAATTTACCGAGACAGAAAAAAGCGAGAAATGGAAGTGGCAGATAGATGATTTGCTGATATTACAAAATCTTTGGAGAAAAGGAAGCCGAGTTGTCAATTTTAAAGAATGATCTGAGAGAACTCATGCGCGATAAGCTGGAACTAAATGTATATCTTACTGACAAAAGTTTGAAAGTTATCTCAAACTTTTTTATAAATGAGTTTAACGGTTTAATTAGTCTAAGTTATGTATTTTTTTTAGCTATTCTTTCTATAAACTGGTTTTGAGTTGAATGAACAAAATACTTAGTAAGATTATAATATTTCTTAGTATTTTGTATTATTTATAATCTCCAAGGTTTTTACTGATTTTCTTAACAAATTTATTTGTATTTTTCTGTATTTTTTTAGTACCCATTTAGTTAAACTTTAATAATAAACGGTACGTATGTTTGTACAATAAATTTTTAGAAACTGCACTTAGTGTAAAGAATTTGATTTGAGCCTAAATATAGCAGTATTAAAATGCAGTTTTGATTATGTGAAATAGCTTAAATCTATCTATAATTTGATTAGATTGCTGAAATGAATATGTACAATGCAATAAACGTGTTAACAAGACTTTGTATGTAACTAAGAATTTTATAAGTCGTAAAATACACTTTTCAAAACAACAGTTTATAAAATTGTTTTTTTTCTATATAAAATAAATTTATTTAAATAACCTATACTATTTAAATGCTTAGTCCTGCGTAAAAAAAAGAAAATAACTTAATACCGACAAAGACTACATAACAAATTTTTTTGGTAAATTTTTAGTGATGCATAATATCTGTGAGTTTATGTAAATTTCAGTCGTTTTGAAAATGCCATCGAATAACTGAGAGTTTTAGAAAAAAATTATGATGCTTGTCATTGACAGGCGATCAGGATTAACTAATGTATTAGATCTAACAATTTTCTTAAACAGTATAATTTTATGTCAATATGCGGTCCTTCAAAGTATCCTTAATGTGCAGCTTTTTGTAGTTGACGCATATTAATTTCTAAAACGTAGGTTTAATAAAAGTTTAAAAGTCTTCAATTAGAAAAAAATCATTAAGGTGTTAAATAATTTTAAGATATAGATGTAAACGTGAAAACAATTCAGCAAATTATTGAGTATCTCATTATGCCGCCTTAGCTGTGTTGATTTTTAAGGTAAAAAAATCAGCAAAAATATGTTACTTCAATTAGAAATATTTTTATGAGATTTTCTCTCAAAAGCTAGTCTAAATTTTTAGGATGAAACAACAATTTTAAGAAATGGGTAACAATGATTTGCTTTTATTGGTCTTGAATAATTATTTTTTTTTTTGTTTTTTTTTGATTTACTTCGTTTATATAATGACTTGAATTTTTTATGTAAGTTCATTCAATAATTTTAAGTTGATTAATTGTTTTTAAGTGTGTCAAAATTATTGTGAAACTTCAGTTTGATTTTAATTTAAATTTTCAATTAGAGAAAAAATCAATGTTTTCATGTTTTAGATAATTAACAAAATAAGCAAACATAAAATTTTATTTAAGACCTCAAGTTTTTTTTTAATCAAATATATCATTTAACTAAATTTGTTTAGAAACCTTGAGTCTTATAATTTAGTTTAAACATCTGGAACTTTAAAATACATATTCTTAAGCTATAGGCTTCTTTTTATTTCAAAACATTATGATTTTATTTCTAACAGATTTTTCTATTTTTATTACATTGTTTTTGAAATAAATTTTAATATGTTTAAAGTTATAACATATATATCATAAATTAAAATTATCAGTTAAATAAGTAATACAATATTAACAAAATATATAAAGATAAAGGTATTCAAGCATCTGCTTTAATGTTAAATATTTAAGTAGCATTTTTTTTTTCTTCTTTAAATAATACAGCAGTTCATAACAACGACAAAATATATAAAAAAAAAACACCATATAATGAATAAATATGAGCGTTTATCCTAAAAGCTGATATTCAATGCCTTAACTATGTACTTGATTTTATTTGAGAGTTTAATAAAAACAATTAATCATAGTTTTTATATTGTGTGAAAAACTCTAAATCATAATTAATAATGCTTTTATAAGTGAGAAAGCCCGATTATTATTCACTCAATTATGAAATCATTAACTAGTTTTACATTTCATTTAACTTTTGATAAACAGTTAAGTAAAATAAAAAAGTTTAAAGTTATCTACCGAGTCCAAAACTTCAGATTCAGCCAATTCCTAATCCGAATAATGCAAAGTTGAATACTATATTAAAACAATAAACACTGATAAGAGTGTGCGTTCAGACATCACATTATATTGTAAAGATACATTTATTTTATCACAGTAGATTGGAACAATTCAACTATCACGTCACTGTAAATTGCAACAATACAACTATCACATCACAGTAGTTCGCAACAGTACAACTGTCACATCACAGTAGATTGCAACAATACAACTATCACATCACAGTAGATCGCAACGACACAACTATAACATCACAGTAGATTGTAACAATACAACTACCACATCACAGTAGATCCCAATGACACAACTATAACATCACAGTAAATTTCAACAGCATAACTATCACATAACAGTAGACCGCAACGATACAATTATTACTCACAGTATATTGCTATCATACTTAATCATTTATAAAGTTGCATAGTGCTTTATAGAGTTAAACAAAGTTTAAAAATTTTATATTTTAAAACTAATCAAATGAGAACGTATAGTTTTACTGTTTTAATTTAAGTTATCATGTTATTCTTAGTAAGTAGCATTATTATCCTTTGGTTAATGACAGAAGCCAGGATTTGACCTGTTTTTTGTAAACTTTTTGCGTTACAGTTGGTAACCAGATATTTAGAAAAACAATGTAAACTTATAACAACTTTAAAAAGTATTTAGGCTTTAAAGAGTTGCATTAAAGGTTCATTTCTTACACATTTTATTGAACTAGGTTTCATAATTGTAACTCCATAGATTTACGAAAATTTATTATGTGTATTTTGTAAATTTCATAGTGTAGAGGACAACAGTTATTCATATAATTAGACTAATTTATGGTTTATGCGTAATTTTAACAACTTTACATATTTTAGATTTGATTATACTTAGGGTTCTATTTTTTTATATGCTAAATTTGAAAAAAAATTGTTTATTCTGATTATTTTTTAAGTTCAAATTTGTTAATATAAATTAAAACTAAAGTTTTTATTTTATATCAAAAAGAAAAGACTATTAAACTACCAATTTAAATCTGTTTCTTTTTTTAGAGCACTAATATCACTTAACTTTAAATTTTGTTTTGTGGATAATCAAAGTATTTGTTGGATTTTGAGCAGAAAGTTACAATAGTAAAAATTAAAAAAAAAATTGGCAATTGCTTATCTTAACTCTATATGTTGAAATATTGAGAAGGTTTACATCAACGAGAAATTTTGTCGGGATCTTCTTTACCATCAAAAAAAAATCAAAAAACTAATGGCTGGAAGTTCTCATGGTCGTCTGGTGGGTTTTTCTTTTTGATCAGGGAGAAGGAAGTTCTTGTAAAAAATTTCAAAGTTTTTAATTTCGAATTGTCTTGAACCATCTTAAGTTTATTTCGATAATTGAAAATTCAGACTGTCATGAATATCCTAAGTGTGTGACAACCCTAGAGTTATTAGAAAATAGACATTACTAATAACTAAAATTTTTAACTTATTCCTCTTAAAACTAGGAGAAACAACTCATTAACAAAAAAAATTAGAACTTAAATCTAAATTTTAAAAAAAATCATTAAGACTTTTTCACTAAGACTTTAGCTTTCATTTAAATTTTTGGGATCTCACTTCATGTTTGTTGCTATAAACAATATTTTTCTTAATGTGTGTTGACCACAACTAAGAATTTCACATTATATAAACTTTCATTACAGTTGCTGATCTTTGAAATAAATGTTTGTTATGAAGCTTTAGTGTTTTGAAATGAAGACAAAAATGTTTGTTAATAAAATGAAAAACATAATTCACTTGATTTTTAGTATTCAAATTACGAATAACTAACATAAGAAACAAGTTTTAGTGGCATAATAAAAACTATAAAAGAAAAATAAGATATCTAGGTTAAAATTTATTTAGCAAATCTTGAGTTTTTGAAAAAAGTTTATAAATAAACGATCTCGAGCTATTTTAATCAATTGTAACGAATCAGTTTCAGTTTTTTTATGCGTATATTGTGCTTATTCAATCCTCAATATTTTTTTTTATTAACTTAAAATAATATTGACTTAAACTAAAGCCTTAGTTTGTCCTTAGTGAAAGCAAGGCCTTTAGTGTTTAGAAATTAAAGCTCAAATGAAATTTATTGTATAGTATAAACATATAAATAAAATCATTTTACTAAATTATAATCTTCTTTTTTTATTATTGTTTTTCATAATTTTAAAGCTGCTGAAAAGGCAGTTTGATAAAACTTTTATATTAATTTTAATATTGTTTTACATAAGGTAGTTTAAATAAAAAATAAAATAATTATTACTACCATGTACTTTTATCTAATTTTTAATCTCAAAGTTTAAGTTTTATATTGTTAAGATCGTCATAGAACAAAATCTATTGATTTTAACGCATAACTATTGTTTTAAATGAAATTATCACAAGTCATCATTAGAAAATAGATATTAAAAACATAATTTTTTAGTGGTTTTAATAGAAGTTAGAGGTTATTATTGAATAGATAAAATAAGTATATTCTGTAATTTATATTCAATCTATTTTTCATTTTGTATATGGAATTAAACCTACAGTTTTACTAAACAAGTTGATGATATTAATTTTGACCTACTTAAATATCATAACATTTTAATGTTTAGATTCCAACTAATTACTTTTAAGTATAAACTAATAGACCTGTACGTTCGACAAAACATATTTTTTTTGTTTCAAACTGTTTATAGTTATGTACGGCTGTAAATAGTTTCTAAAAGATAACTATGGTATTAAATATATTTAAATCTATTCAACCAGTTTTAGTTTTAGCCAGTTAAAAAATAGTTGTTTATATTATCTATATTAGTATTTCACAGTTTTGTACATTATTTCAATTAGAAGATTCATAAAGAAGTAGATTAAAAAACTTTAAGTGTCTATCGTGAAACTTTTAACAACTAGAAACAAAACTAAAACATATTATGAACATAAAAAAACTTTATTGAGCGAATTTTCTAAAACTAATATTTTTATAAATACAATCATAAAACTATTTTGAAACTTAGTTTATTTCTTAGTTTTGAACAATTAAAATAAAAACCAGAAATATAAAAACATAAATAATATTATTATTTAGCACATTTTTAATTTCAACTAGAAGTTTCTAGTATAAACAAAGTGGAGTTTTCCTTATTTGACATATTTTAATTTTATATCAATTTATTTTTTTTTAAGTTTTTTTATGCATTTGTTTTCTAATCAAATCCACAACATTTTATAATTTTTTAACCTAAAAAAATACTTATTAAAACTAAAACCTAAGTTTGTCTTTAGACGAAGTAACGCCCCTAGTGTTTAGAAATTAAATCTTATATGAAGCTTATTGGAGAGGTTAAATATATTTAGAAAATTATTTTACTAAATTATAATCTTCTTTTTTTTGTTATTGCTTTTTGATAATTTTAAAGCTGCTGAAAAAGCAGTTTAATAAAACTTTTATCCAAATTTCAATATGATTTCACATAATGCAGTTTATAAAAAAATAATTTCTTTAAAGTTCATTCTTCAAATTTTTTTCATCTGAGTTAATCTTTTAAGGTATAAATTTTATATTGTTATAATCATCATAAAACAATATATATTGGTTTTAACGTGTAAGTAATAATTTGAATAAAATTATCACGAGTCATTATTGAATAATAGATATTGAAGAAATTACTGTTAGTGGTTTTAATAGAAGTTAAAAGTTTTTATTTACTAGTGAGAAAAAAAAATCTATTATTTATAATAAATCTTTTTTTTTTTGTATATAGAACTTAACCAACAGTTGTACTAAACAAGTTGATGATATTAAGTTTGATCTACTCAAATATCAAAAAATTTTAATGTTTAGATTCCAACTAATAAATTACAAGTATAAATAAACTAATAGACCTGTATGTTCGACAAAACTTTTTTTTCTTTGTTTCAAACTGTTTATAGTTATGTAAAGCTGTAAATAGTTTTTTAAACGAAACTAGGGTAATAATTTTTTTTAAATCTATTTAACCAGTTTTAGTTTTAGCCAGTTAAAAAATTAATTATATTATATATATCAGTATTTTACAGTTTTGTACAATACTTCAACTAGAAGATTTATAAAGAAGTAGATTAAAAACTTTTAAGTGTCTATCGTGAAACTTTTAAAAACTAGAAACAAAACTAAAACATATTATGAACATGAAAAAACTTTACTAAGCTAATTTTCTAAAACATACAATCATAAAACTATTTTGAAACTTAGTTTATTTCTTAATTTTTAACAAGTAAAATAAAAACCAGAAATATCAAAACATAAACTAAAAAATCTACAAAACTGATTGTTATTATAAATCAAAAACATTACACATTAAGGGAATTTTAATTTTTGTTATCCAAAAACTCACTTAAGAAACGAGTTTTAGTGGCATTACAGTGCTTCCTCGCTAATCCGGCCAAGCTGGGCAAGATTTCTTTGAAAATACTGCCGGATTTGCCTTTGGCCGGATAAGAACAAAATATCGCTTTTTTTACAAACTATCTACTTTAGTTATATTATGAATGTTTATAACAAAACGTACTATAAAATTTCTGTTAATTTAATTTATTTTACTTTATTCAAAGAAAAAAGAATTAAAACAGACAAAACTGAATGAAACAAAATTTTATAAGTTCAAAATTAATGGAAAAAAACTACACTGTTAACACTTTAACTAAACTAAGATTTTTTTTTGATAAAAGAAAGAATGGAAAATAGTTTTACAGTTCTTTCTCGTTTCTTAGCTGAAAACTCACGAAACTGGATGAGTTTTGACACATCTTCAGGTGTGGCTTCTGGTTGGCAACGATAGTAAGCTAAGTAATCGTCCATTTTCTGCATTTCTGCATCCATTTTTTAAACAGATATGTTGATTGTAGTATATTAAAGTGTAACTTGCTTAGCAAAGAAAGAAAAATTGCAAACTAATAATAAACAAGTTTGTTACAACTGAGCAGAAAAAGTATGAAAAAAAACTTAAGATTATTCAAATAATACTTTATTATGACGTAAGAATATATTGCTTGCATACTTATAAAACGTAAATTGAATACTTTTTCGAAATAAAATGAAATTAAACGCTAAAAACGCTAAAGTAAATAAGTCGACTTCTCGACTAAAACCGGCCGGATTAGAGAGGAACCGGATTAGCGAGGAAGCACTGTATTAAAATTATAAGTGAAACATAAGATTTCTACTTTAAAAAGTATTCAGCAGATTATAAGTTTAAAAAAAAAGGTTAATAAATAAACGATCTCAAATTATTTTAATCAAAAATAACAGTATAGCTTGAGTATTTTTTTTATGCATTTGTTTTGTAATTAAATCCACATTATTTTATAATTTTTTAACCTAAAATACTACTGATTAAAACTAAAACCTAAGTTTGTCCTTAGACAAAGTAACGCCCCTAGTGTTTAGAAATTAAACTTTAGATGAAGCTAATTAGAGAGTTTAAATATATTTGGGAAATTATTTTACTAAATTATAATCTTCTTTTTTTGTACTTGCTTTTTAATAAATTTAAAGCTGCTGAAAAAGCAGTTTAATGAAACTTTTATACAAATTACAATATGGTTTCACATAAGGTAGTTTATAAAAAAATAATACCTTTAAAGTTAGTTCTTCTTTTTTTTTTCTTTTAATTTTTTCTTTTAAAGTATAAGATTTATAATGTTATGATCATCATAAAACAATATATATTGATTTAAACGTGTAAATATTAATTTAAATAAAATTATCACAAGTCATCATTGAATAATAGATATTGAAGAAATTACTTTTAGTGTTTTTAATAGAAGTTAAAAGTTTTTATTTATTAGTGAGAAAAAACAAATATTTCTATTATTTATAATAAACCTATTTTTTATTTTGTATATAGAGTTTAACCTACAGTTGTACTAAACAAGTTGATGATATTAATTTTGACCTACTCAAATATCACAAAATTTTAATGTTTAGATTCAAACTAACAAATTTCAAGTATAAATAAACTAATAGACCTGTATGTTCGACAAAACAATTTTTTTTTGTTTCAAACTGTTCATAGATATGTAAGGCTGTAAATAGTTTTTAAAACATAACTAAGGTATTAAATTTATTTAAATCTATCCAACCAGTTTTATTTTAGACAGTTGAAAAATAGTTGTTCATATTATCTATATCAGTATTTTACAGTTTTTTACAATACTTCAACTAGAAGATTCATAAAGAACTAGATTAAAAATTTTTAACTGTCTATCGTGAAACTTTTAAAAACTAAAAACAAAACTAAAACATATTATGAACATAAAAGAAACTTTATTTAGCTAATTTTCTAAAACTAATATTTTTTTAAATACAATCATAAAACTATTTTGAAACTTAGTTTATTTCTTAGTTTTGAACAATTAAAATAAAAACCAGAAATATAAAAACATAAATAATATTATTATTTAGCACATTTTTAATTTCAACTAGAAGTTTCTAGTATAAACAAAGTGGAGTTTTCCTTATTTGACATTTTTAAATTTTTTATCAAGGAAGTAATTATTTAGATCAATTTCGGCCGTTTTTAAAACACCATCTATTGCCTGAGACTTAAACTAAATTTTAAGATTTTAACATTGACAACAATACTTTTATAACGTACCCATTTTTTAAGTATCCTTAAGTTGCAGCATTTTTTAGTAAATTTTCAGTATATCTGTGGGTTTATGTAAATTTTAGTCGTTTTGAAAATACCATCGAATAACTGAGAATTTTAGAAAAACTTATGATGCTATTCATTGACAGGCGATCAGGATTAACTAATGTATAAGATCTAAAATTTTTCTTAAACAATATAATTTTATGATAATTTGCGATCCTTAAAGTATCCTAAAGGTGCAGCTTTTTGTAGTTGAATGCATATAAATTTGTAAAAAGTAAGTTTAGTAAAAGTTTAAAGGTATTCAATTAGAAAAAATCATTAAGGTGTTAAATATTTTTAAGATATAGATGTAAACGTGAAAACGACTCAGCAAATTATTAAGTATTTCATAAAGCCGCCTTAGCTGTGTCGATTTTTAGGTTAATAAATGAGCAAAAATATGTTACTTTAATTAGAAATATTTTTATGAGATTTTCTCTCAAAAGCTAGTCTAAATTTTTAGGATGAAAAAATTTTAAGAAATGGGTTACCATAATTTGCTTTTATTGGTCTTGAACAATTAATTTCATTTTTTTTTTTGACGTTTTTAGCATTTCGATTTACTTTGTCTTTTATAATGACATTTTTTATGTAAGTTCGTTCTATATTTTTAAGTGTATTATTGTTTTTTAGTGTGTCAAAATCAATATGACACTCCAGTTTGATTTTATTTAAAATTTTCATTTAGAGAAAAAATCAATCTTCTCATGTTTAGATAATAAACAAAATAAGCAAACATAAAAATTTATTTAAGATATGACTCTTAAATCAAGTTTTTTTTAATCAAATATATCATTAAATTTAGTTATTTTAGAAACCTTGAGTCATATAATTTAGTTTAAGCATCTGAAACTTTGAAAATAAATTTTATAAAAGCTATAGACTTCTTTTTATTTCAAAACATTATGATTTCATTGCTTAAAGATATTTCTATTTTAAGAACATTGTTTTTGAAATAAATTTTACTATGTTTTAAGTTATAACATATATATTATAAATAAAAATTATCAGTTTAATAAGTAATACAATATTAACAAAATATATAAAGATAAAGGTATTCAAGCATCTTCTTTAATGTTACATATTTAAGTAGCATTTTTTTTCTTCTTTAAATAATGCAGTAGTTCATAACAACGACCAAATTTAAAAAAAAACACCATATGATAAATAAATATGAGCGTTTACCAAAAAAGCTGATATTCAATGCCTTAACTATTTACTTGATTTTATTTGAAAATTTAACAAAAACAATTTATCATAGTTTTTATATTGTGTGAAAAACTCTAAACTAAAATTAATAATGCATTTATAAGTGAGAAAGCCCGATTATTATTCACTTAATTATGTAACCATTAACTAGATTTACTTTTCATTTAACTTTTGTTAAAAAGTTAAGTGAAATTAAAACAGTTTTAAGTTATCTACCGAGTCTTAAACTTCAGATTCAGCCAACTCCTAATCCGAATAATACAAAGTAGAATACTATATTAAAACAATAAACCCTGATAAGAGTGTGCGTTCAGACCTCACTTTATATTGTAAAGATACATTTATCTTATCACAGTAGATTGGAACAATACAACTATCACATCACAGTAGATTGCAACAATACAACTATCACATCACAGTAGTTTGCAACAATACAACTGTCACATCACAGTATATTGGAACAATAAAACTATCACATCACAGTAGTTCGCAACGATACAACTATCACATCACAGTAGATCGCAATGACACAA
Organism: Thalia democratica; assembly: GCF_965202585.1. Classification (NCBI taxonomy): domain Eukaryota; kingdom Metazoa; phylum Chordata; class Thaliacea; order Salpida; family Salpidae; genus Thalia; species Thalia democratica. The sequence goes on from NC_139170.1 coordinate 8,829,065, forward strand.
CTATAAAATCACAGTAGATCGTAACGGTACAACTATCACATCACAGTAGATCCCAACAACACTATTATCAAACCACAGTAGATTGCAACATTATAACTATCACATAACAGTAGACCGCAACGATACAATTATTCCCACAGTTTATTGCTATCCTACTTAATCATTTATAAAGTTGCGTAGTGCTTTATAAAGTTAAACAAAGTTTAAAATATTATAATTTAAAACTAATCAAATGAGAACGTATAGTTTTACTGTTTTATTTTAAGTTATCATGTTATTATTAGTAAGTAGCATTATTGTCCTTTGATTGATGACCGAAACGATACAATATTACTCACAGTATATTGCTATCCTACTTAATCATTTATAAAGTTGCGTAGTGCTTTATAGAGTTAAACAAAGTTTAAAATATTATAATTTAAAACTAATCAAATGAGAACGTATAGTTTTACTGTTTTATTTTAAGTTATCATGTTATTATTAGTAAGTAGCATTATTGTCCTTTGATTGATGACCTGTTTTTTGTAAACTTTTTGCGTTACAGTTGGTAACCAGGTATTTAGAAAAACAAAAGTAAACTTATAACAACTTTAAAAAGTATTTAGGCTTTAAAGAGTTGCATAAAAGGTTCATTGCTTAAACATTTTATTGACATAGGTTTCATAATTGTAACTCCATAGATTTACGAAAATATATTATGTGTATTTTGTAAACTTCGTGGTGTTGAGGACAACAGTTATTCATATAATTAGACTAATTTATGGTTTATGCGTAATTTTAATAACTTTACAGATTTTAGATTTGATTATACCAAGGGTTCTATTTTTTATATGCTAAATAAAAATAAAAATAATTATTACGATAGTTTTTGAAATATAAATTTGTTAATAATATGAAAAACCTAAAGTTTATATTTTATATCAAAAAGAAAAGACTATTAAACTACCAATTTAAATCTGTTTCCTTTTTTAGAGCACTATTATCACTTAACTTTAAATTTTGTTTTGTGGATAATCAAAGTATTTGTTGGATTTTGAGCAGAAAGTTACAATAGTAAAAATTAAAAAAAAAATTGGCAATTGCTTATCTTAACTCTATATGTTGAAATATTGAGAAGGTTTACATCAACGAGAAATTTTGTCGGGATCTTCTTTACCATCAAAAAAAAATCAAAAAACTAATGGCTGGAAGTTCTCATGGTCGTCTGGTGGGTTTTTCTTTTTGATCAGGGAGAAGGAAGTTCTTGTAAAAAATTTCAAAGTTTTTAATTTCGAATTGTCTTGAACCATCTTAAGTTTATTTCGATAATTGAAAATTCAGACTGTCATGAATATCTTAAGTGTGTGACAACCCTAGAGTTACTAGAGAATAGACATTACTAATATCTCAAATTTTTAACTTATTCCTCTTAAAACTAGTACAAACAACTCATTAACAAAAAAAAAATTAGAAATTAAATTTAAATAAAAAAAAATCATTAAGACTTTATACTAATACTTTAGCTTTCATTTAAATTTTTGGGATCTCACTTCATGTTCGTTGCTAATAACAATACTTTTCTTAATATGTTTTGACCACAGTTAAGAATTTCACATTTTATACACTTTCATATCAGTTGTTGATCTTGGAAAGAAGATCTTGTTTGTAATGAAGCCTTAGTATTTTGAAATGAAGACAAAAATGTTTGTTAATAAAATGAAAGACATAATTCAGCTGATTTTTAGTATTTAAATTACCAATAACTAACATAAGAAACAAGTTTTAGTGGCATAATAAAAACTATAAAAGGAAAATAAGATTTCTAGGTTAAAATTTATTTAGCATATCTTGAGTTTTTGAAAAAAGTTTATAAATAAACGATCTCGAGCTATTTTAATCAATTGTAATGAAGCAGTTTTAGTTTTTTTATGCGTATATTGTGATAATTCAATCCTCAATATTTTATTTTTTTTTAACTTAAAATAAGAATGACTTATACTAAAGCCTTAGTTTGTCCTTAGTGAAAGCAAGGCCCCTAGTATTTAGAAATAAAAGCTCAAATGAAACTAATTGAAGAGTATAAATATGTAAAGAAAATTATTTTACTAAATTAAAATTTTCTTTTTTTATTATTGTTTTTAACGCTGCTGAAAAGGCAGTTTAATAAAACTTTTATAAAAATTTCTATATGGTTTCACATAATGCAGTTTATAAAAAATAATATCTTTAAATTTAATTGTTCAATTTTTTTTTCATCTAATCTTTTCTTTTAAATTATAAGTTTTATATTGTTATGATCATCATAAAACAATATATATTGATTTAAACGTGTAAATATTAATTCAAATAAAATTAACACAAGTCATCATTGAATATAGATATTGAAGAAATTACTTTTAGTGGTTTTAATAGAAGTTAAAAAAGTTTATTTATTATTGAGAAAATAAAATATTTTCTATTTTTTATAATAAACCTATTTTTTATTTTGTATATAGAATTAAACCTACACTTGTACTTAACAAGTTGATAATATTAATTTTGACCTACTCAAATATCATAAAATTTTAATGTTTAGATTCTAACTAATTACTTTTAAGTATAAACTAATAGACCTGTATGTTCGACAAAATAAAAAATATTTTGCTTTGTTTGAAACTGTTTATAGTTATGTACGGCTGTAAATAGTTTTTAAAACATTACTAAGGTATTAAATTTATTTAAATCTATCATCCAGTTTTAGTTTTAGCCAGTTAAATATAGTTGTTTAGATTATCTATATCAGTATTTCACAGTATTGTACAATATTTCAACTAGATGATTCATATAGAACTAGATTAAAAAAAAATAAGTGTCTATCGTGAAACTTTCTACAACTAGAAACAAAAATTTATTGAGCTATTTTCTAAAACTAATATTTTTTTTAAATTAATTAATTTTTACAATCATAAAACTATTTTGAAACTTAGTTTATTACTAAATTTTTAGCAATTAAAATAAAAACCAAATTATAAAAACATAAATATGAAAATCTACAAAACTGGTTGTTATTATAAATCAAAAATATAACACACTTATCACTCTCGGGAACATATATTTTTCTAATTGTATAACAATGAAAAAAAAAGTCTTTACTTTGTTAAAATATTTATCGATAAAGATTCATTTCATGTTAAGTTTTTTCAAAAATACTATATAAAATCAGTTACTATAATAAAAAAGAACACAAATTAACGATTAAATATACTAGTAGTTAACAAATTTTAACATAATTAATATCACCAGTATAAAACCGACAATGTCAAAAAAAGTCATTTAAAATGGTTAAAAGCTATCAAATATTTTATTATAAATGTTTTAAATCCAAAAAATAAAGTTTCTACACTAATTCACGTATCTAAACATTCTACATAAAAAAAAAACAAATTATCATGTAAGACTGACTTTTATATATTCGTCATTTGCGCACACTTCCTTCTAAAAACTCCTACTGAAAACATTATAAATACTGGTGTTTATTGTTAAAATAGTATCAATAGTATTATCTTTTAAGTTATTTTCTTGTTTAAAATATAAAACTCAAATTTACAGTTAAAAACGAGTTTTGATCATATCACTTTGATCATTAAACAAAACCTCTTGATAAGTTATTTAGTTTGTATAATTAAAACCTGTTAGTTATTCGTAATCATAGTATAAGTTTACATTATGGACTGTTGTGTTATATCAATATTAGTGTCTATATGATTGAGTCGTGAGTCTGAAAAATTGATAAACCTAAATTTACATAAACTTTTAGCACTCTACACAAACAAATACTTTTCTAATTCTATAACAACGATAAAAAAAAAGTGTCTGTATTTTGTTAAAATTTTTCATCGGTAAAATTTCATTCCACTTTAAGTTTTTAAAATAAAATACTTTAAATTAGTTTATAATAGATGGAAAATAAAAAAACAAAAAATAACGATTACATATACTAGTAGTTAACAAATTTTAATATAATTAAAATCAACAGTATAAAACCGACAATGTCAAAAAAAGTCTTTTGTAAGGCTTTAAAAATATCAAATAGATAAATGAATAATTTTCTAAATCCCTAAATTAAAGTTACTAGACTAACTCACATACTTAAATATATTACATTAAAAAACACATTATCATGTAAAGCTGTTTTTTATCTACATTCGTCATTCGCACACACTTCCTGATCTAAAATATTTAAAATAGTTCTTTTAACTAATTTTTCAATGATTTATGCGAGTATTAGTTTTTTAAGCACTTATGTAAATTACTTATGTAAATGAAAACAAAAGCAGTTAGATACAATATTTTAGTTATTAAGATTTTATTAAAACTAAAAAAAAATATGAGAACTTAGTGCACTTAAAACCGTTACAAAAACACTAACTAATTTAAACTTATTTTCCAAAAGTTCTTATTTATAATTATTAATAATTAAATTACAGTGTAACCTTAACAATAGTTCAAACTATAGATCAATAATAACAACATTTTAACAAAAAACATAGTGCTGAGGATATACTGTAAGCATTTAAAAGATAAACTCTGTACTAAATGCAATTGAGTGTGTTTAAACTATTATCGTAAAAATCAAAAAACAATTAAGTCATACATGTTTTTTGGTTTTAAGTCTCTAGGAAACTTTGTCGCTAAAACTTCATCATCAGAGAACTTTGTTAGTAAGTTAATAAAGTATAATTATTAGTTCAATATAACAGAGGAGTTTATCAACGTAGATAAGTACAAATTTCATATCTGAATTAATCCTTTTTTTCAGCGAAAACTGTAATTTGGAATAAAATAAAAACAATATATTTCAAATTTTTTCTTTTGTTGCAAAAATTCAAATTGCAACTTGAAATTTAATTTCAATTTGACCAAATTTAAGTTTTAGTCATTAAAAACTTTGGTTTTGTAAGCAAATTAATACTGAAACTTTGCAAACTTAAATTGTTTAAAAGTAAGCTTATAGAAATTTTTAGTTACTATAAACATTTTTTATTGAGTATATGTAAAATTTAAAAATTTATACGGAACACTTCAACTAAGACTTAAGATTGCTATAATTTAATGAATCAATTTTTAATTAAAGCTTAACTGTAAACTAAACTATTTCTATAATCAAAAAATATGGAAAATAAGGTCTTATTGAATTTATTTAAAACAAAAGACTTAAATTGAAAAAAAAACATAATTATAAATATTTATTTTTTTATGATTATACATTAATAAATCGACCAATAAATACTTTTTTTTACTTTATTGAAGTAAAAGATTTTAAGGTCATTTACATGTTTAGTAGTGATAAAAAACTTGTCTCTGTAATTAGTCACTGTAACCATAAAAATATTTTAATTTCAAACATTAGTTTTTTTTTAGTTTTAAACTCTATTTAAAAAAAAGAAACTATCTTTAATAATAATCTTTTAAGCGGTTGTATAGATTCAAGGTAAAAATAATTATTTTAAAATTTTATTCTTTAAACAAGCCTTTTGAAACAATAACAGTCTTAGTTTTAAGTTATACAAAACAGAACTAACTTTTATTTTGCAACTTGGTTGTTTTATTTTTTAACCTTTTGTAATACAAGCAACTAATAGCAGTCAATGGTAGTAAACAAATTCCCATCAAGATCAACGCTATTGTTAAGCTCATTTTAATTGCTTGAAATTGTTATATTAAGTTGTCTAGTTGTAATTTATCTGTTCGAAAATTGAAGAATTAGAAGTTTTTGAACTTAAAAAACTTTAGTGTTTTAAAAATATTTGAACAGTTAGCTTTATTATATACTACTACCACCTTTAAAAGCATTGGTTAAGTCAAACTCTAAATTTGCATATTATACTGTAAAAAAATCATTAACTTATGAGTAATTGTTTAAAAAATATCTTTTAAAAACTCAATTGAACAAACTTAACTCATTGATGTAGTCACTTAACATTAATACATACGACTGTAAGACAAAAGTAATTATAAAGACTAAAATATAACAAAAATACGAAAATACTGCTTTAGTCTCACACTAGGCTGACCAAAAATGTTCCTAAGTAGTTTAATTTAGTAGGAAAACAGTTAGACTTACTGTCTTTGTTTTTGATTTTAAACATGCAAACTTTTTCCTTCCCATTGTGTAGTGTCACGTTAATATTACCTTTGTCATCCCAAATGAAAAGTGTAGATTATCATTCTACAGTAGAATAATTGCAATGAAAAAGCGCAAAAAGGTCGTCTGAACCTTGACCCTTGTTCATCATTCCGTAATTTCTTGTTGAAGCGTTCCACATCAGATTGAACTTTCCAGTACCAAACAAAGTCACTTCGTTCTTCCCAAGACAAACATGCTGGAAACACGTGTGAGTTCGTATTATGGACAGCAAAATGTTTTACCTTGAAGTCGCTATCATTTTAACATTTTTCTGTGGATTTTAAAAAAAAATTAAATTTATACTGAACTGTTTATTTTTAAATCTTCTTTATGTTTCAATATATACATTCTTTTGGTTTATGGAATTTTGTTTGTTTTTAACACAAAAAGAACAAAGTAACAAAAATAAAGTTTTATGTTATTTTAGTTACTAGTTTAAAAGTGTATTGATAAAAATAACACTACGTAAATGCATGTGTATTAAGATTTTTATTTCTTTAACAGTTTATTTTTTAAGTAGTAGTAAAAATTAAAACTATAAAAAGCTACAGAAAAATATGAATAAATATTTAATATAACTATTGATAATGTATTATAAATATAATATTTATTAATATATATTAACATAATATATAATAATATTTAATATAACTCCCAAAATAATTTGTTTACTTTTTGTAATAAGTTATTTTTAAAGCTTTCAAATAGTTTTTAAACCTCGTTTTAAAATCGCTATTTCTTTTATAACTTATAACTTCGCGAACAAGTTTTTAATACTTCTTATATGACAAAAGAAATTGAATTAGTTTAATATTAGATACTTCAAATCAATTTACACTAAACTCATTTATAAATGTTAACCTGGAAACCGCTCCAAAACAAAGGGCATTAAATAAAAGTGTCTTCATTTTTGCAAACATAACTAAATACAGCAGTATGTATGTGTTGAAAAAAATAAGTATGCTTAGATTTAAAAAAATAATTTCAAGCAGTAACGTTTTAAGTTTAAATAAATAAGTAATTGTTTTAAAATCTTATAACAACAATTACCTTACTGTTTGAAATTAATCCAAAGCAGTTGTTTATGAAACCACTTTATTGTTATATATGTATTAAGCTAATTTTAAATAATTTTTCATAACTGTCATTTTACTACTTGGTAAAAAATTAAAATTTATTACAACTTATACTCTTTTAGAAAATATTTAAAACTCCTAGTTAAAAAGCTTCCAGTATGCTAGCAAGATCGAAATTCGTTTTAAGTTGTTGAGGAATAGCTGAAGGACCGGCCAAGACTTTCACCGACAATATTAGTACAAATAACTTTGTAGTTAGCCGCATCTTAATACAAATGATAAATAAAATTTGATTTTCAGCTCACGTGTTTTGGTATTTCTATGTGATAAAATGTTTAGAAAAGTCAGAAGTAATTTACAAAATGCTTACTACGGCATATATAAACCTTATTAAAACTAAACTGAGTTTTATGTTAAACATAGTAGATTTTTAACTACGTCAGATTTATATAATTTTGTTATAAAAAACAAATTCCGCAGTTTTTTTCTTAATTTAACTAACATATGTTTCTAAATGTCGAGCTCGTTTTGCTAGGATCTTTACTATCAAGTAATTAGCTCGGAACTTTGAATATTTACTAACACAACTAAGAACACAAACCTTAATTTAGTATTAATATTTAAATACAGGTTTTCTAACTAGTTTTTTTGTTTTATTAATTTTTGTTTCCTGCAAATTTTTTAAAGAAATAGGTTGAAAAATTTTTAAAAACTTTATAATAACTATTTCAGAAAGAAAAAGTATTCACACTGAGATAAAATGAAGACACTATACTTATATAAATTAAATATTTAACAGTTTAATGCTTTTAAATTAGTATTTTCGATACTTTCTTTACTACCCAAAAGTTAGTGACTGCCAAGATAAAATAAGGACGTAAACTTGTTTAAAACTAGAATTTATCTGATTTATTATTGATCACTATATAATAAATTTTAACTAGTTATATAAAGTTTGCAAATTTAGCGTGCATCTGGCCATGATCTGCAATTTTTTTTTTGTTGCTACGGCCAGCTAAGGACAAAATATTATTAATAAATAATTAATAAATATTAATATATATGCATATCTAGTGTAATGCAATACACGCTAAATTTGTCTTTGCAACGAATTAAATAATTCAAAAACGAAAAATAAAATGAACATAATTTCGACAAAGTTAAACATCAATTCAACGAAATCAATTCATGCTTTAATTAACTTAATTTATTTCAGTTAAAATTTTAAAGTTAAACATCGGTTTTAGATCAGGGGTCGGCAGACAGTTAGTGGTCGCGGGCCAAATTTCAAGTTTACAAAGTCTTCACGGGCCGCAGTTTTAGTTTTAGTGACATTTGAATAATCTTTTGGTTTTAGTTTTAGTCACACCAGAAAAAAGTTTTACTTTTTTTCACCTTATCATTTTAAATAACTTTTAGCTATACATAGAATGACTATTTAAATTATATTAAATAAAATTAGAATAAAATTTACATTGACTAATATACTTAAGTGTTAATAAACTTTGTACTTTCATAAGCATTTACTAAGTAAAATTTAACACTTTTGTAATTTTACATACAATTTAACTCGCTATAAAAACCAGACTCGAAAGACAATTTATTAGTTACTTTTATATATTTGTTATATTATCAACCCCTTTTTTCATATTTCTGAGAATATTAACTTCAAAAAAAAGTTTTTGCGTGTTAAATAGTTTACATTCATTAAAAAATTTAGTAATTAGTTATCTTTATAAAATTAATACCTATTTGTATTGTAGAAAGCTAGAACAAATTCTTTAACATAATTAATTCTCGAATACTTAAATAAAATATCTTATTAGTAACTAGTCTTTTACATGGTTGTCACATAAAAAGCAAAAATGTCTGAGTTGTATCAAACCAGCCTAAGTTCATTAAAAGTCTAAAAAGCTAGTAAATTGTTGTAAATCAAGCTAAAGTACCTAGTAAAAATATCATCATCATTAAAATGTACACAAAATGTAAAAAAACAAGAAAAAACTACAATTAGTAAACTACACTATAGTCATAAAAACTATTCTGGGAATTCTAAGATTTATTTAAAGTGTTTGAAATAAAAGTTTCACACAAAGCTGAGTTTTCAAGCTTTTAAAATAGACTGTTTGTGTAGCAACCTAGTTAAAACAAAGTTCACAACATAAAGAAATAACGAAACTTATTAACAATAAACAAATTACATGCAAAAAAAATATAAGTCAGCTGGAATGGACAATTTACTTTCTTAAACATTTTTAAGAAAAGTATAAATATTAATTGAGTCATTAGCGAAGAGAAAAACCTCTTTTTTATTAAGCATTACAGCAATTCTTTATCTGCAATAAGAATTTAAAAATATTAGTTGTAAAATTAAAGACGAGCAACAAAAAAAAAAACGTTAGTTAGGAATTATTGCGAGAAACGATAAAAAAACAAATCACCAAAGTCAGTTCCAACAAAGCACATGATTATCTTCAGTAACTACAGAATTATCAGAAAAAAGTTGTTAAGGCAAGTTATAAAGTAGCAAAATTTATTATTAATAACGAGATACCGTTTATAATTGAAAACTTTTTTAAAGAATTTTTGTTGGCAGTAATGAAAAACTTTTGTTTATTTCTTCAATGAGAAAAAAAGTCCTATTTAGGAAATGAATTAAGGTTATAAAGTCGCATAAATCAAATTATGACTTTAATAAAAATGTTAAGATGAGAGCACTGATAGAAAAACTATTGCTCATCTGAGAATTTTTTTAGAGATGTTTTTTTAACTTTGACACTTTAGTATAATTTCTTGGTTTAGTTCAAACACGAAGCACAACGATCGGTGAAATTTTACAAGTACAGTAACTTCTCGCATCTTTACGCACTCGTGACGTTACGCACTCTCGTTTAGTTCCGCATTTTATTATTCTTAAAACTCCAAAAAAAAATTAGTTTTTTTTTATATTGTACAAATTAGGTTTATTGTATAATTTTTATTTAAAATATTCTTTTAAATGCTAACTAACCTCTCTTTATCTTTAGACTTTGTAAATTCATGTTTCTTGACTTATTGATAAATATTTAGTAAATATATCTTTAATACAATGCAAGAAAAGTTTATCCTTATGTGGGCAAAGGTAAAATTAAAAAAGTTCTAGTGACATAGAAAAGTTTTATTAAATATTTTTATTATATTTTATATATTTGTGTTCAAAAGAAGAAATCTATTACAACACCAAATGAATATTTTTGTAAAAGACTACAAAAACAAATTTTAAAATAGACATCACACAATTTCTTAGTTGTAAACAAATGCTTAATTATGAATTTGCTAAGTAGACTAGAATATTAATGTTATGTATCAAATAAGTCACATATAAATAAAGATAAAGAAAATTCTAATTATTATTAAAACTAGTAAATTTTTTCTACAAGTATTACTGTTTTACATAAATTTAAAACCTTTTTTTTATGTATAGTTTTATCTTTTGTTTTCATATTTATAAATAAAGTAAACCAATTGTTAAAAGTGAAAAAGTCCCCGGTCTGCTTTTAACTTGTAGTACAGTAACCTCTCGCATCTTTACGCACTCGTGACGTTACGCACTCTCGTCTAGTTACGCATTTTAGAATTCTAAAAAATATAAATTTTAATTAATGTCTTATTACCTCTGCTTTTCTACCTTTAAATAAATTTTAAAAAAATAATTTTTCAAATTCTTATGGCATAAAATAACATTCCTACTCAAAAAATCTAATGATATATCTTTAATACAATGCAAGACAAGTTTATCCTAATGTTGGTAAAGGTCAAATTAAATAAATTTGTAGTAAAAATAACAATTTTTATTAAACGTTTTTCTTATATTTTATAAATTTTTGTTTAAAAGAAGAAATCCATTACAGCACTAAATGCATATTTTTGTAAAAGGCTATAGAAACAAATTATAATATAGAAACCACACCATTTCTCAAATGTAAACAAATGCTTAATTATAAATTGAATTTGCTTAGCAGAGTAGAATATAAATGTTAAGTACCAAATAAGTCATATATAAACAAAGAAAAAGATAAAATCTACTTATTATTAAAACTAGTTAAATTTTTCGACATTTATTATAAATTTATATAAATTTAAATCCTTTTTTTCTTATAAATGTATAGTTTTATCAACTTTTTCATATTTTTAAATAAAGTAAACAAATCGTTAAAATAGGAAAGTAACCAATCTGCTTTTGTCTAGAAGCAATATTAAAAAACACTCATTATAGTAAGTGTATTTGGTACCTCTCGTATCTTTACGATCTTCCGTATCTTTACGCATTTTTCCTGTGGACACAATGTGCGTAAAAAAGCGAGAGGTTAGCTCAAATTAAATAGGTAGCTAAAAAAAACAGCAAATGTGTGTATTGATATGCAAAGCATAAAAGTTAACTTAGTTTGACAAAATCAATGTTTAAAAAATGAAAATGTATACCTAACAAAAACTATATTAGTTTATGTTATATATATCGTTTTAATTGTGTCTGTACAAATTTAGATATTACATGTAGAAAAAACAAACTTAGAAAATTATGCATAAACTAAACTTAAACTAACTAAAGTATTTTATAAAAAGTGGTTTAAAATATGACCATTTTTTTAAGTTGGTGTGCATATAAATAAGTTTAAGTGCAAAGAAAACTTCTAAAAAGTTAAAATGTGTCAAAATAAAACTTAAATAAACCTTTTTTCCTTTTTACTATGTTATTTTAAATGTTTTTACACTAAAACAAAACATTTACAAATAAAAAATATATAAAAGAAACTTAGGTATAAAAAATATTGGAAAGAATATCTAAGCTATAAAGAAATGACACTTTAGTTAATTACTGTGCATTACTTTTATACAAAATGGAAAACATTTGCATTTAGTTTATTTGATAAATAGGTATAAAATAACTAACTTATATGTTATACAGAGACTTAAAACCAAACTAAACAAATTAAATCGAATTACCGAAAAAAGTTTTACTTGAAATATATTTTTGCTCAGCGGGCCACTTTTACATGCTTGCGGGCCACAAAATTTTCTTTCGCGGGCCGCATTCCATTCAAAAAAATAATGTGCTCGCGGGCCGCAGATTTACCCTTCGCGGGCCGCAATTGGCCCGCGGGCCGCAGTTTGCCGACCCCTGGTTTTAGATGAATTGATTTTATAGTTTATAATTTAACTAAAAAAGAAGCTTAAAGTTATTTGGTCCTATGACCATGTGTACAAAAAACTTTTCGGTTATCGAATCGCACACCACAAATATCTTTTAAAGTCTTGTCCATTCTCATTAAATCTATTTCTGATTATTACTGATTAAGGCTACTTCTCGACTAAACCTGTCTTAATTAGTGAGGTTTCGAAATAATAAGGGCTACATTGCATAGTGTTATTGAAACAATTTGACTAAATAACTAGGCTCAACTAAAAACTTAAGCATATTTTCGACATATGGTAGAACTAAAGTATTATGCACTTTTTAAAACTTGAGTAAGTTTAAAAATGATATAAACATTAATTAAGGTTGAAGTTTAACGTTAAACATAAATATAAACTAAAATTTAAAAAGTTAAAAATTATCGTTGTAATTAAAGTGCAACAAAACTTATTTAACTTATACATGATTAAATCAACATTTTTTCAAGTAGTCTTGTTTACCATTTTGATTTATTTTTTAGAATTTCTAACATTACTCATACAAACATATATATATATATATATACATTATTTTTCAAGGACATAAAATTTACAAAAAATACACAATCGTTATGTTTTTGTTTTTTATTTGTAGATGTAAAATTGCGAATTTGAATATTTTAAAATCAAGAAACGGATTTAATATTTAATCAAAATATTAAACAACAATTAAAAAGTATTAAAATTCTTCCTTTGCATCTTTCAATCCAAATTCTTTAAGTCGTCAAATATCTGCTAGCCAATCGAAAAGTTCTTTTGCCAAGTCAATAACTGGTTCTTTGTCGTATTTTCTCTTCTTTCCAGAAAACTCAACTTTAGTAGATGATTTTCTTTTAACAGAGTGGTTATTTTTCGCTACTCTGACATCACTTGCAAGTTTTTTGTCCTCCTTATTATAAATTTTCTTCTTTGAAGTCTTATTAGCAGTTGATGGTATTTTCAAAGAATTTTTCTTATCTGTGGATAAAGTTTTTACTCTAAGCTTTTGTTCTCGCCTTTTTTTGTATTCGATTTCTAAGTTTTTTGTTCGAATAAGAGCTTTTTTGTTAATTTCCGCAGCAAACCCATCTACTCTCATTAAGAATTTTCTCTCATTTTCATGGAAAAGACTTAATTTCTTACCAAAACAGTTATTAAATCCAACGAAATCGTAAAAAACCCTTTGAACATTTTCTGTTAACAGATTGTCGAACAAATTTATGGCAGTATTGTAGGAAAATTAAAATATATTGTTCTGCGAATAAAGAAAGAGTTTGTCAAACTGCTTGACCAGAATGGCTTCAAGTTTTTCTGTTATTTCATCTTCATCTAGTATTTTTGAAATCGACATAAAATATTCAATTACCAATTTTTCGTGGAAGAAGCTTTTTGGCCAGTGCCTGACCAACCTTTCTACAATAAAGGTTTTGTATGACGGAAAAACGTGGATAAACTTTTTGATTGTGCTTAAAACTACAACAAGTTTATCTTCTTCTGCAACACCGTAGCACATCTTTCACTGTTATTCCATTCAATGTAAGTTCTGCTTTGAAATTTTTTGTAAGTGTTGAGGTAGAAAAGTATCAAGGTTTTAATGAAACTACTTTCACTGTACGAGTAGTCTGTATACTTCAGGATCACATATATCATCCTCATAAGTCCGTAATGCTCTTCCTCTATCATGCCGAGTTCCTTCGCGTTTTTAAATTTTACATCACTCTCTAGGATTTTAATTTTGAGAAGTATCTTTTTCAGAGTGTTCAAGATCACATCTTTGCTGACCAAATTACGAATTATAATTTTTTTAAGTAACACATTACCGATTTGTTGAAACAGTCTGTGGTCAGTACACAAGTCGACTAGTTTTTCAAAAGAAATTTCAAGAAAGTTTTCGTTGTCACTAGCACCAAGGCATGTGTAAGCGACAAACTTACAATATTTTCTGCAAGCTTTATTTTCTTTATTATTTTTGTCAATTATTAAAGACAAAGTTTTATAGACTTTTCTTAACAATTTTTCTTTTTTGTAGTTTTTATCCTTGTATGACTGGATTATAGATTTGCACAATTCCAAATCTGATAGGAATAGTTCAGAGTCTTCAAATCTTTCAGACTCGCTGAAATGCTTCAAGGCGTTTTCAACAGCTGCAGTCTTTACTTGGTTTGCGATATCCATTCTCTTTATTATTATTAATTATAATTCTGTAAAAAGTAAAAAGAGTTTAGGTTAATAAAAAAAAAGCCTAATATATAACTTTTGCTACTTACACTTCATTTTTTGATTTAACAGGAAACAATTAATGCTCATAAATAATTTTAGTATCTTTTATTTAAATTTTGTGTAAAAGAATAGTAACGAAATTTTATTTCTTCTACTTGAATTATAACTAATACATATTTGAATTAAAATACTCATTAAAACTCCATAACCTAATTTCCTGTACGGACAGAATTTATTCCTGTAGTTCAAAATTAACGCTAAGTTTCTAGCAACCTTAATTAGATAAACCAAAAAATACATTAGTTGTATAAACCAACTAGTTGTATAAGTTTAAAACAGATATTTACAATCTCTAGGTAATATTCAAAAACTTCATCAGGAAATTTTGCATACCTTTTCAATTCTATATATAAATAAGTTAAAAGTTGAAAAAGTATTCCACAGTTGCTTGTACACAGTTGCTTGTATAAAATACTGTCCCTATAAAGGCCGGGACACGCCACTAAATTCAATTTTTCAAAAGAAGGCTGCAGCATTTTCTGCGCTTTGTGGATTTAACCAAGCTTATCTATGAATTCGAAACTCACACAAACTTAAGCTGTAATGATAGCAACTATCATCTTTCTAGTTGTTATTTTTTATTTTTTGATCTCATTTTCTCAATTTTTATTTCTACGCTCGCTAAATCGTCGAAGCGAGAATGATCAGTTCACCAATGTTTACAAAATTTAAGTGTAGGCCCGCGAGCTTGTGAGTCAGGACTGCTAAACCAAATTTTAATATCTATGCCAGATATAAAGGAAGTTAAATAAATAGAAAAATGTTCTTAGGACTAATTTATAAGAGATAAATTGTTTCCATAGTACTAAAAGGTCACATAGATAGGCTAGCACTTTGTCGAAAATAAACAAATTGAGTAATTTTAATTTAATGAAACTTAAATGCCCACTACTTATTACAAAATTTTTTAACATTTGGGCCGCCAACTAAAATTAATTAATTCAAACTTAAAATCAAAAGAAAAAGACGCAATATAAGCAGCTAAAAAATTTGAATCCGTCAAAGCTGCATTTCTAAGTCATCTGTACTTATCTGTCTAATCGTTGCAGACATGATGCTTCTAATTCTGTATCCTAAATGTTACGTTTTACAGTTATTGCATTTTGAAGAACAAAAAGTTATAAAGTAATTAAAGCTTAATTTTTATATTCAGTAATATTAAAAAATCTAATACTTATAAGATAAAATTAACTAAAAAGTTAATAAACTTATGAAACTTTTAAAACTATATAACAGGGTGTAGCTAACCTACTACTTATTTACTACTCGTATCTATAATACAAAACTAAAGGAAATTAAAACAAATAAAGTTGAAAAGAAATTGTTTGACATTTTTGAAAACTCAAATTTAACCTGTGTTTTACAAAATAATCAAACTAGCTTACTTCAGCCTTTTACTTTCAATTTTTTTTAATTAATTTTAGTTGCCCAGAATCTTTAACATACCTGTTTGATATACAAAACATATGTCTTTACCTACTTATTTAATTTAACTAGACTGTAAAAACTCTGAGGTTAATGCCTAGTAGTAGAAAGCATTTTTAGTTTCACAATTTAAATTAAGTGAGCACATTTAAAATAAAACAGTAGTATTAGGTTGGTGTTCTACACTCAAATTAAGTATCTTACTTTATCTATAGCAAAGTTTTTTTAATATTTAAATAGCTTTAAAGACAAATTTAGTATAATTTATCTTGTAAAATGGCAGAAATGAATTTAAGCAAGGTATTAAAACATGTTTAACTAAGATTTATTAATTTATATCACATTATAAATAGGATTAAAAATCAAAAACCGGTACAAATAACTACTAATTAAGATTGATTGCGTTAAATACTTTCGTTGAAACATATTAAATTGATATGAAAAATTAAAACTTCAATTTACTAGAGACAAAAATAAAGTACAGTTTTAAAATAGTAGTATGAAGTTTAAAAGAGTCTAAAATATCCAAAATTTCTTTAAGTTTTCCTAATCTTGAGCTCAGATAAATATTTAAAATTATTATAACTGTCTCGTACTTGAGATAATTAATTCATAAAATACTTTTGTTATTTAATATTTAAAATAAAAATTAACAAACAATTATGTCCATTAGAACTGTTTAGCTAGAGTAAAAATGAACTAATAGTTCTTGAAATATTATTCTCTTATTAAATAAGGGTCAAATGCCTAATAAAAAAATACTTTTGTTTTATAGGATATTTAGATTTTACTTTTCGTTTTTTAATTTTTACTATTAACAGCTTGAAAAAATATTATTATTATGTTATCAAACTTCAAGGATATACAGAAATTTGTTATATGAATTTTGTAACCAGCTGTTGTATTTTAAATCTATGTGATCAAAATCTATAATTCGGTAGGTCTATAAAAAAAAGATTACTAGTTTTTAAGTTTTATAGAAAAGAATTTCCGACTATTCGTATAAAGTATAAGTCTATCAAGTTTGAATCAATTTAAATTTTCACAATTTTGCATGAGCTACATCAAGCAGCTTGAGATATTTTGAGTTTTTTAAAGATGTGTAAAAAAAAAAATTAAAACCCAAAATCAAATTTAAATATATTTAGAAATACAACAAAAAGTACATGTTTCAAAATAGTTAGAGCATTTTTAGGCAGCCTGAGTGTTTTTACAAATAGATTCAACCACCTTGAGTTTTTCAAAAGTTTGAGCTACTCTGATTGTGTGATACAGCTAAATTATATTGCAACTTATGATTTGTATTAATATGGTTGCAAAGAAATGTATCAGTTACAAAAAGTAAGCTTGATTGAATCATCCTGAGTTGTTAATAAAGATGTATAAAATTAGAAAAAAAAATTAGAATGTTATGTACTTAATCAAGGCTAAAAACCTTAAAAGTTAACTGTATAGATTGAAGGACTTTAATACTTGACTAAAGAAACAGAAATTTAAGAAAAACAGATTTATAAGCTAAAAAAACTAGCCTGAAACTTAGGTCAAAATTCCAAAATACCTATTTATAACCAAACTAACTACCTAGTCATTAAAATAACTTGGCCAACCTAATTAAATAAAAAATTATCATTTACTTCTTAAAACCAGAAAAAACACAATCATATAAATTTTGAATTTTAAATAAAAAAATTTTTTTTTTGAAAAGATGAGCTTATGTAATACTTTAAAAATACTTTCAATGTGATACATTTGAACCCTAAAAAAGTTTCTATAAACATATTTAGGTAGAAGTGCTATTATACTTTTAATTTAATTAAAAATTGAGATTAAACAATCAACTTTACTTACAAACTTTTAATAATATATTTTGATTTAACTTTAGATATGACTATTTAAGAAAATTATTAATATATTATTTTCTTAATTTGATTAGTTTACAAATAAATAAAATTAGTTATTTTATATTTAAAATTTAACTTGTCCTATTAAGCACAATACTTTTAATGCAAAAAAATTTTAGAGTAGCCACTCTCAAGTCTTAAAAAACATTACTGATTGACCTTAAAATGTCCTTAGCAATTTATAGTTTTTATAATATTTATAATAATCTTATATTAAAAAAATTAACAAGTCTAAAGATTAATTTCTAAATTAAATCTTTTATAAATCAAATGTTTTTTAAAAATTGGTTGTAAAATATCAATACATCGAAACTGGCAGTTTACCAATGTCTTGAAAAAATAGTTTGTGATTTTTAAACATTCTTCAACCTATCTTGTGTTTTATATAAAATAAACAACTAGCCTGAGTCATAAAAGTGTTTTTTTTTAATTTTGAATTATCTTAAATCATTATTAGTCCAAAAGGTTTCCAAAAGAATAAGAATGTTATGGATGTAGAGGTAATCTGCATCTACTAAACATTTCATATTTAGATGGAAGAAAACAGCTTGTCAGCCTTGAAGGATTTCAGTCAACCTGTGAAAAAAGTTAAGTTGGGTACCAGAATTGCCTAGTATTAGAACCTTTTTTTTATTAATAGATATTATTTATGACTTACAGAACAATTCAAGTCTAAACATCCTCTGTTTTGTTCATCCTTATTTGTTGAAAAGAATGTGTAAAAATAGTAAAACAAAAAATGAATTTGTGTGGTTAATATAGAATTTAACCTAAAAAATTACTGTATATATAAAAAGACTTAAAATCTAGACTTAAATAAAAATAAATGCAGATAAAAACAGATTTCGAAGCAATATAACTAGATTAAATTTTGAAAAAAATTCAAAACTACTTTAAGTTATAAAAATAATAAAAAAAAAATTTAGCTCATCTAATCTTTTGAAAAAACAATTAAGTTAAGAGTAACCTTAGTTTGTGGCAACTTATTAATTGTGTAATTCTAGGCCTATTTTCCTATATTATCATTTACTTATTAAAACCAGAATAAAAACACTCATATAAATTTAAAAATTAAGTAGTTTTTGAAAATATTTTGTTTAGAAAACATAAACTAAAAAAGAAAATCCAAAAACTTTTTTGTGAGACTTTTTAAATCTTAACCATACTTTTAAAAAAATACATACAAAGTACAACTACTATGATTAAAAAATATCACAATCGCCCATTAATTTTACCTAAATGTATAACAATGTAAATTTAACTATAACTTATACTGTTTCATTTAATTTGTTTTTACTATATTATTTATTTCTAGACAGGATAAGAAATAACTTATTCATATTTTTTTAATATTTTTATTTTTAAATTGAAATTGGACACGTTCTGTCAGAATAATAGTATTTTCCCAAAAATGTTACATGGTAGCCTTTCTTTAAGTGAAAAAAACTATACTAAGGGATCTTAAAATGTCCTTCATCATCTTAAATTTTTAATAATTAAAAAAAAAATTCTAATTGTATAATTAAATACTAAACAAACTTTCAATTTAAAAACTTTTTTAAAATAAGATTTTTTTTTAAATGGTTATAAAATATCATTATATTGAAAGTTGAATAATTAACACTTATTCAAGACTTAAAATAGCTTGTGATTTTGAAACAATCCTTAAGCTACCCTGTGTTTATTATAAAATAACCAAGCTGCCTTGATATATCAAAGAGTTTTTTTTATTAAAGACTAGCTTGAAATATTTTTAATCATTCTGATGTTTTGAAATTTTTTTAAATTATTTTCAATATCCTAAGTTTGTGGCAACCCTATTGTTACTAGAAAGTATAAATTTATAACATTTCAAATTTTGAACTTACTGTATTTAAAACCTTTATGTTTAAAAGATTAAGAACTCTAATTTAACAAATAACTTAGTTAAGAGTTTTTAAGAAATACTTTAGCTATCCTTTAGACTTTTGTCATTCCACTTAGTGTTTGTAAAAAAAATACACAGATCTTTGTTAATGTTAACTCATTGACCAAAACTTAGAGCTTATACATGATCTAAACTTTCATTACAGTTGCTTATTCTAGAACATAATGTTTGTAATAAAGCTTTGAGGTTTTAAGTATTTATACTAGTATCGAAAATTTCCCCAAAACTAAAATGGCTTTTTTGTGAAAAAAGTCTTAACGAGGACTTAAAATTTCAAAAAAAGGATGCAATAACAATCAATAATAACTGTAAGATCGTGAGCCATTTGAAAGGAAGTAAGCAATTTTAAAAATAGTAAAAGATTGTAATATAAAAAAATGATAAATGAGGTCAAATGAGAGAGTGGTTTATAAATAAAATGCAAAATAAGGAACCAGGGTTGTATTTAACTTTTATCATGAAACAAATCATTTAAATTTATCAAATTAGATAATATAATAATCTTTTAAACACCCTAAAAATTACCTGTACCCCTAATTTAAAATGGTGCTTTCGAAAAATAAATTTATGTGCACTAGCGTTCACCAGTGTACATTTCATGCCCACCTGTGTAGATAAAACATTCTTTCTAAGAAAATTTGAATTTTATAGTATAATATGCAATCTGCTAAACTGTTAACTATGTATTTTCAGCTCTAGTTTAATTTTAACTTATTAATAATAAGCCAGTAAGATATTTATCTGATAATTTTGGCTTGTCGAGAAAAATATTTTCAATTTACTACTAAACACCCTTCTAGCTTATTTTACATTTTACTTGAAAACATTGCAAAGGCATAACTTCTTTCTAATTAACCGATTTTCAATTAGGGGGTAATTCTTTCAATAAAGGGTCAAGTTTTATTTGTTTGAAGTTAGGTATACCAATGTTATTTAATTGTCATAACAATTAGTAAGTAACTCTTGCAAGCGTCTAAATAATTTGGAAGTTTACAATTCTAGAAAAAATGTGTGAGGTACTACTTAAAATAAAAAAAAATAGATAGTGAATACTTTGTCGGAATTAAATGGATAGTTAAGGGATTATCGTGAATTAAATGCAAATGAAATGTTCCAACCCTGCAGGAACAACTTTGTTTTTACATCTTGTCTTCGGACTTATTACTTTGCCTAATTCTGCTCTAAATACTCATTTAAAAAATACAGGAGGGGATGTTACAGTTTTTTAATATCAATCTATAGACATACACATTGTAGCTTTATATTTAACTAAATAATTTTAACATTGTTTCGACTTTTCATTAGTAATTTTTAAATAAAAAGCTGTGCAAAATAGCTAAAAATTAGTTTTAATACACCTAAATATACAAGATAACTTAGAAAATAAGATATATTTCTATCAGTTATATAACTAAATTGTAAAGTACAGTACAATTACTGTTTACATAAGTTAAGGTTATTAAAAAACAATTTGTGCTTAAAAAATAGTTTATATATCTCATTTTAATATTTTATATAATACACTAGTAACAGAGTTTCATTTATTTTATTTAAATTTGAGTTAATAAATATTTGAGTTGGAATACTATTTAAAACACAATAAACTATTTTACGTTTAAAATTCTCGTACGGCTAGATTTAATTCCTGTAATTGAAAATAAACGGTCAGTTTCTAGCAACCAAAATTTTATTAGCCGTAATAAAAATTAAGTTAGTTATATAAGACTAATCAGTTAAACTCGTTTAAATCAGAGATTTCCTATTTCTAAAGCAGAATCAGAAGCTTTCCCAGGAAATTATATACCTATCTCATTTCTATCTAAATAAACAAAAAATATATATTACAATTGCCTGTTCAGTCTTTTTTAGTAAATTTAGATTTAAGAAAAGCATTAAAAATGTAGATCAGTGGCCGTCAAGCTGTTGAAAATCTGTACACACTTAACTGCTCATAATAATTTATGTGCACCCTAAGTTACAAAATACTGCTTTTGAAATGGCCGGGACACGATACTAAATCAAATTTCATAAAAAGAATGCACTTATATCTGCGTTTTTTTTACTGAACCAAGCTAATTTATAAATAAAAACTCACATAAACTTAGGCTTATATTATTGCACTTATGGGAGATATAAAACTTACATATTATTGAAAAGTCACATAGGATTAGCATTCAGTAAAATCGATTTCTACCCCTATCTTTAATAATACTTTAAACAAAAAATTAAACTAAAGACACAATGTTAGCAATTAAAAACTAAAACTGTCAAAGCAGGATTTTAAAATTATCAGAACTTAACCGTTCACTTGTGGCTGATATGATATTTCTCATTTCGTATCTTAAATGTTATGTTTTACAATTATTTAATTTTGAAAATAAAAAATTAAAGATAATTAAAGCTGATTTAATTTCATCATATTTTATATACTTGGTTCTTTAAAAAAAAGTTATTAACAAAAACAATAGTTTTTATACTTTCAACGCTATTTTGTAAGACATAGGTAAACTATTATTTTTTGCTGTTTTGATTTCGAAAACAATATTAAAAGAACTTATTATAAATAATGATAAAAAATAGTCAAAAAACTATCAAAGGTAACCTGTGTTTTACAAATAAACTCAAATAATCTAAACAAATTAATGCAATTTTAAAATACTAGTCTGAAGTTTAAAACAAGTCTTAACTAGGTAGAATTTCTTTCCTAACCAGCTAGAGTTCAAATATTATAAACTATTCATGACCTAAGTTAATTCAATCAAGAAACAAATAAAAGATTATTTTACCAGTCTAAAAATTTCATTTTAATTACAATTCTTTATTAGAAGCTTTTAGCTTGAATAAAAATATAAAAAACTTAGAAAAAGAATTCTCGAGTTTGTTTTTTCGAAAGAATTTATAATCATTTGTAATAATTTTATAAAGTTTGACCTTCTAGAAATCTAAACTCAAAAATTTACAAAAACTAGCATAAGTTACATTACACTAGCTCTAGCTGTTTTAAGTTTTTAGAAGGTTGTGAGAAAACTTAAAACCTAAAATCTAAACACTTAGAAAATAAGAAATAAACAAAATATACATCATAAAACACATGTTTCAAGGTTATTCAAACATTCTTGAGCAGCCTGAGTAATTCTACAAGTAAGTTCAACGACCTTGAATTTTTTAAAAAGTTTTAAGAAACCCTGGTTGTGTGACACTGTTAATGTATATTAATAAATTAACTGCATTTTAAAAAGATTGCAAAAAATATATCAGTTTCCAAAAAAATCTTAATCAAATCATCCTTACTTGTTAAATTGAATATGTAAACATAGTAAACAAAAAAAAAAGATATGTGTAGTAATATAGATTGAAACCTAAAAAATTAATGTATAAATAAAACGACTTAAAAGCTAGACTTAAATAAAGCTGGATAAAAAAAAAAAAAAGAGATTTCGAGACATAAAAACTAGCCTGAATTTTGAGAAAAAATTTAAAACTTCCTTAAGTTATAAAACTAATTAAATTTATAATTTGACACTTTATTTTTTATTATTTAAAATCAGGTTGAAATACTTATCTAAATTTAAAAATGAAAAAGTTTTTAAAATTATTTTGTTCAGAAAAGATAAGCTATAGTAAAATTTTCAAAAAGTTTCCTAAATGTAAAACTTTTTGAACCTTAAATTTATTTTTTAAACATGATTACAAAGTAGTGCTACTATACTTAAAAAAAATCACAATAACCCATTAATTTTATCTAAATGTATAATATTTTAAGTTAAACTATAACTGATTTTGTTTTATTTAATTTTTTCTTACTAGTTTTATAGTTTATATACAGGATAAAATGATCTAGTTTATAGTTGTTTAATATTTTTAATTTTAAATAGAAATTGAAAATTCCCTGTCAAGCATAATATTAATTTTATAAAGTGTTACATGGTAGCCACTCTTTAAGTGAAAAAAAAACCATACTAAGGAACCTTAAAATGTCCTCAGTCATCTTGAATTTTTAATATTCTTAAAAAAAAAATTCTAATTGAATAAATAATATATAAACAAACTTTTAACTTAAAAGCTTTTTTAAATTAAGTCCTTAAAAAAAAATAATTTAAAATATCAATTGTCAAAAATTGAACAATTAATACTTATCCAAAATTAAAAAAAAAATGCTTGTGATTTTCAAACTATCTTTAAACTACCCTGTGTTTATTATGAAATAACCAAGCTGCCATGAGTCATCCCAGAGTTTTTAATTTAATTCTTGCTTGAATCTTTTTAAATTATTCTGATGTTTTAAAAAATTTCAAACTGTTTTCAATATCCTGAGTTTGTGGCAACCCTATTATTACTAGAAAATTTAAATTTATAAAATTTTAAATTTTTAACTTACTGCATTTAAAACAGTTAAAATATTTAATGAATGAAAAATTTAGAAATTTAATCTAACAAATAAACTATTTAATATTTTTTAACAAAAACTTCAGCTATCCTTTAAATTTTTGTGATTCTACTAAGTGTTTGTTGAAGAATACAGTGATCTTTCTTAATGTAAATTCATTGACCACAACTTAGAGCTTATACATGTTCTAAATTTTTATTACAATTGCTTATTCTAGAACAAAATGTTTGTAATAGAGCTTTGGTGTTTAATGGATGAGTATTTATAATAATTCTGAAAATTACCCCAAAACTAAAATGGCTTTTTTTGAAAATTGTTTTAAAGAGGGCCGAAAAGGTCATAAAAAAAGGATGCACTAACAACCAATAATAACCACAAGATCGTATACCATTTGAAAGGAATTAAGAAGCTTTAAAAAAAAAAGATTGTAATATAAAATAAAATAATAAATAAATTCAAATGAGAAAGTGGTAAATAAATAAAATGCAAAATAAGACACCAGGGCTGTATTTAACTTTTATTTTGAAAGAAATCGTTTTAATTTAACATATTAAATAAACTTAAAAACATAAAAAAACTATAAAAATTACCTGCACCCCTTATTTAAAACTTTACCAGGAAATTTTTCACCTATCTCAATTCTATCTAATTAAAAAAAAAAGTAATATATTACAATTGCCTGTTCAGTCTTTTTTAGTAGTTTTGGATTTAAAAAAGCATTAGAAATGTAGATCAGTGGTCGTCAAGCTGTTGAAAATCTGTACACACTTTAATGCGCATAATAATTTATGTGCACCCTAAGTTACAAAATACTGCGTTTGAAATGGCCAGGACACGATACTAAATTAAATTTTATAAGAAGGCTGCACATATTTCTGCGTTTTTTTTTTACTAAACCAAGCTTATTTATAAATTAAAAACTCACACAAGCTTAGGCTTTAATGATTGCACTTATGGGAGATATAAAACTTACATATTATTGAAAAGTCACATAGGATTAGCATTCAGTAAAATCGATTTCTACCCCTATCTTTAATAATACTTTAAACAAAAAATTAAACTAAAGACACAATGTTAGCAATTAAAAACTAAAACTGTCAAAGCAGGATTTTAAAATTATCAGAACTTAACTGTTTACTTGTGGCTGATATGATATTTCTCATTTTGTATCTTAAATTTTATGTTTTACAACTATCTCATTTTGAAAATAAAAAATTAAGATAGTTAAAGCTAATTTAATTTCATCTGATTTTTTATATACTTGGTTCTTTAAGAAAAAGTTATTAACAAAAACAATAGTTTTTAAACTTTAAACGCTATTTTGTAAGACATAGGTAAACTATTATTTTTTGCTACTTTGATTTCGAAAACAATATTAAAAGAACTTAGTATAAATAACGTTGAAAAATAGTCAAAAAACTATCAAAGGTAACCTATGTTTTACAAATAAACTTAAACAATCTAAACAAATTAATGCTATTTTAAAATTCTAGTCTAAAGTTTAAAACAACTCTTAACTAGGTAGAATTTCTTTCCTAACCAGCTTGAGTTCAAATATTATAATCTATTCAGGACCTAAGTTAATTCAATCAAGAAACAAATAAAAGATTATTTTTTCAGTTTAAAAATTTCATTTTAATTACAATTTTTCATTAGAAGCTTTTAGCTTGAATAAAAATCTAAAAATCTTTAAAAACTTTTAATAATATTCTAAAACTGTAGTTAAGTGTTAATTGCCCGCTTAAAAATTAATTTTGTGATTAACAGATCTTTAAGTCTTACTTTTTATTATTAAAATTTAGCTTCCAATCGCTAGAAGCATAATGTTGTTTATTCTTAATCAAACTTAAAGGATATTAAGAAAACTTTTATAAAAATGTTGCAAACAATCTGTCATATTACAAATCCATTTTATCAAACCGAATAAACATTTTAGTAGGTGCACAAAATGATAGAGATTACTTGTATTTAAGAATTTGTTTTTTCGAAAAGAATTTCTAATTATTTGTAAGAAATTTATAAAGTTTGACCTTTTTAAAATGAAAACTCAAAAATATTCAAAAACTAGCAAAAGTTACATTAAATTAGCTCTAACTATTTTAAGTTTTTAAAAGATTGTGAGAAAACTTAAAACCCAAAAACTAAACACTTAAAAAATTAAGTATTTAATAAGATATACTTCATAAAACACATGTTTCAAGATGATTCAAACATCCTTGAAAAGCCTTAATGTTTTTACAAAAAAGTTCAATGAGCTTGAATTTTTTAAAAAGTTTTAAGAAACCCTGGTTATGTGACACTGTTAATGTATATTAATAAATTAACTGCATTTTAAAAAGATTGCGAAGAAATTTATAAGTTTCCAAATAAGCTTGATTAAATCATCCTTTCTTGTTTAGGCAATATGTAAAAATAGTAAAACCAAAAACGAATATGTGTAGTATTATAGATTGAATTGAAACCTAAAAAATTACTGTATAAATAAAACGACTTAAAAGCTCGACTTAAATAAAGCTGGATGAAAAAAAAAGAGATTTCGAAGCCATAAAAATTAGCCTGAATTTTGAGAAAAATTTCAAAACTTCCTTAAGTTATAAAAATATTTAATTTTTTTCTCGCTTACCTAAACTATTAAAAAAACAATTAAGTTAAGAGTAGTTTGAGAATGTGACTTCTTTAAAATTATCTAATTCTAGGCCTATTTTCCCATATTTTTTTATTTACTTATTAAAATCAGGTTAAAATTACTCATATAAATTTAAAAGTGTAGAAGTTTAAAAAAATATTTTGTTCAGAAAAGATAAGCTAAAGAAAAATTAAAAAAAACTTCTAAATGTAGAACTTTTTAACCTTAAATTTACTTCGAAAACATGCTTACAAAGTAGTGTTACTACACTTTAAAAAATCACAATAAGCCATTAATTATATCTAAATGTAAAATAATCTAATTGAAACTATAACTGATTTCGTTTTATTAAAATTTTCTTACTATTTCTATAATTTTTAGACAAAAAAAAATCTAGTTTTTAATTGTATAAAGTTTTCATTTTTATAAAGAAATTGGACATGCCCTGTCAAGCATAATATTATTTTAAGAAAAACGTTACATGGTAGCAACTCTTTAACAGAAAAAATATATACTGAGGGACCTTAAAATGTCCTCCGTCATCTTAAATTTTAAATGTTTTTAAAAAAAATCCTAATTGAATAAATAAAATTCTAAACAAACTTTTAATTCTAATTTTAAAATAAGTATTTTTTTAAAAATGGTTATAAAATACAAATCGAAAATTGAACAACTAACACTTATTCAAGATAAAAAAATAGCTTGTGATTTTCAAAAAATTTTTAAACTACCCTCTGTTAATTATAAAATAACCAAGCTGCCATAAGTTATCCCAGAATTTTTATTTACTTAAGACTAGCTTGAATTGTTTTAAATCATTCTGATGTCTTTAAAAGTTTCAAAATGTTATCAATATCCTGAGTTTGTGACAACCCTACTGTTACCAGAAAGTATAAATTTATAACGTTTTAAATTTTTAACTTACTGCATTTAAAACTAGTTGAACAATTTCATGAATAAAGTATTTGTAACTTTAATCTAACTAGTAAATTAGTTTTGTGTTTTTAACAAATACTTTAGCTATCCCTTAGATTTTTGTGATTCTACATAGTATTTGTTGAAGAATACAGAGATCATTTTTTATGTAAATTCATTGACTACACCTTAGAGCTTATACATGTTTTAAACTTTCATTACAGTTGCTTTTTCTAGAACAGAATGTTTGTAATAAAGCTTTGGTTTTTTGAGAATGAGTATTTATAATAATTCCAAAAATTTCCCAAAAACTAAAATGGCTCTTTTGTGAAAACTATTTTAAAGACGGCTGATAAGGTAAAAAAAAGAATAAACTAACAATCAATAATAACCATAATATCATAAACCATTTGAAAGGCAGTAAGTAACTTTTAAAATAAATTAAAGATTGTAATATAAAGTTAATATATAAAAAAGGTCAAATAAGAAGAATGGTTAATAACTAAATTAGAAAATAAAGAACCAGGGTTTTATTTACGTTTTATATTGAAACAAATTGTTTTAATTAAACAAATAAAATAAACTTAAAAACTTTTAAACACCCTAGAAATTACTAACACCCCTAGTTTAGAATGGTGCTTTACTAAAACAAATTTCATGTACACTAGCGTGCACCAGTGTACACTTTAATTACCACAAATGTAAATAGAATTATCTTACAAAAGAAATTAGAATGTTATGGTGTTAGAGATAATCTGCATCTACTAAACATTTATATTTAGATAAAGAAAAAAAACAGCTTGTCATCCTTGAAAGATATCAGTCAACCTGTGATAAAAGTATAGTTGGGTACCAGAATTGCTTATATTAGAACCTTTTTTTATATTTTTTATATTTATGACTTACAGAACAGTTCTAGTCTAAACGTCCTCAAATTTTTCGTCCTTATTGTAGAAAAGAATGTGTAAAAATAGTTAAACAAAAAAAGAATGTGTGTGATTAATATAGAATTAAACCTAAAAAACTGTATATATAAAAAGACTTAAAAGCTCGACTTAAATAAAAATAAATGAAGATAAAAATAGATTTAAAGCCATATAACTAGACTAAATTTGAAAAAAATTCAAAACTAGTTTAAGTTATAAAAATATTTTTTTTAATTTTTAACTTACTTTTTAACTTAATCTTTCAAAAAAACAATTAAGTTAAGAGTAGCCTGAGATTGTGGCAACTTAATAATTGTTTAATTCTAGGCTTTTTTTCCTATATTTTATCATTTACTTATTAAAACCAGAATAAAAACACTCATATAAATTTAAAAATGAAATAGGTTTTAAAAATATTTTGTTAAGAAAAGATAAATAAAAGAAAAAAATTCCAAAAACTTTTTTTTTGTGAGACTTTTTAAATCTTAACCATACTTTTAAATGATAATATCAAAGTAGTGCTACTATACTTAAAAAAATCACAATAGCCCATTAATTTAACCTAAATGTATAATTACCTTAAATAAACTATAAATGATATTGTTAACTAATTTTAGACTGGATAAAAAATCTAATTTTTAATTGTATAAAGTTTTCATTTTTTTATAAAAATTGGACACGCCATGTCAAGCATAATATTATTTTGACAAAAATGTTACATGGTAGCAACTCTTTTAGTAAAAAGAACTATACTAAATGGACTTAAAATGTCCTTTCGTCATCTAGAGTCTTTTATATTCTTAAAAAAAATCCTAACTGAACATATAAAATACTAAACAAATTTCTATATTAAAAGCATTTCTATGTTAAGTATTTGCTAAAAAATGGTTATAAAATATCAAAGAATATATAATATAAAATATCGAAATAGGAACAAGTAACACTTATTAATATTTAAAAAAAATGGCTTGTGATTTTCAAACAATCTTTAAACTGTACTGTTTTTATTATAAAATAACCATGCTGACACAAGTCATCCCAGAGTTTCTACTTTAATTTTAGACTAGCTTGATCTATTCTAAGTCATTCTGAGGTTTAAAAAATTTCAATATCCTGAGTTTGTGGTAACCCTATTGTTACTAGAAACTAGAAAATTCTAACATTTTAAGTTTTCAAGTTACTGCATTCAAAACCAGTTGAAATATTTCATCAATAAAAAATTATAACTTTAATCTAAATCTAAAAAATAAACTAGTTAAGAGTTTTTAACTACGTTTCAGATTTTTGTGATTATACTTAGTGTCTATTGAAGAAAACAGAGATCTTTCTTAATGAAATTTACACCTTTAAATTACAATTTTAATGTAATGTAAATGACCACAACTAAAAGCTTTTACATATTCTAAGCTGTCGTTACAGTTGCTTATTCTAGAATATAATGTTTGTGATAAAGCTTTGATGTTTTCGAAAGCAGTAGAAACTTCAAAAAATTCTCCAAAAATAAAATGGCTTTTCAATGAAAAAAGTTTTAAAGAGGGATAAAAAGGCCAATAAAAATGCAATAACGATTAAAAATAGCCTGAGATTGTTGCAACTTTATAATTTTTTAATGCTAGGCCTATTTTCCCAAATTTTATCATTTACTTATTAAATTCAGAGTAAAAACACTTATATAAATTCTAATATGAAAAATTTAAAAAAAAATTTTGTTTAGAAAAAATAAGTTAATGTCAAAAATTCAAAAACTTTCCTAAGTGTGAGTCATCCTAGATTTCTTTTTTTTTTTAAACTAGCTTGAACTATTCTAAGTTATTATGAGGTGTTCAATAATTTCAAACTTTTTTTGATATATTGAGTTTGTGGCAACCCTAATGTTACTAAAAACTAGATAATTTTAACATTAAAAATTTTAAACTTAATGCATTCAAAACTAGTTGAAATATTTCATCAATGAAAATTTAGAACTTTAATCTACATTTAACAAATAAATTAGTTTAGAATTTTTATATAATATTTTAGCTATGCTTCGGATTTTTGCGATTCAACTTCGTGTTTGTTGAAGAAAACAAAACATTGTAAATTGTAAACTATTGTTGAAGAGATCTTTCTTTTTGTCAATCCATTGACCACAACTAAGAGCTTATACATCTTCTATACTTTAATTACAATTGCTTATTCTAGAATAGAATGTTTGTAATAAAGCATTGGATTTTTAAGAAGGAGTATTTATAATAATTCTAAAAAATTCCTAAGAACTAAAATGGCTTTTTTGTGAAAAAAGTTTGAAAGAGAGCTAAAAAGGTCATTAAAATAATGCCAAAAGAATCAATAATAACTATAAGATTGTGAACCATTTGAAAGGAAGCAAGCAACTTAAATAATTAAGAAAATATTATTATATCAAACATAACAATAAATAAGGTCAAATGAGAAGATGGTTAATAAATAAAATGCAAAAAAAAAATCAGGGCTGTGTTTAAATTCTATATTGAAACAAATCGTTTTAATTTAATAAATTATATAAACTTAACATATTTTAACCACCCTAAAATTAACTGTACACAATTTAGAATTGTGCTTCCCAAAATAAACTTGATATTTTCTAGCGTACACCAGTGTACACTTTGATGCCCACCGGTGTAGATAGAATTATCTTTCTAAGGAAATTAGAATATAGTGTTAGAGGTAATCTGCATCTACAAAACATTTCATATTTAGATGAAAAAAAAACAGCTTGTCATCCTTGAAAGATATCAGTCAACCTGTGATAAAAGTATAGTTGGGTACCAGAATTGCTCAGTATTAGAACCTTTTTTTTACTAATACATATTTATTACTTACGGAAAAATTCTGATCTAAACGTCCTAAACTTTGTTCGTCATCATTTGATGAAAATAATGTGTAAAAATAGTAAAACAATAAAAGAATTTGTGTGGTTAATTTAGATTTAAACCTAAAAAGATACTGTATATATAAAAAGACTAAAAAGCTCGACGTAATAAAAACAAATGAAAATAAAAACAGATTTAGAAGCCATAAAACTAGACTAAATTTTGAAAAAAATTCATTACTACTTTAAGTTATAAAAATATTTTTTTTAAATTTTTAGCTTACCTTATATTTTAAAAAAACTATTAAGTTAAGAGTAGCCTGAGATTGTGGCAACTTAATAATTGTGTAATTCTAGGCCTTTTATCTTATATTTTATCATTTACTGATTAAAACCAGAATAAAAACACTCATATAAATTTAAAAATGAATTAGGTTTTAAAAATGTTTTGTTTAGAAAAGATAAACTAAAGGAAAAATTCTTAAAACTTTTTTTGTGAGACATTTTAAATCTTAACTATACTTTAAGGAAAAATAATTACAAAGTAGTGCTATTATTCTTAAAAAAAATCACAATAGCCCATGAGTTTTATCCAAATGTAGAATAATCTAAATTAAACTATAACTAATTTTGTTTTATTCAATTTTTCTTACTATTTATATAATTTTTAGACAGGATAAAAAACCTAATTTTTAATTTTTTTATATTTTTTTTATAAAGAAATTGGACACTCCCTGTCAAGCATAATATTATTTTCACAAAAATGTTCATGGTAGCCACTCTTTAAGTGAAAAAACTATCTAACTTCTTTAGTCATCTTGAATTTTTATATTCTTAAAAAAAATCCTAACTTAACATATAAAATACTAAACAAATTTCTATATTGAAAGCATTTCTAAGTAAAGTATTTGCAAAAAATGGTTTTAAAACATCTATTTTTCGCAATAGGAACAGGTAACACTTATTTAAGATTTAAAAAAACGGTTTTTGATTTTCAAACAATCTTTAAATTGTACTGGTTTTATTATAAAATAACAAAGCTGGCAGAAGTCATCCAAAAGTTTCTTTTTTAATTTAAAACTAGCTTGATGTGTTCTAAGTTATTCTGAGGTTTAAAAAAAAATTCAATTTACTGAGTTTGTGGCAACCCAAATATTACTAGAAACTAGATATTTCTAACATTTAAATTTTCAACTTACTGCATTAAAACCAGTTGAAATATTTCATCAATAAAAACATTATAGCTTTAATCTAAATCTAAAAAATAAATTAGTTAAAAGTTTTTAACTATGTTTCAGATTTTTGTGATTATACTTAGTGTCTGATGAAGAAAACAGGGATCTTTCCTAATGTAAATTTATTGACCACATCTAAAAGCTTATACATATTCTAAACTTTCACTACAGTTGCTTATTCTAGAATAGAATGTTTGTAATAAAGCTTTGGTGTTTTTCGAAGGAGTATTTATAATAACTCCGAAAATTTCCCCAAAAATAAAATGTCTTTTCAATGAAAAAAGTTTTAAAGAGGGCTAAAAAGGTCAAAAAAAAATGCAATAACGATTAATAATAAGCATACGATCGTAATTTATTTGAAAGAAAGTAAGCAACTTTAAAATAAAAAGATTTAAATAATAAATGAAATAATAAATAAGGTCATATGGGAAGAGTTATCATGGATATGTGACATAACTTGTTGGTATATAAAATATATGTCTTTGCCTATTTAAAATCTATTTTATAACTATAATAATAAAATTCTGATATTAATACCTAGCAGTAGAAAAGTTTTGCTTAATCTTAGTTAGTGTCATATCTCTAGTTTTACTTTTAATTAACTAAGCACATAAAAACCTGTAGTTTTAGGTTGGTGTTATGCACTTAAAATAAATATCTTTCTTTGTTTACGGCAGGGGTATTTGTTTTTTAAATATCTTTCAAGGCAAACTTAGAATAATTTTTTTGTTAAAAAAAATAAAATAAGTTATCTATTTTAAAATGTTTTACTAAGTATTATAACTTTTACCAAAACTGAATTATTTAATTAAAAGAATTGTAAAATATTTCTTAAAGTCAAAACCTAGAATAAAACACTACTAGTTAAGATTGATTACTCAAAATATTTTCGATATAACAAGTTAAAATAATAGAAGAAAATAAAATTTTCTCTTACTAGATGAAAAAATTGATGCAACTTTAAAATAAGTGTCTTAAACTCTGAAGTTTAAAACAAGTCTTAACTAGGTAGAATTTATAAAACCTTTCTAAACCAGCATGAGTTCAAAAATTTATTTAAAAATGTTTAAACTGTTCAGGTCCTAAGTTAATTCGATCAAGAAATATTTATTTTAGTATCTAATTACAATAATTTATTACAAACTTTTAGCTTGAGTAAAAATGTACAGAACTTATAAGGCTTTAAATATTATTCTGAAATTAAAGATAAGTATTAGTTGTATATTATTAATTAATTTTATGATTTATTGAATTTTTAGGTCTAACATTTCATATTTAAACTTTAGCTTTTAATCGCCGAGAGCAAAATGTTATTGCTTTTTAATCAAGCTTTAAGGATATTTAGAAAACTAAAAAAAAAACATTGCAATCGATCTGTCATACTGCAAATCCATCTCATCGAACCTAATAAATATTTTGGTAGATACATAAAAATACAGAGATTATTTGTATTTAAGCGCCAACAAAATTAATTTCTAATTATTAATGATAATTTTATCAAGTTTGACTTTTATGAAATCAAAATTAATTTTTTTTAAACTAGCCTAAGTTACATAAAACGAGGACTAGCTATTTTGAGTTTATAGAAGGTTGTGAGAAAACTTAAAACCCAAAAACTAAACATCTAAAAAATAAAGCAATAAATAAAATAAACATCATAAACCACATGTTTCAAATTTTTCAAACATTCTTGAGCAGCCTCAGTGTTTCTACAAATAAGTTTAACTAGCTTGAGTTTTTTTTAAGTTTTAAGAAACCCTGGTTGTTCCACTGTTAATGTATATTAATAAATTAACTGCATATTCAAAAGATTGCAAAAACATATATCAGTTTTCAAAAAAAGCTTGATCAAATCATCTTTACTTGTCAAAAATAATATATTAAAAGAGTTTAACAAGAAATAATAATTTGTTGTAGAGTGAAACCTAAAAATTACTGTATTAATAAAAAGACTTAAAAGTTCGACATAAATAAAACTGGATGAAGAGAAAAGAGATTTCGAAGCCATAAAATTTTGCTTGAAATTTGAGAAAAAATTTAAAAATACCTTAAACTAAAATATTAATTAAAAATTATTTGAGCTTACCTAAACTATTAAAAAAACAATTAAGCTAAGATTAGCCTGAGAGTATGGCAACTTTATAATTATCTGATTCAAGGCCTATATTCCCATCTTTTATCATTTACTTATTGAAATCAAGTTAAAAATACTTATATAATTTTAAAGTTGAAATAGTTTTTAAAGATATTTTGTTTGGAAAAGATAAGCTAATGTAAAAAGATTTAACTGGTATCCTAAATATTAAATTTTTTAAATTTTAAGTTTACTATTTAATCATGATTACAAAGTAGTGCAATTACACTTAAAATAAATCACAATAACCCATTAATTTTATCTAAATGTAGAATAATCTAAATTAAACTATAATTGATTTTGTATTTTTAAACTTTTTCTTACTATTTTTATAATTTTTAGACAGGATAAAAAAAATCTAATTTATAACTGTTTGATTTTTATTTATTTTAAATATAAATTGGACACGCCCTGTCAAGCATAATAGTATTTTCACAAAAATGTTACATAGTAGCTACTGTTAAAATGAAAAAAAAAAAAAACTATACTAAGGAACCTTAGAATGTCCTTCGTCATCTTACATTTTTTATATTCTTAATAAAATCCTAATTGAATAAATAATATTCTAAACAAACTTTTAAATTAAAACCTTTTTTAAATTAAGTAATTTTTAAAAAATGGTTATAAAATTTTAATATATCGAAAATTGAACAGTTAACACTTATTCAGACTTAAAAAAATAGCTTGTGATTTTTAACCATCCTTAAGCTACACTGTGTTTATTTTAAAATAACCAAGCTGCCATGAGTCATCCA
Source organism: Thalia democratica (assembly GCF_965202585.1). Taxonomy (NCBI): domain Eukaryota; kingdom Metazoa; phylum Chordata; class Thaliacea; order Salpida; family Salpidae; genus Thalia; species Thalia democratica. The sequence goes on from NC_139170.1 coordinate 8,864,817, forward strand.
AGAGTTTTTTTATTATTTAAGACTAGCTTGAATTGTTTAAATCATTCTGATGTCTTGAAAATGTTTTCAGTATCATGAGTTTGTGACAACCCTATTGTTACTAGAAACTATAAATTTATAACATTTTAATTTTCAACTTATTGCATTTAAAACTAGTTGAAATATTTCATGGATGAAAAAAAATGAAACTATAATCTAACAAGTAAATAAGTTATTATTTTGTGTCCAAATAGTTTAGCTATCCTTTAAATTTTTGTGTTTCTACATAGGGTTTTTGGAGGAGAATACAGAGATCTTTCTATATGTAAATTCATTGACAACAACTTAAAGCTTATAGATGTTCTAAACTTTAATTACAGTTGCTTATTCTAGAACAGAATGTTTGTAGTAAAGCTTTTGTTTTTTGAGAAGGAGCATTTATAATAATTCCAAAAATTTTCCAAAACTTAAAATGGCTTTTTTGCGGAAGTTATTTTAAAGAGGGCTGAAAACGTCAAAAAAAAAAAGGATGCACTAACAATCAATTATATCCATAAGATTGTAAACCATTTGAAAGGCAATAAGTAACTTTAATAATAAATAAAAGATTGTAATATAAAGCAATAAATAAGGTCAAATGAGAAGAGTGGTTAAAATCTAAAATGCAACAAAAACCACCAGGGCTGTACTTATTTTTTATATTGAAACAAATTGTTTTAATTTAACAAATAAAATAAACTTAAAATCTTTTTAACACCCTAGAAATTACTAACAACCCTAGTTTAGAATGGTGCTTCACTAAAACAAATTTCATGTACACTAGCATGCAACAGTGTACACTTTAATGCCCACCGGTGTAGATAGAATTATCTTAGTAAGGAAATTAGAATGTTATGTAATAGAGTTAATCTGCATCTACTAAACATTTCATATTTAGATGAAAGAATTGTGTACTTAATTTAGAATTAAACCTAAAAAATTACTGAATATATATAAAGACTTAAAAGCTAGACTAAAATAAAATTAAATGAAGATAAAAACAGATTTCGAAGCCATATAACTAGACTAAATTTTGAAAGAAAATCAAAACTACTTTAAGTTATGAAAATAATTTAAAAAAATTAAGTTAAGAGTAGCTTGAGATTGTGACAATTTAATAATTGTGTAATTCTAGGCCTATTTTCCTATATTATCATTTACTTATTATAACCAGAATAAAAACACTCATATAAATTTTAAAATGAAGTAGTTTTTAAAAATATTTTGTTTAGAAAACATAAACTAAAAAAAAAATCCAAAAATCTTAACATTTTAATATTGTGAGACATTTTAAATCTTAACTATACTTTTTTAAAAAGTAATTTCAAAGTAGTTCTATTATACTTAAAAAAATCACAATAGCCCATTAATTTTACCTAAATGTATAACAATGTAAATTAAACTATAACTGTAGTTGTTTTACTTAATTCGTTTTTACTAGTTTATTTCTAGACAGGATAAGAAAAAAACTTATTCATAATTGATTAATATTTTTATTTTTAAATAAAAATTAGACACTCCCTGTCAAGCATAATAGTAATTCTACAAAAGTAAGATGGTAGTCACTCTTTAAGGGAAAAAAAAATTTATACTATATGACTTTAAAATGTCTTTCGTCATCTTAAACTTTTAATATTCTTAAAAGAAATCCTAATTAAATAAATAAAAAACTAAACAAACTTTTATTTTAAAAGCTTTTTTAAAATAAGAATTTTTTGATATTGAAAATTAACATTTAACACTTATTCAAGACTTGAAAAAATAGCTTGTGATTTTCAACAATCCTTAAGCTACACTGTGTTTATTTTAAAAAGCTAAGCTGCCATCAGTCATACCAGAGTTTTTTTTTTTAAGACTAGCTTGAAATGATTTAAATCATTCTGATGTCTTTAAAAATTGTAAACTGTTTTCAATATCCTAAGTTTGTGGCAATCCTATTGTTAGTAGAAACTATAAATTTATTAAATTTTGAATTTTTAACTTACTGCATTTAAAACTAGTTGAAACCTTCATGTATAAAAGATTTAGAACTTAAATCTAAAAAATAAATTAGTTAAGAGTTTACTACTAAATACCCTTCTAGGTTATTCTACATCAGGGGTCGGCAGGCAGTTGGTGCTCGCGGGCCAAATTGAAAATTTCCAAAATCTTCCCGGGCCACAGTTTTAGTTTTAGTGACCTTTAAATAAACTTTTGGTTTTAGTTTTAGTCACACTAAAGAAAGTTTTACTTTTATTAAGTTTAAATTTTAATTGACTTTTAGCTACACATAAACCGCCTATTTAAGTTATACATACTTATCGAAATAAAATTTACAATGACTAAAATACTTAAGTCTTAAAAAACTACGTACTGTCTTTGTGACTATATAAGTTTAATTTAAAGTTTTTAATTTTTACTTACAATCTATTTCTCTATGAAAACCGAGCTCTAAAAAAATTTTTGGGGCGGTACTTTAATACATTTTTTATATAATGAACTGTTTTTCATATTTTGTAAAACATTAACCTTTAAAAATAATTTTCGCGTTTTAAATAGTTTTTACTCTTTAAAAATTCAGTAATAAGTTAACTAAATATATTTATACCTTTTTACAAGGTAAAAACACTTTAAAAATATTTTAACAAATTTAATATTCAAATACTTTAATAAAATAACTTTTTAAAAATAAATTAGTCTTTTACATGATCACCACTTAAAAAGCAAACATGACTGAGTTATATCAAACCATTCTAATTTTATTACAAGTTGAAAAAGCTAAAAACTTTCTGCTAATCAAACTTAAATACCTAACTAAAATATCATCATTAAACAAAGTACATAATATGTAAGTAGGCTAGAATAAAATAATAATCAATAAACTACACTACAATCATAAAAACTGTTATGAGAATTCGAAAATTTATTCAAATATAAAAATTTGACACACAACAGAGTTTTAAAGATGTCTTAAACAGTTTTAACCTAGTATGAGTTTTTCAAATTTTTAAACTAGCCTGTTTGTTTGGAAGCCCTGTTTAGAATAAAGTTTACAAAATAAAGAGATAAAAATTTTTACCAACTATTAATCGAATGTATTAAAAAAAAAATATTATAAGTCAGCTTAAATAGACAATTAACTTTCTTAAACTTTTTTAACTAAAGTATACAATTCATTAAGCCATTAAAGAAGTAGAAAAACTATTTTATTATTGAGCATTACTGCAATTTGTTATCTGCAATAAAGTATTGGGTTTTAAAAGAGTAAATGTGAAATATAAAACGAGCAATAAGAATTAAAAAAACTTTAGTTAGGAGTTATTGCGAGAAACGAAATAAAAAAAACAAACTACCTAAGTCAGTTTCAACAAAGCACATGATTATCTTCTTGTAGTTACAGAATTAATAGAAAAAAATGTTAAGGCAAGTTATAAAGTAGCAAAAGTGATTACTAAAAAGAAGATACCGTTAAGAATTGAAAAATTTTTTAAAGAAAATGTTTTGGCGGTAGTAAAACACTTTTATTTAATTGTTCAATAACAAAAAAAATTCGTGTTTAGAAGATTTCTGAAGATTATAAAGCAATAATAATCAAATTAGAATTTAATCAATTTGTTAAGATAAGACCACTGATACAACAGATCCTGCTCATTAGAGAAGTTTTATAAGAGGTGTTTTAACTAACTTTGAAATTTTAGAAGAATTTCTAGGTTTAATTCCAATGCAAAGCACAAAAATAGATAAAGTTAGTTTATTAGCAAAGATGCAATGCACCAGTATAATGGGTGTTGATTTTAAGTTTTTGTAAACAATGTTGTTAATGCAATTATTGCTAGATACATAATGGTAATATGATTTTGTTTAAAACCAGATCTTGAACTTATGTTGTTTATCATTAACTTCATTTAGTAATAAACCAGGAAGCATTATGAGCGAAGATAACAAGCATTAGAAATTATGAAATTAATAACTTAAGTAGTGAACACAACTTTGTCAAACAAACTTTACCACCGACAGTTTCAAAAAAAAGTAGAAAAACGAAAAGTCAATACGTTGACCTAGTTTAATTTTGGCTTGTTCTTTGGTTAAGATTTCGTTTGGTGTTATAATTAGTCTATGAGTTTAGAAATAAAGTTTTATCTTTTCTTAAAAGTGAGCATATGAATAATACTGCTTATAAAGATAAAAACTTGATACTATTATTAGCATTTCTGGTATTTCGTACATCGCAACTTAAAAACCTAACTTGGTTTTACCAGAAAAAAAAAACTAGGAGTAACAAAGTTAGACTATAGCGGTTTCAGATAAAAGAAAAAAAAAACTATACAAAATTCCACAACCTTTAAAAGCATCAAACTAACAACAGATGTTGACGTTTTCAATGCAATTATTAACTTATCAGACGAATTTTTGAACTGACTTTCTGACCATAAACTATTAAAAAAAGTTCAGATCCTATAAAACTTCCACAAAAATGTATTTTCTCAAAGTGTAGCGCACATTTACAACCAAAGTTTAATACGTGCAATAGCTTGATTGAATTTTTTTTCTTTTTTTGTAAATTATGGAGTACCATAGCTTTAAAAAAAAAAGCGAAAAAATGGCAAAAGAAACAAAAATTTGCCAAAAAATATTGTTAGAAAATTGAAAATATATACCTAACAAAAACTACTTTAGTTTTTGTTATATATATATCATTTTAAGCATGTCTATACACACTTATGGAAAAAATAATAATAATAATACATTGTTTTTAAACTTAACTTATTCTAACTTAGTACTAAATAAAATAGTGGTTCAAAAATGAGTATCTGAGTACATTTGTGTGCATAGAAACTAATTTAATGTACACAGAAAACTTATAAAAAATCAAAATTTGTTGAAACCAAAGTATAACAAACCTAAGTTTTAATTATTATGTAATTTTTAATGTGTTCGTGCACATTTAAATATAACATATAGTTATAAAACATCTATAAGAGAAACAAAGGTAAAAATTACATTATAAACTAAATACTTAATTTGTAAAGAAATGACATTTTAGTTAATTACTGTGCATTACTTTTGTACAAAACGAAAACATTTGCATTTAGTTTATTTACTAAAAAGGTATTATATAACTATCTTACTAATTCAAAGCACTTTTTACATTCTTTCTACAGAAATTAGTTTGCTGTTGTAAAAATAAAATCATTATGGAATTGAGAAAAATAACCTGGTGGAATGCTAACCTGTCTTTTTTACACTTTTAAGCTAAATCAGTAAAGTCTTTTAATTATATTATAATGTTATACAGGGACTTAAAACTAAGTCAATTAAACAAATTTATATATTAAATAAAAAATAATATTAAAAAAGTTAAAATAAATATTTGCTCAGCGGGCCACATTTTCATGCTCGCGGGCCAGAAAATTTTCTTTCGCGGGCCGCATTCCGTTCAAAAAATCAACGTGCTCGCGGGCCACAGATTTACCCTTCGCGGGCCGCATTTGGCCCGCGGGCCGCAGTTTGCCGATCCCTGTTCTAAATTTTACTTGAAAATATTGCAAAGGCATAACTTTATTCTAAGTAACCGATTTTTAACCTGGGGGTAATTCTCTTCGTTAAAGGGCTCAAGTTTTATTTGTTTAAAGTTAAATAAACTAGTGTTTATAAATTGTCATAAAAATTAATAAATAAGACTTGAAAGCTTGTAAATAATTTGGAAGCTTAGAATACTAGGTCTATTAAGGATAAAAAAAATGTGTGAGGTACTTACTGAAAATAGAAAAAGTAGCATAGTGGGTACTTTGTTGGAATTAATTGGATAATTAAGTGATTTCCTAGAATATAATGCAAATGAAATGTTCCGACCCTGCAGGAACTACTTTTATTTTACTATTGGTCTGCAGACATATAACTTTGCCTATTCCTGCTCTAAATACTCATTCAAAAAATACAGGAGGGTTTGTTGGAGTTTTTCAATAATAATATTTTAGATATACCATTGTAGCTTTATAGTTTGTTATATAATTTTAACATTGTTTAGACTTGTCATTAGTCATTTTCAAATAAAAAGCTGTGCAAGATAATTAAAAATTAGTGTTAATACAAATAAATATACAAGATAACTTAAATAATAAGTTATATATCTATCAGTTATATAACAAAATTGTAAACTACAACACAATTACTGTTTACATAAGTTGAGGTTCATAAAAAACAAATGGTGCTAAAAAATTTTTTTTTATATCTCATTTTTAAGTTTTATATAATACACAAGTAATAAAATTTACTTTATTTCATTTAAATTTGAGTTAATTCATATATAAGTTGGAATACTTATTAAAACACAGTAAACTATTTTACGTTTAAAATTCTTGTACTGGCAGAATTTATTCCTGTAATTCAAAACAAACAGTCAGTTTCTAGCAACCAAAATTATATTAACCGAAATAAGGTTTAAATTACTTATATAAGACTTATCAGTTAAAGTCGTTTAAATCAGAGATTTCTAAAGCAGGATCAAAAACTTAACCAGGAAATTGTATACCTATTTTAATTTTATCTAATTAAAAAAAAATAAATTAGTATTTTACAATTGCCTGTTCAGTCTTTTTTAGTAGTTTAGGATTTAAGAAAGACATTAGAAACGTTGATCAGTGGTCGTCAAGCTGATAAAAGTTTTTACACACTTTACTGCGCATAATAATTTATGTGCAACCTAAGTTAAAAATACAGCGTTTATAAATCAAAACCTCACACAAACTTAGGCTTTAATGGTTGCACTTGTTTATATTCTAAATGTTCTCTTTTTTGTATAATGGATCTTAGTTTTTCAATAGTATTTTTTTCTATGCTAACCGTGTCGGCGGAGCGAGAATGATCAGTTCGCCAATGTTTACAAAACTTAAGAGGAAACCAGCTCACAAGAATTTGAACCTGGTCTGCTAAACCAAATTTTGATACTTATACTAGATATTCTATAAATTAAATAAAAAACTAATAAAGTCTTAGAATTAGGTTATGAGGGATATAAAACTTCCATAGTATTCAAAAGTTACGAAGGATTGGATTAGCATTTAGTCGGAAAAAAATAAATGAGTAGCTTTTGTGTTATAAAATAAAAATTCTCCAACCCACCTATCTTAAGATATTAACATTGACAATAATACTTTTACAAGGTACTCATTTTTTAAGTATCCATAGAGGCAGCATATTTAAGTAAATTTATAGTTTATCTGTTAGTTTACGTAAATTTCAGTCGTTTTGAAAATACCATCGAATAACTGAGTGTTTTAGAAAAATTTATGATGCTATTCATTGACAGGCGATCAGAATTAACTAATGTATAAGATCTAACATTTTTCTTAAACAATATAATGTTATGTCAATATGCGATTCTTCAAAGTATCCTAAAGGTGCAGCTGTTTGTAGTTGAATGCATATTAATTTGTAAAAATTAAGTTAAGTAAAAGTCTAAAGGTATCCAATTAGAAAAAATCATTAAGGTGTTAAATAATTTGAAGATATAGATGTAAACGTGAAAACGACTCAGAAAATTGTTAAGTATTTCATTAAGCCGCCTTAGCTGTGTCGGTTTTAAGTTAAAAAATGAGCAAAAATATGTTACTTTAATTAGAATTATTTTTATGAGATTTTCTCTCAAAAGCTAGACTAAATTTTTAGGATGAAACAAAAATTTTAAGAAATGGGTTACCATGATTTGCATTTATTGGTCTTGAATAATTAATTTTTTTTTTGACGTTTTTAGCATTTCGATTTACTTTGTCTTTCATACTGACTTGAATTTTTTATGTAAGTTCGTTCTATATTTTTAAGTGTATAAATTGTTTTTAAGTGTGTCAAAATTAATATATTCACTCCGGTTTGATTTGATTTAAAATTTTCATTTAGAGAAAAAATCAATGTTCTCATGTTTAAATAATAAACAAAATAAGCAAACATAAAATTTTATTTAAGATATGACTCTTAAATCAAGTTTTTCTAAATCAAATATATCATTAAATTTATTTATTTTAGAAACCTTGAGTCTTATAATTTAGTTTAAGCATCTAAAACTTTGAAAATACATTTTCTTAAAGCTTTAGACTTCTTTCAAAACATTATGATTTTATTGCTTAATGATATTTCTATTTTTAGAACATTGTTTTTGAAATAAATTTTACTATGATTCAAGTTATAACATATATATCATAAATTAAAACTATCAGTTTAATAAGTAATAAAATATTAACAAAATTTATAAAGATAAAGTTATTTAAGCATCTGCTTTAATGTTACATATTTAAGTAGCATTTTTTTCTTCTTTAAATAATGCAGTAGTTCATAACAACGACCAAATATAATCAAAAACACCATATGATAAATAGATATGAGCGTTTATCCAAAAAGCTTATATTCAATGCCTTAACTATTTACTAGATTTTATTTGAGAGTTTAACAAAAACAATTTTTCATAGTTTTTATATTGTGTGAAAAACTCTAAATCAAAATTAATAATGCTTTTATAAGTGAGAAAGCCCGATTATTATTCACTCAATTTTGAAATCATTAACTAGTTTTACATTTCATTTAATTTTTGATAAACAGTTAAGTAAAATTCAAAAAGTTTTAAGTTATCTACTGAGTCCAAAACTTCAGATTCAGCCAATTCCTAATCCGAAAAATGCAAAGTTAAATACTACATTAAAACAATAAACCCTGATAAGAGTGTGAGTTCAGACAACACATTACATTGTAAAAATACATTTATTTTATCACAGTAGATTGGAACAATACAACTATCACATCACAGTAGATTGCAACAATACAACTATCACATCACAGTAGTTCGCAACAGTACAACTGTCACATCACAGTAGATTGCAACAATACAACTATCACATCACAGTATTTCGCAAATATACAACTATCACATCACAGTAAATCGCAACGACACAACTAAAATATCACAATAGATTGTACCGGTACAACTATCATATAAGAGTAGATCCTAACAACACTATTAACAAATCACAGTAGATTTCAACATTATAACTATCACATCACAGTACATCGCAACGATACAATTATTACTCACAGTATATTGCTATCAAACTTAATTATATATATATAGTTGCCTAGTGTTTTATAAAATTAAATCAAAGTTTAAAATATTAAATTTTAAATCTAATCAAATGAGAACGTATAGTTTTACTGTTTTATTTTAAATTATCATGATATTATTAGTAAGTAGCATTATTGTCCTTTGGTTGATGACAGAAGCCAAGATTTGACCTGTTTTTTGTAAACTTTTTGCGTTACAGTTGATAACCAGGTATTTAGAAAAACAAAAGTAAACTTATAACAACTTTAAAAAGTATTTAGGCTTAAAAGAGTTGCTTTAAAAGTTCATTTCTTAAACATTTTATTGACATAGGTTTCATATTTGTAACTCCATAGATTTAAAAAATATATTATGTGTATTTTGTAAACTTCATATTGTAGAGGACAACAGTTATTCATATAATTAGACTAATTCATGGTTTATGCGTATTTTTAATAACTTTACTGATTTTAGATTTGATTATACCAAGGGTTCTATTTTTTTATATGCTAAATTTAAAAAAAAATGTTTGTTATGATTATTTTTGAAATTTAAATTTGTTAATATTAATTAAAACTAAAGTTTTTATGTTATATAAAAAAGAAAAGACTTTTAAACTACCAATTTAAATCTTTTACATTTTTTTGTGCACTATTCACACTTAACCTTTAATTTTATTTTGTGGATAATCAAAGTTTTTGTTTTATTTTGAGCAGAAAGTTACAATAGTAAAAATTAAAAAATTGGCAAATGCGTATCTTAACTCTATATGTAGAAATATTGAGAAGGTTTACATTAACAAGAATTTTGTCGGGACCTTCTTTACCATCAAAAAAATTCAAAAGACTAATGGCTGGAAGTTCTCATGGTCGTCTGGTGGGTTTTATTGATCAGGGAGAAGCAAGTTTTTGTTAAAAATTTTAAAGTTTTTAATTTCGAATTGTCTTGAACCATCTTAAGTTTTTCTGGACAATAGAAAATTCAGACTGTCCTGAATATCCTAAGTGTGTGACAACCCTAGAGTTGCTAGAGAATAGACATTACTAATATCTCAAATTTTTAACTTATTCCATTTAAAACTAGTAGAAACAACTCATTAACAAAAAAAGTATAATTTAAATCAAAATAAAAAAAATACTATTAGGACTTTCTCACTAACACTTTAGATTTCATTTAAGTTTTTGTGATCTCACTTTATGTTTGTTGCTAAAAACAATATTTTTCTTAATATGTGTTGACCACAACTAGGAATTTCACATTTTATAAACTTTCATTACAGTTGCTGATCTTGGAAATAAATGTTTGTAATGAAGCTTTAGTGTTTTGAAATGAAGACAAAAATGTTTGTTAATAAAATGAAAAACATAATTCACTTGATTTTTAGTATTCAAATTGTCAATAACTAACACAAGAAACAAGTTTTAGTGGCATAATTAAAACTATAAAAGAATAATAAGATTTCTAGGTTAAAATTTATTTAGCATATCTTGAGTTTTTGAAAAAAGTTTATAAATAAACGATCTCGAGCTATATTAATCAATTGTAAAGAAGCAGTTTCAGTTTTTTTATGCGTATATTGTGCTAATTCAATCCTTAATAATTTTTTTTTTTAACTTAAAATAATAATGACTTAGACTAAAGCCTTAGTTTGTTCTTAGTGAAAGCAAAGCCTTAAGTATTAAGAAATTAAAGCTCAAATGAAACTTATTGAAGAGTATAAATATATTAAAAAAATCATTTTACTAAATTATAATCTTCTTTTTTTTATTATTGTTTTCATAATTTTAAAGCTGCTGAAAAGGCAGTTTAATAAAACTATTATATAAATTTTAAGATTGTTTTACATAAGGCAGTTTAAGTAAAAAGTAAAATAATTATTACTTCAATGTTTTTTTCATCTAATTTTTAATCTCAAAGTTTAAGTTTTATATTGTTATGATCGTCATAGAACAAAATCTATTGATTTTAGCGCATAACTATTAATGTAAATGAAACTATCACAAGTCATCATTGAATAATAGATATTAAAGACATGATTTTTTAGTAGTTTTATAAGAAGTTAGAGGTTATTATTGATTAGAGAAAATAAGTATATTCTGTAATTTATAATAAACCTATTTTTTATTTTGTATATAGAATTAAACCTACAGTTTTACTAAACAAGTTGATAATATTAACTTGACCTACTTATAAATCATAAAATTTTAATGTTTTGATTTCAACTAATTACTTTTAAATATAAACTAATAGACCTGTATGTTCGACAAAACAAAAAATATTTTTTTTGTTTCAAACTGTTGATAGTTATGTACAGCTGTAAATAGTTTTTAAAACATAACTAAGATATTAAATTTATTTAAATCTTTTCAGCCAGTTTTTCTTTTAGCCGGTTAAAAAATAGTTGTTTATATTATCTATATCAGTATTTCACAGTGCAGTTTTGTACAATACTTCAACTATATAATTCTTAAAGAAGTAGATTAAAAAATTTAAAGTGTCTATCGTGAAACTTTTAAAAACTAGAAACAAAATTAAAATATATTATGAACATAAAAAAACTTTATTAAGCTAATATTCTAAAACTATTACTTTATTAAATACAATCATAAAACTATTTTAAAATTTATTTTATTACTTAATTTTTAACATTTGAAACAAAATACAGAAATATAAAAACATAAATATAAAAATCTACAAAACTGGTTGTGATTATAAATCAAAAATATAACAAACTATCTGACTTTTAATTTTTTAATATCCAATAACTAACTCAAGAAACGAGTTATAGTGGCATTATTAAAACAACAGATAAAAAATAAGATTTCTACTTAAAAAAGGATTCAGCAGATCTTACGTTTTCAAAAAAAGGTTAATAAATAAACGATCTTAAACTATTTTAATTAAAAATAACAGTATAGTTTGAGTTTTTTTATGCATATGTTTTGTAATTAAATCTACAACATTTTATAATTTTTTAACCTAAAATAATACGGATTATAACTATAACCTAAGTTTGTCCTTAGACAAAGTAACGCCCCTAGTGTTTAGAAATTAAACCTTAAAAGAAGCTTATTGGAGATTTTAAATATATTTAGATAATTATTTTACTAAATTATAATCTTCTTTTTATTGTTAATGCTTTTTAATAAATTTAAAGCTGCTGAAAAATCAGTTTAATAAAACTTTTATACAAATTTCAATATGGTTTCACAAAATGCAGTTTATAAAAAAATAATATCTTTAAAGTTAATTCTTCAATGTTTTTTTCATCTAAGTTTTTCTTTTAAAGTTTAAGTTTTATACTGTTATGCTCATCATAAAACAATATATATTGATTTTAACATGTAAAAATTAATTTAAATAAAATTATCACAAATCATCATTGAATAATAGGTATTGAAGAAACTACTTTTAGTGGTTTTAATATATGTTAAAAGTTTTTATTTATTAGAGTGAAAAAAAAAAATATTTTCTATTACTTATAATAAACCTATTTTTTATGTTGTGTACAGAATTAAACCTACAGTTGTACTAAACGAGTTGATGATTTTAATTTTGACCTACTCAATTATTATAAATTTTTAATGTTTCGATTCCAACTAATTACTTTCAAGAATAAAATAATAGACCTGTATGTTCGACAAAACAAAAAATATTTTTTTGTTGCAAACTGTTTATAGTTATGTACGGCTGTAAATAGTTTTAAAAACATAATTAAGGTATTAAAATTATTTAGTTCTATTCAACCAGTTTTAGTTTTAGCCTGTTAAAAAATAGTTGTTTATATTATCTATATCAGTATTTCACAGTTTTGTATAATACTTCAACTAGAAGATTTATAAAGAACTAGATTAAAAAATTTTAAGTGTCTATCTTAAATCTTTTAACTACTTGAAACAAAACTAAAATATATTAAGAACATGAAAAAAACTTTATTAAGCTTTTTTTCTAAAACTAATATTTTTTTAAATACATTCATAAAACTATTTCGAACTTAATATTTCACAATTTTTTTAACAATTAAAATAAAATCATAAATAAAAATACATAAATTGTTAAATATGCAAAACTGGTTGTTGTTATAAATCAAAAATATAACACACTAACTGAATTTTAAATTTAACTAATCCAATAATTAACTCAAGAAACGAGTGGCATTATCAAAATTGTTAATAAAAATAAGATTTCTACCTTAAAACGTATTCGGCAGATCTTGAATTAAAAAAAAAGGTTAATAAATAAACGATCTCAAACTTTTTTTATTAAATGCAGCAGTGTGATTTTAGTTTTTTTAGGCATTTGTTTTGTAATTAAATCCAAAATGTTTAATACATTTTAAATGTTTAATATTAATAATTAAAACTAAAATCTTAGTTTCTTTTTAGACAAAGCAACGCCTCTAGTGTTTAAAAATTTAACCTTATTTGAAACTTATTGGAAAGTTTAAATATATTAAGAAAATTATTTTACTAAATTATAATCTTCTTTTTTTTATTATTACTTTTTAATAATTTTAAAGCTGCTTAAAAAGCAGTTTATTAAAACTTTTATAAATAGTTCAATATGGTTTTAAATATTGCAGTTTATGAAAAAATAATATCTTTTAATTAATACTTTAATGTTATTTTCAACTATTTTTTACTCTTAAAGTTTAAGTTTTAGATTGTTATGATCGTCATTGAACAAAATCTATTTATATTAACGTGTAAATATTAATTTAAATAAATTTATCACAAGACATCATTGAATAATAGATATCGAAGAAATTACTTTTTAGTGGTTTTAATAGAATTCAAAGGTTTTTTATTTTTTAGAATGAAAAAAAATATTTTCTATTATTTATAATAAACCTATTTTTTATTTTGTATTTAGAATTAAACCTACGGTTGAACTAAACAAGTAGATGATATTAATTTTGACCTACTAAAAAATCTCAATATTTTAATGTTATGATTCCAACGAATTACTTTTAAGTATAACTAATAGACCTGTATGTTTGACGAAACATAGTTTATTTTTTTTCAAACTTTTATAGTTATGTACAGCTGTAAATAGTATTTAAAACATAAGTAAGGTATTAAATTTATTTAAAGGTATTCAACAAGTTGGAACAAGTATGGTCTAGTTTTAGGCAGATAAAAAAAAGTTGTTTATATTATTTATATCAGTATTTCACAGTAATGTAAAATATTTCAACTAGACAATTCATAAGGAACTAGAAAAAAAAAAATTTAGTGTCTATCGTGAAAGTCTTAACAACTAGAAACAAAACTAAAACATATCATAAACATAAAAAAACTGTTGTTAGCATATTTTTTAAAACTAGTATTTGTTAAAACTATTACAAAACTATTTTGAAACTTAATTTATCACAAATATTTTAACAATTAAAGTAAAATCAGAAATATAAATACATAAATATTCAGATATACAAAATTTGTTGTTATTATAAATCTAAAAACATAACACACTAACTGACTTTTAAATTTAACTATGCAATAACTAACCCAAGAAACGAGTTTTAGTGGCATTGTCAAAATTATAAATAAAAATAAGATTTCTACCTTAAAACGTATTTAGCAGATCTTTAGATTGAAAAAAAAGGTTAATAAATAAACTATCTCAAACTATTTTCATCAAATGCAGCAGTGTAAATTGAATTTTTTGGGCATTTATTGTGTAATTAAAACCGCAATATTTTATAATCTTTTAACTTAAAGTATTAATGTTTAAAACTAAAACCATGGTTTATTTTTAGACAAAGCAACGCCTCTAGTGTTTAGAAATTTAACCTTATATTAAACTTATTGAAGAGTTTAAATATAATAAGAAAATTATTTTACTAAATTATAATCATCTTTTTTTTATTATTGCTTTTTAATAATCTTAAAGCTGCTTAAAAAGCAGTTTATTAAAACTTTTATAAATAGTTCAATATGGTTTTAAATATTGCAGTTAATGAAAAAATTAATATCTTTTAATTAATACTTTAATGTTATTTTTAACTAATCAATTTAATCTTAAAGTTTAAGACTTTTAGTGTTATGATCTTCAGCAAACAAAATCTATTTATATTAACGTGTAATATTAATTTAATGAAATTTATCACAAGTCTTCATTAATTAATAGGTATTAAAGAAAATACTTTTTAGTGGTTTTAATAGAAGTTAAAAGTTTTTATTTATTAGAGAGAAAAAAAAATCTAGTATTTATAATAAATCTATTTTTTATTTTGTATATAGAATTAAACCTACAGTTGTCTAAACAAGTTGGTGATATTAATTTTGACCTACTCAAAAATCTCCATATTTTAATGTTTTGATTCCAACTAATTACTTTCGAGTATAAACTAATAAACTTGTATGTTTGACGAAACAAATTTTATTTTTGATTTTAACTGTTTATAATTATGTACAGCTGTAAATAGTATTTAAAACATAATAAAGGTATTAAATTTATTTAAATGTATTCAACAAGTTCTAGTTTTAGGCAGTTAAAAAATAGTTGTTTATATTATTTATATCAGTATTTCACAGTAATGTACAATATTTCAACTAGACAATTCATAAGGAACTAGACTAAAAAAAATTTGGTGTTTATCGTGAAAGTCTTAACAACTAGAAACAAAACTAAAACATATCATGAACATAAAAAAAATTTTTTAAGCAAATTTTTTAATTATAGTATTTATAAAACTATTATAAAACTATTTTGAAACTTAATTTATCACAAATGTTTTAACAATTACAATAAAATAAGAAATATAAATACATAAATATTTAAATATACAAAACTGGTTGTTTTTATAAATCAAAAAACATAACACACTAACTGACTTTTAAATTTCACTATCCAATAACTAACTCAAGAAACGAGTTTTAGTTGCTTTATCAAAATTATAATAAATTTAAGATTTCTACCTTATAACGTATTCAGTAAATCTTAGGCTTTTAAACAAAAGGTTAATAAATAAACGATCTCAAACTATTTTTATCAATTGCAGCAGTGTAAATTAAATTTTTTAGGCATTTACGTGTAATTAAAACCACAATATTTCATAATCTTTTAACCTAAAGTATTAACGTTTAAAACTAAAACCTTGGTTTCTTCTTAGACAAAGCAACGCCTCTAGTGTTTAAAAATTAAACCTTATATGTAACTTATTGGAGAGTTTAAATATATTAAGCAAATTATTTTACCCAAATAATAATCTTCTTTTTTTGTTATTGTTTTTTTTACAATTTTGAAACTGCTGAAAAGCAGTTTATTAAAACTTTTATAAATAGTTCAATATGGTTTAACAAATTGCAGTTTATGAAAAAATAATATCTTTAAATTAATAATTGAATGTTATTTTCAACTAATTTTTACTCTTAAAGTTTAAGTTTTTATTGTTATGATCGTCATTAAACAAAATCTATTTATATTAACGTGTAAATATTAATTTAATTAAATTTATCACAAGTCATCATTAAATAAAAGACATTGAAGAAATTACTTTTTAGTGGTTTAATAGAAGTTAAAAGTTTTTATTTATTAGAGTGAAAAAAAAAAATTTTCTATTACTTATAATTTACCTATTTTTATTTTGTATTTATAACTAAACCTACAGTTGTACTAAACAAGTTGATGATATTAATTTTGACCTACTCAAAAATCTCAATATTTTAATGTTTTGATTCCAACTAATTACTTTCAAGTATAATTAATAGACCTGTATGTTTGACGAAATAATTTTATTTCTTTTTTTTAAACTTTTATACTTATGTACAGCTGTAAATAGTATTTAAATCATAAGTAAGGTATTAAATTTATTTAAATAAATTCAACAAGTTCTAGTTTTAGGCAGATAAAAATAGTTGTTTATATTATTTATATTAGTATTTCACAGTAATGTACAATATTTCAACTAGACAATTCATAAGGAACTAGTCTAAAAAAATTTAGTGTCTATCGTGAAAGTCTTAACAACTAGAAACATAACTAAAACATATCATGAACATAAAAAAGTTTTTTTGGGGAAATTTTCTAAAACTAATATCTTTTAAAACAATTATAAAACTATTTTGAAACATAATTTATCACAAATTTTTAACAATTAAAATAAAATCAGAAATATAAATACATAAATTTTTAAATATACAAAACTGGTTGTTGTTATTAATCAAAAACATAACACACTAACTGACTTTTAAATTTAACTATCCAATAATTATCTCAAGGAACGAGTTTTAGTGGCATTATCAAAATTATAAATAAAACTAAGATTTCTTCCTTAAAACGTGTTCGGCAGATCTTGAATTTAAAAAAAAACAGGTTAATAAATAAAGGATCTCAAACTATTTTTATCAAATGCAGCAGTGTTATTTGAGTTTTTTTAGGCTTTTGTTTAGTAATTAAAAATTACTAAATTTAATACTTTTTAAACGTAGAATATTAATAATTAAAATTAAAACCTTGAATTCTTCTTAGACAAAGCAACGTCTCTAGTGTTTAAAAATTAAACCTTATATAAAACTTATTGAAGAGTTTAAATATGTTAAGAAAATTATTTTACTATATCATAATCTTCTTTTTTTTGTTATTGCTTTTTTACAACTTTGAAACTGCTGAAAAGCAGTTTATTAAAACTTTTATAAATGGTTCAATATGGTTTTACATATTGCAGTTTATGAAAAATTAATATCTTTAAATTATTACTTTAATGTTATTTTCAACTAATTTTTACTCTTAAAGTTTAAGTTTTATATTATTATGATCGCTATTGAACAAAATCTATTCATATTAAAGTGTAAATATTAATTTAAATAAAATTATCACAAGTCATCATTGAATAATAGACATTGAATAAATTCTTTTTAGTCGTTTTCATAGAAGTTAAAAGTTTTTATTTATAATAGTGAAAAAAAAAAGTATTTTCTATTACTTATAATAAACCTATTTTTTATTTTGTATTTAAAATTAAACCTACAGTTGTACTAAACAAGTTGATGATATTAATTTTGACCTACTAATAAATTTCAGTATTTTAATGTTTGATTCTAACTCATTACTTTTAAGTATAACTTACAGAATTATATGTTTGAAAAAACATTTTATTTTTTCAAACTGTTTATAGTTATGTACAGCTGTAAATGGTATTTAAAACATAATTAAGGCATTAAATTTATTTATATGTATTTAACAAGTTCTAGTTTTAGATATTTAAAAAATAGTTGTTTATATTATTTATATCAGTATTTCACAGTAATGTACAATATTCCAACTGGAAAATTCATAGAAACTAGACTAGAAAAAAACTAGAACATATTATGAACATCTAAAAACTTTTTTAAGATAAATTTATATAACAAATAATTTTAAAAATAGTTATAAAACAATTTTGAAATTGAGTGAATCACAAGTTTTTAAACAATTAAAATAAAATCAGAAGAAATATAAAATTTTTAAATTCTACAAAACTGGTTGTTATCAGAAATCAAAAAAATAACACACTAACTGACTTTAAATTTTCACTTACTAATTACTAACTCAAGAAACGAGTTTTAGTGGCATTATTAAAATTATGTATAAAAATAAGATTTCTGCCTTAAAACGTATTCAGCAGGTCTTGAGTTTTAAAAAAAAAGGTTTATGAAAAACGATCTTAAACTTATTTATCAAATGCAGCATTGTAATTTGTGTTTTTTTAGGCATTTATTTTGTATTTAAATCCACAATTTTTTATACTCTTTTAACCTAAATTATTAATGATTAGAACTAAAACCTTTGTTTTTTCTTAGACAAAGCAACGCATCTAGTGTTTAGAAATAAAACCTTCAATGAAAATTATTAGAGAGTTTAAAAATATAATAAAAATAATTTTACTAAATGATAATCTTCTTTATTTATTTTTGATTTTTATTATTGTGAAGCTGCTGAAAAAGCAGTTGATAATAATTTTCATAAAAATTCTAAAATGATTTTACATAATGAAGTTTATGAAAATTTATATATTTAAAATTAGAACTTCAAAGTTTTTCATCTAAATTTTTTTATTAAAGTTTGAATTTTTATTGTTTTAGATTATTGTAGAACGAAATCTATTGGTTTAAGTGCATAACAATTAAGGTAAATAAAAATATCCCTGGTCATTATTCCATAATAGATATTGATGACATTACTTTTTAGTGGTTTTAATAGCATTTAGAGATTTTTATTTTCTAGATAGAAAAAAAATGTTTTTCCTAATATTGATATCTAACATACTTTACATTTTATACATAGTATTGAACCTACAGTTGTACTAAACGAGTTGATGATATCAATTTTGACCTACTCAAATATCATAAAGTTTTAATGTTTAGATTCCAACTAATAAATTTCGAGTATAAACAAACTAATAGACCTGTATGTTCGACAAAACAAAATTTTTTTTTTTGTTTCAAACTGTTTACAATTATGTACGGCTGTAAATAATATTTAAAACATAACTAAAGTATTAAATTTATTTAAATATATTCAACCAGTTTTAGTTTTAGCCAATTAACAATTAGTTGTTTATATTATTTGTATCAGTATTTCTCACTTTTGTAAAATATTTTATTTAATGACTATTAAGGAACTAGACTAACTGACTTTTAGTTTATAAACCAGTAATTAACTCAAAAACAGAGCTTTAGTGGCATTATTGAAATGATAAATAAAGATAAGATTCTACCTTAAAAAGTAAAAAGCAGAACTTGAGTCTTTGAAAAACGTTAAACTATTTATAAACGATTTAAAACTATTTTGATCAAATGCAACAGTGTAGTTTGAATTTTTCTATGCATATATTGTGGTAATTAACTTAACAACATTTTATAGTTTTCTAACCTAAAATAATAATGAGTAAAACGAAATCCTTAGTTTGTCTCTAGAGATAGCAAAGCCCATAATGTTTAGAAATAAAACCTTAAATGTAATGTATTGTATAGTTTTAATATATAAAGAAACTAATTTTACTAACTTATAATCTTCTTTCTTTAATATTGCTTTTTCATAGTTTTAAAGCTGCTGAAAAGGCTGCTCAGTTTAAATAAAAAAAATATCTTTAAAATTATTACTTCAATATTTTTCATCTAACTTTTACTGATGAAATTTTAATTCATGTTGTATTTGATCATCATAGTACAAAATCCTTTAATTTTAGCGCGAAATATTTATGTAAATTAAAATATCACATATAATCATTTCGGAATAGATATTGAAGACATTACTTTTGTGGTTTTAATAGCATTTATAGGCTTTAATTTTTAGTTAGAAAAAAAGTATATTCTTAAATTGATATTAAACCTTTTTTTTCTGAAGAGAATTAAACCTTTGGTTAAACTAACAAAGTTGATGATATTATTTTTACCTCGTCAAAATTCACAAAACATTAAAGTTTTGATTCTAACTGATTACTTTCAAGTATAAACTATTAGACCTGTACATTTGCCGTAACAAAAAAATATTGTGTTTGATTCAAACTGTTTATTGTTAGGTACGGCTGTGAACAATATTTAAAACATAACTAAGATGTTTAATTTTATAAATTTAACTGAACTAGTTTCAGTTTTAGCCAATTAAGAAATAATTGTTGGTTTTATTTTTATCAGTTTTTAACAGATTTATAAAATTTTTTGACTAAAAGACTTTTAAAAAACTATACTTAAAAAATTTAAGTGTCCTATTTAGTAAACTATTAACAACTAGAAACAAAACTAAAACATATATTAACTACAAATAAACTTTATAAAGCTATTGTTTTCTAATACCATATTTCTTATATTAATATAAAACTTTTTAAAACTTACTTCATCACAAAATTTTCAACAATTTAAATGAAAACAAAAATAGAAAAACATAATAATTATACTTTACAAAACTAGATGTTATTATTTATCAAAAACAAAAATCATTCGATTTTTAGTTTTCATATAACCAATAACTAACTCAAGTAACGAATTTTAGTTGCATATAAATAAAAAATTAGATTTCTACCTTTAAAGGTATTAAGCAGATCTTCAAATTTAAAAAAATGTTAATAAACAAACGATCTCAAATTACTTTTATCAAATGCAACAGTGTAGTTTGAGTTTATTTTGTAATTAAATGTACAACATTTTATAGTTTTTCAACTACAATAATAATGATTAAAATTAAAACCTTAGTTTAGTCTTAGACAAAGCAACTCCCCTAGTGTTTAGGAATTAAACCTTAAATGTAGCTTATTGTATAGCTTTAATATATAAAGAAACTTATTTTACTAACTTATAATTTCTTTCTTTTAATATTCCTTTTTTATAATTTTAAAGCGACAGAAAAGCATCGAAAATATACCGAGACAAAAAAAGCGAGAATAGGGAAGCGGAAAAACAACGTCTTGCTGATATTACAATATCTTTGGAGAAAAGGAAGTCGAGTTTTCAATTTTAAAGAATGATGTGAGAGAACTTATGCGTGATAAGCTGGAACTAAATGAATATCTTACTGACGAAATTTGTTAACTGTTTCAAACTTTTTTATAAATGAGTTTAACGGCTTTAATTAATCTAACTTATGTATTTTTGTTTAGTGCTAGTCTTTCTATAAACTGGTTTTGAGTTGAATGAACAAAATACTTAGTATTTGGCATTATTTATAATCTCCATGCTTTTAATTGATTTTCTTAAAAATTTATTTGTATTGTTTTTGTTTTTTATTAAGTACCTTTTTAGTTTGTCCCTTAACAATAAATGTTACGTATTAACTTTGTTTGTAAAATAAATTTTTAGAAACTGCACTTGGTTTAAAAAAGCGATTTGCATTTGATTTAGGCTTAAATAAAGCAGTATTAAAATGCAGTTTTGACCAAATGAAATAGCTTAAATCTAGCTAAACTTTGATTGCTTGAAAATATTAAGTACGATGCAACCAACGTGTTAATGAAACTTGTACGTAAATACAATTTTATAAGTGGTAACACAAACTTTTTAAAAGAAGAGTAAATGTTTTTTTTTTCTATTAAAAAATAAGTATTCATAGTTATAAAAAATATTTAAGCTATACTATTTAAATGCTTAGTTCGGCGTAGAAAAAAAAATAATTTAGTATCGACAAATACTACAAAATAAATCGTTAAAATAAACAAAAAATTAAGTATGAGTTACCTACCATAGGTAAATTAGCTATCTAAGTGCATGCCATAGTATGAATTAACTTATTAAACTGTTCATCTTAGGGATATTTCATTAAATCAAATATTAAAACAGTTAAAGTAAACTTTTAATAAACTTAATATGGTTATTTCTTCTTAAACGACAATGATAAGCATTGGAAGTTGTTGCTAAAGTTCTTAGCATTTCGAGCTACCTACAAAACCTCTTAAAACGAACTAACTTTTGATACTTACGTTATGTATTGAATTCAACTAAAACTTTCCTCGAGCCGTTATGTTTGTACTTATAATTTTGAAGTCTTTTTAAATTATGGTTTAAACTAGGGAGCAAACTTCTATTTTGTTCTAATTTAATAATTGACAAAGTTAAAGCTGTTTGAAATGTGAGTTAGCTATTAAGTATGAATTAGCTACCAATGGTGACTTAGCTACCAAGCATGAGTTAGCTACCAAGTAGGAGGTTTATCCTCCAAGAGGATTATGGTATTACCCAGACTTAATCTGTTAATTTTATTAATAAACTTAGTAGCTCTAAATATTAACGTAGTAATAGTGAAATTTAGTAGCAACAAAGCATGTTAGTAAACATTTAGGCCTTGGAAAAAAAAATTCAAAAACCAAGCTTCTACCGAGACTTGAACACGGATTACAGGATTTCGAGTCGTGTGTGCTAACTATTACACTTTAGTACCTGCACGTATGAGATATATATTACATGTATATACAGCTACAATGCAGTTATATATTACTAAATAATTAGAATAAGACAGGAGTCGTTTAGGTATTTGTTCTACTGCTTTCAAATAAATGAAACCTATTAAAGTAAACTATTTAAATTACAATTACCACATTTTTACTACTTTCATTTGTTTACGACTAAAGGTAGATATTTTTCAAATATAATGACTAATTTATATATCAAGATTCCTCAAAATAAAAAAAATATTTTAATTAGTATGAAAAAATTCATATAAACATACAAAGTTAAAAAATATGTTTAAAATAGACTTTTTAAAAAAAGAGTTTCGAGCTATTTTATTAATATACCTTTTATTACCATAAATTTGCTTACTGTAGCGGTTATCACGTTTGCAAAATACGCGAGTTGTACCCGATTCGAACCCGGACGGAAACATTTTAATTAATTCATAACAACCAGATACACTAAAACTCTTAAGATCTGAATTCTAGACTGTAGATGGATTTATACAGTAATTTGAACTTATTTCTCATTGCTAATAGCTTATAATAAATTACCTATGAGTAGCATGTTTACCTTAAATCGAGTTATTATGAGTAATAAAATATAATTCATTGTATATAAACCTGATTTTGAAAATATCGACGGCAACTGGTTGGCCGAGTTGTTAAGTTTTGAATCAATTTGAATCAAACGTTTTACTTTTTTTAATATATCTTTGAACCAAGTTAAACTTAGTTGGTTTAGTTGAGTAGTATTTTATAAACTTAGTTTTATTTTCTTATCAATTTTAGTTTATAAAAACATATTTATAAAAAATATATTATTTTCGTTATATTAACATTACTTATTGTTTAAACTATTAGCTTCATAACATATTTTGTACTTTTAATTTGTTATGAGGGCATTGTAACACTTTTGATCGATACTAGTTTATAAAACTTAGCAATAATACAACTATCACATCACAGTAGATCGCAATAATACAACTATAATATATCAGTAGATTGTAACTATACAACTATCACATCACAGTATAACGCAACAAAACAACAATCACATCACAGTAGTTCGCAGTGACACAACTATCACATCACAGTATATTGCAACTATACAACTATCGTATCATAGTATATTGTAACGATATATTTCTCTAATCATAGTAGATTGCAAAACTACAAGTATCACATCACAGTAGATTTCAACAATACAACTATCACATCACAGTAGATCGCAACAACACAACTATCACATCACAGTTGATTGTAACGATACAGCTATTACATCACATTAGATCCCAATGACACAACTATCACATCACAGTAAATTACAACAACATATCTATCACATCACAGTAGACCGCAACGATATAACTATTACATCACAATAGATTGCTTTCATACTTAATCATATAAAGAAGTGCTTAGTGGTTTATAGAATTATGTCAAAGTTTAAAATATTATATTTTAAAACTAATCAAATGAAAACGCATACTTTCATCTTAAGTTACTAAGTTATTCTAAGTAAGTAGCATTGATGTTCTTTTGGTTGGTGAAAGAAGCCGGAATTTGACCTGTTTTTCGTAAACTTTTTGGGTCACAGTTGGTAACCAGGCATTAAGAAGAAAAAGTGGTTACTATGTAAACTTATAATAACTCTAAAAATTAATTAGCCTTTAAGAGTGGCTTCAAAGGTTTATTTTTTAAGTAATTAATTAACAGAGGTGTCAATAACATGGAGCCTTACTGTAACAAAATTTTTTATGTGATTTTTGTAGACTTCATAGTGTTGAGGATAACAGTTATAAACCTATTTATACTGATATATAGTCTATGCGTAATTTTAATAACTCTACAGGTTCGAGGTTATGATTATAACAAGGGTTCTAATTTCTTATATATTAAATGAAATAAATTAGTTTATTATAATTATTTTTGAATTATAATTTGTTAATGCTAGTTAAAATTGAACTTTTTTGTTCTATCAAAAGGAAAAGACTTCTAAAATACTAATTTGAATTTTTAGTTTTTCACTTATGTAATTTAACTTTAGATTATAATTTAGGGACAACCAAAGTATTTTTTGGATTTTGAATAAAACTAATAAAATAAAAGGTTCAAAATAAAATTAACTTTGTTATATTTTGTCACAATAGTATGAAGTTGTTGAAAAATTTGATTAAGAATCTTTGCTATCTGAGTGTACCTTTAAAATAGCCTAGATCGACTGCATTTAACTTATAAATAGATAAACGTGAAAAAGTTAAGGATATTGCTGCGTCTTTTCTACTGTGTTGTGATATTTGTGTTGTTACGTTCTACTGTGATGTAATCGTTGTGTAGTTACGGTCTACTGTGATGTGATAGTTGTGTAGTTACGTTTTACTGTGATGTGATAATTGTGTTGCTGTGTTCTACTGTGATGCTATAGTTGTATCGTAACAATCTACTGTGGTGTGGTAAATGTGTAGTTACAATCTATTGTGATGTGATAGCTGTGTTGTTGTAATCTACTGTGATGTGGTAGTTGTAAGGATACAATATACTGTGATGTTGTAGTTAACATTATAATATTTACTGTGATGTGATGGTTGTGTTGTTGCGTTCTACTGTGATATGATAGTTGTGTTGTTGTCTCCTACTGTGATGTGATAGTTGTATCGTAACAATCTACTGCGATGTGATAGTTGTATAGTTACGATCTACTGTGATGTGATAGTTGTGTAGTTAAGATCAACTGTGATGTGATAGTTATTATGTTACAATCTACTGTGATGTGATAGTTGTGTTGTTGCGTTGTACTGTGATGTGATAGTTGTGTTGTTGCAACCTACTATGATGTAATAGTTGTGTTGTCGCGTTCTATTGTGATTTGATAGTTGTATCATTGTTTAGTTTTAATTTGTTTTTAAATGTTTTTTTTTTATTTAGTTTTTATTTTTATTGAATCTAATTAATTGTGGTTTGAGTATTTATTTTATTTATTAAACGTAATTAAATGTTCTTTTATAACTTTAACTATTATATTATATATGAAACACCAACTTTTTACTAAAAAAATTGTACTGCTAAAACTAAAAATATATATTTTTCTTTTTTTGTCATTTTCGCCCCTTGCAGAATATAAAAAATAATCTTTCCTTTATATAGCGATCAGCAATCAAACCTTTTAAAACCTGATGTAAGTTTCAAATCGCGCGTCAGTTATCTTTATTTGTTTGTTTTTTTATTTTAATAACTTTTTTTTTATTAAATATACCCAAAGAGTATTTAGTACAAGTTACTTGTTGCTGCTTTATAAGTTGTCAACCCTATTTGCAAATCCTAGGTTTAACAGTAAGTTTCAAATAAACTGTTTAGTATCTCAAAGACTGTTTGTTGCATTTAATCTTAAATAAAATTTAAAAAAAATTAGTTCATATTATTACTTTTATAATTTAAAACTCTACTTATTAGGAAACACCTTTATATTATTGAACTTAAGCTTTTGTGTAGCCTACGATTTAAACCTATCACATCAAATTACTTGTTTCAAATGTATTTGTATACAAAAATGATATATACTTAAAGAAATAGTTACGGTTAAGATTAACTGCATTAATAAGGTTGTGCGTTTACTATATCAACTTTTGTTTTTCTACATAAAATGTGATAAAATTACTACTAGATGTTATATATAGTGTTTTAGTAAATATAAGTTTTATTTATTTATTATTACTAACCTTTTATTTAAAACAAATTGTTTTGATATTGCTTAAGTTATTTAAACTTATCATTAGTTTGAGTTTATTATAAGAAACAAGTTCAAGTAGCTTACTAAACAATTTGGCGTTCTAAATGTTAAGTCAAATATCTTTCTCCTTATTCAGTGTGAGCTTTCGTGTTTTAAAAGACATTCTGAATTTACGTATTGTCCTAAATTTTTGTTACTTAGTATGTATCGAATCATGCCTGAAAAACCTCAAAACCCTAAACCTGGCAAACAATTCAATAAGCGAGATCAGCGATAATGCGTTCACCGACCTTAACAAATTTGAAGAGCTCAGTTTGCGCGGCAACAAGATAGCCTCGCTTTCTCCTGCTGTTTTCAAGCCAATCGCAACGCAGAAAACCCTTGTTCTTACAAACAACCCGCTAAGAAATTTTGAGAAAAGTTTGTTCATTCCTCTTCAACTAAATCTCCAAAATTTTTCTGACGAGAATTTCTGGGGTGCCGAGAAAGGCCTCCAGCGGTTTCAATCTCATCCACCTCTTGTTGCTTGACAACCAGTTGGAACGCCTTCCAAACCTCGGAAGGATTCCCTTAAAAAGTTTTAGGGTTGAATGGGAATCCCCTCAGCTGCGATTGCAACGCTACTGAGTTCCTTATTTGGGTGTGGAGGATAAGGACTTTGAGGACGTTCCGGTCTGTCAGTTTCCGGAAAAGAGAAGAGGTAAAACGATGACGGTCTTCTCAAAAGATCAGCTTTGTTTTAAGGAAGTGACGACGGTAAGGCTGACCACTGAAGCAGGAACTGAAAAGATGACGGTTTCTGAAACTAATGCGAAGTTTGAAGCTACAGAGTTAAATACGACGCCCGACTATTACGACGAAGCAACAACGAATATTAAAGGCAACAAACGTTGAGTCAACCACAGTAAAGCAAGTAGGTTAATCAAAACAATCAACGACAGCTAAAAGCAGAAAGCCGACCGTCAAAGAAAATGTTCCAGAAATCACAGTTAAGACCAACAGATCGGGCAAATCGGCCAGATTCAGGAGGAACACCTTCATAGTGGTACTAACCTTATCCGGACTGATCATGTCAATGTTGATCTTGTTGTTTGCGTGCAGGTGCAGGAAGATGCAAAAGGAGAAAGAAGGAGGTATTAAGATGATGGAGATGATGGACCCGCCCAAAAAGAAGGGCAAGTATCACACGAGTCCAAGATAAAATATTTGAAAAACAACTTTGATATAAATACTTCGGACAGAATTTATTCTTTTGCAAATTGTTATTTACTTAAGTGTTTTTCTAATTTTTGTGGGTTTTATTTTTAGTGTTTAGCTCAAGAAGCTTATGCGAAATACTTGTTTTACATTTAATTTAGAGTATTTACATAACAGGGCTTGAAGTGTTTTATAAATGGGCTTATTGATTTTTATCGTTATATTGTTCATATTTCATCTTTAGAAAATTAATTTATATTTTAGAAACTTCTGCTTTTTAATTTTGTTAGTTTTACGTTTGGTTTTTTTTTATTTTCGTTAAATTAAATATTTTCAAGTATTTTAAGTACCTAAAGAACTTTTAACTAATGTTTTGAAATTTTTGAAATTATAAATTTAAACAAATGTACATCCCGTAAAATTTTATTTTATTTTCTTAATCAATCTTCTCTTATTTATATTAAAAATATTTTAAAAACTATCTGGTTTTTGTTTTTAATATCAAATAAAAGTCAAATCAAATATCTTTGTGGTAATAAATTTTAGTACCGTTTTTAAAAAATTATATTTTTACTTTATAGATCATAAAACCATTATAGTTTAATAAGATTACTTAATTAAACTAACTTGTGCTTTTTTATTCAAATAAGGTCACTTTATACGTTTTTGTTGAAAATTTGATAATAAATCAATTGAATTGTTATAAAAGAGGTACCTCCCAATGAGTAATCATTAACAAGCCAATTAATCTTTTAAAGTAATCAAATTTTTATCAAATTTAGTGGCATTTTCTTAACTCGTTATTACGTCACCTAAACTTTCGATTAATTGTTTTGTCTGTTCGACTACCAAACTATAAATACCAATTTGATATTTGAGTTCGTAAAAGCTAAAATTTTTAAACCGTACTAATACATTGACGTTTCTATCTAGTGACGTAACTTATAATGCATCCACTTGAGGGAGCCGTTGAATTTAATTTATGGTGCCCTTCTGACAAGTGCCAGGTGTGATGGCTAACATGTATGAGCTTTCAATCAATTCAAACATGTATGACCAATTTAAATGAAAAAGTGAGTTGATAAGAATGTTACTACCACTTAATGATAATAGAATATTAAGTTTTTGATTCATGTTGGTGTGTTACTTTTCTGGTTTATAGAAGATAAAAATAACTAATTAAGATTAACTCATAATCGATATTAAGTTTGCTTTAAAAACTTGGAAGCAATTTTTTCCACTCAAGTATGAAAAAATATAATTAAGAAGTATATAAAGTGAGACTTACTTGTTTATTTTTAAAGTCAGTTAAAGTTAAAAACATTTGAACTGTTACAATACATTAAACTTTATCAGTTTGATACAATTTATATACGTAAAAACTATACAAAATCGTTGAGTTAGGCGTTTTTAAAAGTTTCAAATATTTGGATCTTTTTTTAACTACCTTTTCTTAAGTTCATAACTGTATTGCTTTATTTTAAGGATTACAAAATAATATTTTTCGTCATTAAATACAATACTTTAAAAAACAATTACAGTACAGTGCAAGCACTATAGTTTAATACAATAAGTTCAAACTATTAAAACTTTATGGCAACCTTTAAATACACCTTTTTTTTGAAAATATGTATTATTAGAACAACTTAAAATTAATTTGGAAATTAAATACTAAACGTCGTTAGGCTTAACAGGCTTTTTAACTTATTCGAATGATCAATTAAGTTATGTTTCCTCTTGAAGTTGGTTTTTTTACAAAATATCCTTTTACTAATACAATTGTTGTTACAAGGAGTATTTTTTTAGACACTAAATGAAAATAGTATCATAACTTATTTTGTTACATTGTTTGCTTGTTATATATTTTTTAAAACTTGTACTGTACTGTACTGTAGTTATCAGAAAAGTTAAGTTATGTACACAATTTAATTCTATATTAAAATACTTAACATTAAAAATTGATGATAAATATGATTTTTTTTTTTAATATATTGGCTTAGTCTACAACTTATAACAAAACACAATTTTAGGCTGAACAATTGACGGAATCCCAACTTTATATTTAATGTAGAAGCAATCGGGTTTTGACAAACATGTAGTATATATTTTTTCTTTTAAAATTTTTATTTAGTTTGTTAAAGTTCTTTGGTAAATTTTTACGATTATGTAAGAATATTATTTTTACACCACTATTTATAAAGTTTATATATATGTTTTCGTAAAACTACTTAAGTGAAGTTTTTAATAAAATAAAAACAAGTATGAAAAAAGTTTGCTCTGTTATGGACTGTAGATTTTACTCTATGCACAGGACCATATTGCGAAAAAAAATCTTTTGTTAAAATATGCAAATAAAAGAATATAAATGCCTAAGGACTAAATAAAAACTGCAAGTAGTAGCATTCGTAAGTTGTCGTTTTTTTTTGTATAAAATGCTAACTAGTTTATAGATAATTTACTTGATTTTTCCGACAAAAAAAAATGAAATAAAAATAAATCATTTTGAAATAAAACAGATAATAGAAACATAACGTTCATATGTTTGCACTTACTGAATGCTTTTATAAAGATTACATATTTTATTAAAAAAAAAAACTACACGTGTTATAACATTTTTCAACAAAATCTCATTTAAAAACAGTATTTTATACTTATTACAAAAAAACTATGACAACAATGAAAATAAGTTGTTAGCTTACATGCTTAGTTTAAACAGTATTTTCAAGCAACATTGACAGTAGTTTTGAAGATAAATGCAAAACTGTTGAAGTATAGTAGAGTTGAAACTTAACAGCTTTATATGACTGTTTTGTAAGTAAAATCAACAAAAACACCAAATACTAATTTTAGAAATCATATCACTACTTTAAAATACTATAACTTTTTAGTTTCACAGATAAAAGGATATCCCTCTGAATTCGCGTACAGCACCCACGACGCTACATGTCCGTTTGAATTCGTCATCAAAACATACCTGCCAGACATATGATGACTTCCCCACCACCCTTGAAAATCAGAAGTGTATCCTACAATAGAGTCATCTTTTGCCTGCCTCCACGGACTGCTATTGAATCTGCGTTTTATTCCCACTTGGTACCAGTTTCGCATGTTTTCTATTTGGCTGGCTTTGTTGCTGAGAAAATGTTATACCTAAATTTTTAGACGACTACTATCATTCTATTCAACTCTTTAAAAAACTCGATGTTTTCATTTTTGTGAAAAATGCTACTGTATTAGTTTTTACGATCAAAACTTTTATTCAAAACAATTTCAATAATTATTACCGTCTTGCGCTCTACGACCTCAGAAACTCGTTTGTATCTGATTGCCACAAATCGCCAGAATATTTTCGTTTGCAGGAGTCACGCGCATCTTCGAAACCTTTTTATTTATTGACTGCAATCAGTGTTAGTTCTGTTGAAATATTATTGATATATTTACAAGAGCTTGTATGCAAACATAAGCAGCTTTAAAGGTTTGTTTACTTAAAGCTGCGTGCTATATTTGTTAAATAATAAACTACGGATTTTTTTTTGAATATTTTATATCCACATCTGACACAACATTTACTTGGAAATAGTAAGTTAGGTAGTTGACTCAGAAATCAATTATTATGATATTTTGTAAGAAAAACTTTATAACAAAAATTGAACTGTACTAAGTAAAGGAATCGGCAGCATCTAATAAGGCGCAAACTTTATTAGAAAAAATTGCTTGTGAATCACACAAACTATATAATTGTTGTAGTCAGTACAAAAATAGTATTTAAAAACAGAATGTAATAAATTATTATAAAACATTAGTAATTAATTTTTGTAAGTTTAAAGTATTTTTTGAGGTTTTACGACAAAAACAACCATTTTTAGTTTTCAATAAATATAATTTTAGCTGAAAAGGATCGCATATTGATTGTATTTGGGCAGCAGTTTGCCAACTGCTGCATTAGTAAATAAAAAATACTAACTCTTGCATTTAATTGAAAAAGCATTTATAACTCCGTCTTTATACCGAACAATATCTTGATTGTATAAACCGTCATCGCACAAAACTTCTACAAGCTCTCCGTGTTTTATAGGCAGTTTCAAACTGGCCTTAACTAGCTTCACGTTGTATAAGGAATTACAATCTGTTAAAATGTTGAGTTTTATGAACTAGGTGTTATTATAAATATCTAAGTTTTATAAATTATTAAAGACTTAAAAAAATATTATTTACAATACGTTTTGAAAATATTAGGTTTTAAAATCATAACTAATTATTAGTAATTATCTATAATAAACATAATTTACAATGACTTATTTTTTTTGAAACTTAAAATAAATACTAGATTAGGATTTTAGTTCTTCAAAATTGTTATATTCCATAAGTGATTTGTTTATATATAAGCATTAAGATATTTTAAAAGAAACATTTTTCAATCACCACATTCAGCTTGCTTATTTGCGAACCGCACTCTTTTTTAACTTTGCCCATCGTGACGTCATAGTTGCGTTTCAGCCGTTCCACCATGACGTCGTCGCAGCTCGCGCCTTTCGGACCGGGAACGCCGGCAGTTCCTGCTCGCCCCTGGACCCTTTCGGTCCGGACTTCCCCCGGATGGTGGGAAAGTTGGTTGTTTTGAAGGAACTTGTTGTTTGGGAGGAACAAACCAGCTGGAGCTGTTTATCTTAGCATTATGCGATGAAACGCTGTATTGAGGAACAAAATTTGTAATAGTATTTTAAACAGCATTGAGTTGCTTAAATAATCTGTAATAAGTATACATTTTTTTTATAAAAATATTTGTAGTTTAAGAACTTTTTTTTTTTTGTACATTTGATTAGCAATGCGATTTTTTTGAAATTAATAATCTACCTGTCTAATAAAAAGTTACACAAAAGTAATTTTTATAAAAATTTTAGTTAGTTTTAGTATCAATTTACTTTAAAAATGCTTGATTTTGAATAAAAACAACTAAAAAGAAAATTATAAGAGTTTTGAAATAACAAAAGTTAAAAATAAGCATGGACGAAATAAAGGCTCAAATAGCACAAAACTTTCATCAGCAAACCATAATTGAACTAAATATATCTTATGAAATTAATATTTTTCAACAATGATTAACTTCAGTTAATCCTGCTAATCTAAACATCTCTGAATGATATACACCGTCAAACGACATTACTACACAAAGTGTAAAGGTTAAATTCAACGTTTAGGTAATTTTTAATTTCAAGCTAACATAAAAAGCCCCTGATAGAAAAAAAGATTTAAAGTAATTTTTCTAATTTTTAATTTTATCAAATAAAGTTGCACTATTATGACCAATATTTTATTTGTATCTTCCTAAAAATCTTTACACAAAAAAAAACTATTCTATTTATTGTTTTTTTGTAAAATTCAAAATCACATGATATAGTTTAGTATTTAGTGCAACAAAGTTTTAAAATATATAACCGAGTTAAACAAATAATACTTTATTTACTTTTATTTGAACTAATTAAAAACAAAAGTTGTAATTTATACACGCTGCGTTAAAAATAATTGAACAACACAATCATAATATTATGAAGTTGTTTTTTAAACTGTCTGCATGCAAAAGTTTTTAATTGTTTTGTTTATCTTATATGATAAAAAATTAGAATAATATTTGTTTTGAATTTACAACAGCTGGTGACATTAAACATAATTGTTGAATTTTTTGTAACACAAAAAAAGTGTTTAGAATCATTTTAGAGCTAATTACAATTAATAAAGTTGAACATTGATTCTCTACATGTGAATGAAGTTTTACACGTTAAGAGTATTCTACAGCTATATTTTGTAAATGATTTGTTGTGTTTTTAAAGCTTTGTAATAACTACGAAAACAATTACCAAAGTTTTTTTTTATATTCTGTTTTTCAATTAATTTTTTACATAAAACCTCAGATAAATAAATAAACTTATCGCTGAGTAAGCACTTTTTGGCTGTGCTCAAAGTTCATACTCATGAGAAAGACTACTAAAACAAAAATTACTTATGATGCTTGTTTTTCATATACAACTTTTTATTTTATTTTATTTTTTTTTAATATAAAGTTCCAGTATTCATTTAGTAACCTATTTCCTAATTAAAGTATACTAAAGCACTTAAATCAGTTATAATATAGCAACAAACATGTTAACTAAATGGAGTTACTTATACCATAAAGGTATCAATAGTTTTTATTGTGTCTGTGCAAATTTAGATATTACATGTAGAAAAAACAAACTTAGAAAATTATGCATAAACAAAACATAAACTAACTAAAGTGTTTTATAAAAATCGGTTTAAAATAGGGGCATTTTTTAAGTTGGTGGTATATAAATAAGTTCAAGTGCAAAGAAAACTTGTAAAAAGTTAAAATGTGTCAAAAAGAAACTTAAATAAACCTTTTTTCCTTATTACTATGTTATTTTAAATGTTTTTACACTAAATCATATCATTTACATATAAAAAATATATAAAAGAAACTTAGGTATAAAAAATATTGGAAAGAATATCTAAGCTACAAAGAAATGACACTTTAGTTAATTACTGTGCATTACTTTTGTACAAAATGGAAAACATTTGCATTTAGTATATATGATAAATAGGTATAATATAACTAAATTTTAAAATTCAAGCACTCTTTTTTCAGATAATTACTTGCTGTTGTAAGAAAAGTGTAGAAAAGCACTGTATAGAAGAATAATTATAATGAAAAAGCGCAAAAAGGTCGTCTGAACCTTGACCCTTGTTCATCATACCGCAAATAAATTTCTTGTTGAAGCTTTTTACATCAGATTGATCTTTCCAGTTGTTTATTAAACCACCTTATTGTTATATATGTATATTTAAATAGTTTTTCATAACAGTCATTTTACCAATTAGTAAAAATTAAATTCGATTACAACTTATACCATTTTAAAATCTGTTTAAAACTATTAGCTAAAAAACCTCCAGTATGCAAACAATTACAAATTTCGTTTTAGGAATAGCTGAAGGACCGGCTAAGATTTTTACCTACAATATTAGTACATATAAGTTAATGGGTAGCCGCACCTTCATACAAATGAAGTATAAAATATGATTTTAAGCTCACGTGCTTTTACACGTTTTGTATTTTTACGTGCTTGAAGTTTTAGAAAAGTCAGAGGTAATTTAAAAAATGCACATTGCGGCATATGTAAACTTTATTTAAAACTCAAACAAAATTTGTTTAGTTATATATATCATTAAATGATGTCTATACTTTTAATATGCGATATGTTAAATGAACTAAATCACATTATTTAATCAGATAAATTGATTTTGAAAGCTTACCTAAGCTATTTGTTTATTAACTACACTAAAGGTTTTGTCGTTTTATTTGACAAACTAAACCCTAATCTTTTATTTTTAAGAACAGTTTAAATGAATTATAAACTTTTAAAAAAGTTAATCAAAATACCTGCTACTTAAAACTTTATTTATTGTATGAAAATCTTTATAGAAAATTTCATACAAGTGCTATTAAAAAGTATAAATGTTGAATTACACAGTTTGCTTTATTAAGTGTCAGCTTTAAATAGTTTTTTTAATTACAAAACAAAATTTTTAATTTAATTTTGATATAGTTGTTCGTTGGCACAGATACGAGTATAATTTGCTTTTGATTGTACAATTGGTTTTATTATCTTATCAAATTTAGTGATATATGTACACGTGCTTAAGTTTTTTTTTCAAATTTATTATAAGTATCAAGAGTAAATTTTATTTTTCTAATAAGGCTATTGATAATTTGTAATTTCAAAAACCCTTAACAGCCTTTATTAAAAATATGTAAAATAAAAACGATGCTAACCTTTCGGCAGCAACGTTCAAAACTTATGACATAAGTGAAATTAAAAATAAAAATTATTATTAGGGAAAAAAACTCTGACTCTCTTGAGGTATCCTAAAAAGTTTTTCGTAAAAAAAAACACTTTCGTCGAACACCTTAAAAAAAAATTAAAAAGTAAAGTTGGGAAAAATTTTGAGCCAAAGTATTATTGAAGGTGTTATATATTTAAAATGCTGATTTTTTCAACTTTTTAAGTTTCTATAGGTATTTCAAGCACTAACTTTCTATAAATTTGAATTTTTTGTTTATTTTTTTCTAAAAGACACACATAAATTAATTAAAATTAAAGTTAACGAGAAAAATAGCAATTAGATTTTGCTTGAACTTATAACAGAAATTGAAATTCCATAAGGGTCCGTGTTTCTATTTTTGCCTTAAAAAATAACTATTTCAGGTATTTAAGTTTAACCTGTTTTTACCATAAACGAAACGAGTAAACTATATATTTTAAGTTAATTTTACTTTTTACATTAAAATTTAAGCTAAAACTTAATTTATACATTTTTGTTTAATTTTCATATAGTATATGAGTTTAAAAGCCAACTAAAGCCTTTTTTGCTATTAATTGTATTAAAAAATATTTTCAATGTAGATAACTACTAATTGTTCTATCTTCTTTTGTTATTAGAAACTATTACTTGTTTTTGTTTTATAGTTTTACTGTAAGTCTCACTAGACTAAACTTTTTATTTTGTTATTTAACTGGAAAAATATTTAACTCTTTGTTTAAATATTTTTGTTATTAAAAAAAGAAAAATTTGGTAATGTTTTGCAAGTTACTTGCATCAGAATACTTTTTTAAGTATCACGTATTAGTTGAGTTTGTAATTTAATATTAGTGCATTTACAGAAAACTTTTGTGGAATTTTAATTTATAAAAGTAGCTATTTTTTCGAAAAAAATCTTATTAAATGATTGAGTATTTTTTTTAAATATTAAATTTAAATTTTTTATCTATATAAATTATATTAAAAAAATCTCTAAATAAGATCCTACATGGCGCAAGATAAATTTTTAAATTAGGGGTTTTTTGAAAAGAATAAATTGCGCGTATCCATAACAAAAATACCACGCGCTGTTTTTTCTTACACTTTATCAACTTATTTTAGCTACATTATTATATAAATTTAGCTTATTCAGACAGAAAGATGATGACTAATATATTTAAAGTTTATAAACTTTTAATTTGTAATGTTTATAAAGTTTAAATAGTTTATTTACACAAAATACTATTGTTTCAACTAATTTCTTTATATAAATACTATTTGTTTTTATTGAACTATTTTTTTTTCTTAATATTCGATTTTTTAATGTGAAAAAGATTTAATAAACATGATAGTTGGTTGGTTAGTTGTGGCAGTTTTTTGTACGAAACTGTAAATCTATTCAGAAATAAGATTCGGATATGACTAAACCTTAATTTCTAGATCTGGAAGATCACTAAAATATTATTATTATTATTGTTATTGTTATTATTATTATTATTATTATTATTATTATTATTATTATTATTATTATTATTATTATTATTATTATTATTATTATTATTATTATTATTATTATTATTATTATTATTATTATTATTATTATTATTATTATTATTATTATTATTATTATTATTATTATTATTATTATTATTATTATTATTATTATTATTATTATTATTATTATTATTATTATTATTATTATTATTATTATTATTATTATTATTATTATTTCTATTATTATTATTATTATTATTATTATTATTATTATTATTATTATTATTATTATTATCATTATTATTATTATTATTATTAAAGTTTATTGTCAAACGAAGGACCTAGGCATCAAAACCCACTTAAACTGTAAGACACTACATAAAAAGAAAAAAAAAATTACAGTGATTAAATACAAACATACTAAAACTTATACAAGGCACAAACTGAATAAACCAAAACTTTCACAACCAAAATATTAAAAATATCCAAAATCACCAATCTCCAATTATACATTCCAAAGAAACAAATCCCTGAAACAAGCATTTCCTGTCAAAATTTCTTCAGAACCTAGGTCGACACTCTAGGAACCATCTTGAAGACCATTTTTCATCAAATAAGAACATTCAAAACAGCATTTATTTTCAACTTTAGACAAATTTCTTCATCTTGCAGAACATTGAAACAAATATTCGCCATTCGTCATTTTTTCAAAGTTTCACCACGGCAAGTTCAGTCAAAAATCACTTAAAACATGTGGTAGCAACAATTCACAAATCTAGCTTAAGAATCAACTAAGTATAGAATAGTTTCAAAATCTAAAGCCCCAAGCACATTAACAATAGACCGTCCAAAAAAATCCAAATTGAAAAGTACTTAAGATCTATAAGGGGAAGGTTTAGCTTACAGATTAAACTACCAATAAACTACATACCACACACCAAATCAATTGTTAAAGAGAAGGAAAAAACTAATTACTTATAAATTTTACTGACAAACGTTTTATTTAAATCAAATTTTTTTAAGTTTAATCGAAAATGTTCAAGATTTTTGCACAATACTAGTTCATTTGGAAGTTCGTTCCACATTTTTACCGAACGATAGAAAAAAGAATTTTTCCAACCAACATAGTTGAAATGATATTTGCATGCATATTTTCTGTTATTACCTTTGAGTGAGTAATTATTTTTATAAGGTTTAAAGCAAATGTAAGAATCAATGGTAGTTTCGTTGTTAATCAGTTTGAAAAAAGTTATAAGATCAAATTCAAGTCTTCTATACTCTAAAATTTTTATATTAAGCTTTGTTAGTCTGTCTATGTAAGACGTATATAAAATGTTGAACCGATTAAAGATTGGTCTGGTAAATTTTCTTTGAAAAGATTCTAGTTAATTGATGTCTTTTATAGAACATAGAGACAATAAAGGTGTGTTATATTCCAACTTAGGACGAATGTAAACTAGGTACAACATATATACTAAAGTTAATAAAATCTATTTAATTATTCGACTGATGGTCGATTTAAATTTAAATATCTTGTCATAATTACAAATAAAGCAATTTGAACGATGTTGCAAACTTCAAGAGATACATAAATAACCTTGTTTACCAAATCTTCAAATCATTTATTAATAATTTTTAAAAGTTGAAATAATCTGTAAAATTTTCTTTTATGCAAATTAATAGACATTTAAGAATGTTGCATTTTAGTTTAGAATTATAAATGACATATTTTTTTTTTAGTTTACACAAGACAGATAATCCATAGTAGTTAATTAAATAAATAACGGTAAGAGCAACTGTTTAAAACGGTTTTAGAAGTTTATCATGTTAAAAACATATTGCTAGTTTTAGGACAACATTTCAAAAAAACAGTCAGGAATCTTTATTAAACAATTTCAATACTCAAAATGCAGTGAAAATAACGTTATTATAAAGTAGTATCCATATATGAACCAACAGTAAACGCGGTTGCCTTCTTTTACGAATTAAATGGTCCTTCAAACTACATTATATTTTTTTTATCTAATAAACTAACTCAATGAAACGAACTAAATCAATGAACAAACTAATTTCACGTGATTTTTATTGCACTAAGCAATTTATTATTCAAAACTATCTTATATAGTTAATAACTAAAAAAATTCGACGAATTATTTTGATTTATATAACTAAATTAAAACCACTACGACCAAATGGACTTTTCCTTGGCTTTTATAACATACAGGAATCTCGGTCTGACGTAATCCTGCCTGGCAACAAATTCGTTCCTGTGTTCAAAAGGTTGAAACGGAGTCTTCCTGAAAAGTTTTCCATCCAATAATAAATAGTCACTGCGTGCAATTGGCGGTCTAAAGGTACTCCTGTATTCAGCAAATGGGGGTGGATTGAGGATGAAGTGAGGTTTGTGTTGTTCATATTTGTTACATTGCAATTCGTTCGTGCTGATAAGAACCTCGTTCATAAACACATACTTAACGTTTGGCTGCGGCATTTGGAGTTGATTGTTCCTCAAGTCAGAGAAGTAAACCGCCACGCCTGAACCTTCAGTCATGTAAACACCGCTCCCAAAATTCCCCGAAAAGGAATCTCTGAACCCCTCGTGCAAAATTCCCGCGGCATTTTCAACTGTAGTTCCGTGAAACAGCAAAAAGTTGTACCCGTGATCTTTATCCTCGTCTTTAACTCCCTTTTTTACTTCTTCTTTTGTATCATTCTCATTGAGCTGGTACACCACGATATCTTCAAACGTGTAGGGAGTCACATAGCTATTATGAGAATTTAAAAAACAATCTCTGTGTTTTTCTGTCAATGAAGGACTTAGTTCCTCTAAAGTGTATTTTGAAGTAGGTTTTGAGCTGTTTAAATTTATTTCAAACTTAGTTTGCTTTCTAAAAATAATTATAGCTTGAAAAACAACTACAGTTGTAATTATTAGTTCAAACCAGTTAACTTAGTATGCAATCTTAAATAAATTATATTAGCTTGGAAAAATACTAAGTAGGAAAGAAATTAACGATTATTAAAAATACTAATTAAAAGCTTCTTATTGTGTTAGTAATAATTTAGTTTTAGCTTAAATGCGAGAACAATAAAGTAGTTTAAATTGAGGGATATAATTTAGCTTGTGCATAATTAGTTATTTAAATGTAACTTTAAGAAGTGTAGTGAACTCAAATGAAACTTAAGTAGACGCAAACTTTAAATTTTAATACAACTTTGTTTTCTAAAACTGTTTTATGTTCCCTTCTAACGAGTAAAACTAAGTTATGTACCAACAAGCAAGATTTATACTAAAAAACTATATACAATTATTAATAATTAGAAAACATTGTTTTCTTTGACAAAAACGAAAAGTTTTTATTGCTAGTAAAACAAAAAATGATAAAAACACTGATAAGTTGAAATTGCTAAGCTTTAATATTAACATACTACTGAAAAAATTGAAATGACCTTAAAACAAGAAAAATAAATAAGTTTTAAATAAGATAAAAAGCTAAAATTACATAAAAATAGTTCATTATTGAGATTTAATTTGATCTAAAACTTAATACTAGGCCTTTATAACAAACACATACTAATCAAAAGTATTAAAACTTAAATGAAATGCAAAATTTGGCTTGTTAATTACAAAAACTTTCTTTAACTTTCAATTAATAATAAAGCAAACCTTAACTTCTTTTTAACTTCAAACGCCCATTCCTCTTTCTTATTCCACTCTTCAACCAATTGCTGACTAATTTTAGTCTCTGGTACCACATCGACATCGTTTCTACCTCTGTAAAATACATTATAATTTTTTATTTTCTGTTTAGTTGTGTTAAAATTCATGTTGTCAATGCTGTTTTATCAAGTTGGCGTATGTCAACTAGTTGAAATAAGTTATTTTTTCAAGCAAAAACTGTTTTTGTCAATTTTAAAAAACAAATAAAAAGGTTTTTTCGAACAATAAAGCACAAACACAAAGCCACAAAGTTTACAAGGTACACACTACTGTACTTGAAAAAAATTATAACTGCTAAAACAAAAACTTGAATATTGAATTTACTTTTGCACCTTATGTACATCTAATTATCTTTTGGTAAGAAATACAAAACTAATTGCTATTTTGCTTTAGGAATGTTTTTAATAAAGCCTTATGTGTTTATTTATATTTTATTCATAGATACACAACTTTAAGTTTGTTTATTGTTTTATCTAAATATTTGTAAAATAAAAATTAAAAAAACGTTTTACTGAACTTAGGTCGTTCAACTTAGTACCCATTAATCATTTATTTAATAAAATTACAAAAGGGAAAAAATATTGTTCCATCTTTAATACTTTAGGCTACAATAAGCACAATTAAGTCAATGAGGCATTAACGTCAGATATTAAAAAGAAAATAAGTTAAACAAAACACAATATAAAACAATTAAAAATAGTAACTTCGTTTTGTGTATTATATAAAAAACTTACGAACTCATAAACTCAACTTCATAATTAACAACACCATCTATAACTTGCTTCTTCCAAATTTTTGCATTTTTTGGTGTAAATTGGTTTTCTTCCATCTTATATTAATTAAGTTTGCTTAGGTCTAAAAGAAAACAAACACATATTTGAATTTGCATGTTTTATTAACTAATAAACAGTCTAAATACCCTCT
Source organism: Thalia democratica (assembly GCF_965202585.1). Classification (NCBI taxonomy): domain Eukaryota; kingdom Metazoa; phylum Chordata; class Thaliacea; order Salpida; family Salpidae; genus Thalia; species Thalia democratica. Next base: position 8,906,680 of record NC_139170.1, read on the forward strand.
GTTACTTTTCAATAAAGTAAACTTTCAAAGAGTTCCATTAAAAAAATTTTTCTCAAGTCATTGCAGTTTTTATTATATAACTAATTGTAAAACTAAGACTTTTTATTCAGCTTACCATACGTGAATAACACTGATTTTATAAATTAGATTTTGTTTGTTTGGTTTTTTTTTCTAAGTTGCTTTAACTAGGTACATGAATTTAATAACACATATGGGCTACAAGCAAAAGAAAAACTGCTTAACTGATTAAAGCTATTTACGTTTTATATAATAAAATTATATCGTAATTTTAAATTAACGTTTTATTTGCAACAACTTAGTATCAAAGAAAAAAAATAGTTTGAAAATAGTTCATAAAATAAATCAATATACTTTTAACAATTAGAGTTCTAGGCTTATATTGAGTAAAATCCTACAAAAGATTTTTTTAAACTGTTATTCTGGTGTTTATACTATAAAATGAGATGTATAAACTTTTATTTTAATGTTAATATTAAATAGTTTTTATCATTAAAAAATGTTAAATCTAACTCATAAGGATATAATTATAGAACTTACTTTGTTGTCATTGTAAATGACATATTCAAGTCATTTTTCTAACTTACTAACCACTATCAAGAACCAATAATATAATAAATACATTTGTGTTGACAGAAGAATTTGAATCAAGTTTATTTTGAAAGTTTTTGTTTGTCTTATTTTTAATCTTGTTAAATAATAAACTGAAATTAAACAACTATTTTTATTCTTTTAATATCAATATTGTTTTTTTTTATATAATAGAAAAAAATACAGTTAAATTTTAGAATACTTTATGATGCACTACAGTAAAATGTATTTTATTTTTTTAAACTTCTTTATTTTCTCATTTTATCTACATAAATAATGAATTAGTTAGACAAACTATACATATTTGTAAGTTAAATTTTATCACAATAACTATTTTAAGTTATTTTTATCAACATTGAATAAAAAAAAAGGGTTTTAGGTAAACCTTAAAGATTAAAAAAACTCATAACCTACATAAAAATATTTTTGCTACTATATTAAACTAAAAGATAATTATTTTAAGTCTTAGAAAAAAAGTTAATTAATTTTTTTTAACACATATTTCTAAGTTTTTGTTGTTTAAAAAAATAAGCTATTTTAACTAAACATGTTTTTAGAATAACGTTATTGAGTTGATTCGATTATTATACTTGTAACCAAAACACTTTTGTCAACAAAATAATTTATTAAATTTTTGAGAATTTTCAGATGTACTAAAACTATTAAAATTTGTTTGGTGATCATTAGTATGAGCACAGAAAATCTGATCAGTACTTTGACTTTGTTGTTATTCACTATTTTAAAAAGCAACCAAAAAATAATTTGTGTTGAGTAAGTGAAAACGACGGCATAAAAAAAAACTTATCTATTTACCACAAAGATAACACATGTTTTGATAAAAGGGTTGATCATGCCAATTCGATCATCAGACCACAAGTTTCGGTAGACTGAGACCGGTTTCGTCCTTATTAGGACTCATCAGTCAGTCACAACCGAAAAACTTGTAGTCGTCAATCTACAAACGGTTTATCATGCTTTCGCATGAAGCAACCATTTGCTGGCAATGATTAGTGACGTCAGCATTGTCTTTGCCGTGCAACGTTTAAACATTGTCCACTAGGCAAGACATCTGGTACGCTCGTTTTAGTACAATCAACAAAATCGGCGAAAGTCTGCAGAACAAGTCCGGACTTTCGTTTGCCGTGAGACAAACTCAAATTTAACAAAAGGGTTGATCATGCCAGTTCGATCATCAGACCACAAGTTTCGGTAGACTGAGACCGGTTTCGTCCTTATTAGGACTCATCAGTCAGTCACAACCGAAAAACTTATAGTCGTCAATCTACAAACGGTTTATCATGCTTTCGCATGAAGCAACCATTTGCTGGCAATGATTAGTGACGTCAGCATTGTCTTTGCCGTGCAACGTTTAAACATTGTCCACTAGGCAAGACATCTGGTACGCTCGTTTTAGTACAATCAACAAAATCGGCGAAAGTCTGCAGAACAAGTCCGGACTTTCGTTTGCCGTGAGACAAGCTCAAATTTAACAAAAGGGTTGATCATGCCAATTCGATCATCAGACCACAAGTTTCGGTAGACTGAGACCGGTTTCGTCCTTATTAGGACTCATCAGTCAGTCACAACCGAAAAACTTGTAGTCGTCAATCTACAAACGGTTTATCATGCTTTCGCATGAAGCAACCATTTGCTGGCAATGATTAGTGACGTCAGCATTGTCTTTGCCGTGCAACGTTTAAACATTGTCCACTAGGCAAGACATCTGGTACGCTCGTTTTAGTACAATCAACAAAATCGGCGAAAGTCTGCAGAACAAGTCCGGACTTTCGTTTGCCGTGAGACAAGCTCAAATTTAACAAAAGGGTTGATCATGCCAATTCGATCATCAGACCACAAGTTTCGGTAGACTGAGACCGGTTTCGTCCTTATTAGGACTCATCAGTCAGTCACAACCGAAAAACTTGTAGTCGTCAATCTACAAACGGTTTATCATGCTTTCGCATGAAGCAACCATTTGCTGGCAATGATTAGTTACGTCAGCATTGTCTTTGCCGTGCAACGTTTAAACATTGTCCATTAGGCAAGACATCTGGTACGCTCGTTTTAGTACAATCAACAAAATCGGCGAAAGTCTGCAGAACAAGTCCGGACTTTCGTTTGCCGTGAGACAATGTTTTGATAAGTGTTTTTTTTTTTTAATTTTATAGTCTAACTTAGACATAACATATCGGAGAAATTATTTAATTACAAAAACTTAGTTTCTTTCATCAGTACTTGCTTACATAAAAACAGTATATTATTAAAAACTCTGAACTATTATGCAGAATTACCTAATTTTTATTCACAACTTTGCACACAATTTACTCTTTTTAAAAACTTCCTCCAATTTAAAATTTCTGCTTCGAGCTATACACAGATCTTGTATAAAGTATTTCATTTAAAAAGAATAATCATATAGAAAATTAGAAACTAATAATCTAAAAAATACTTATTTATTTTAAAAGATAAAAAAAAAAAAAAAAGTTAAAATATTTTTTGAATGAAATTTCTATTTGAGTTTTGTGTAAACGCACCGGTATAAACTTACAAACTTAAAACTGATATACAATAAGTTAGTTTGAATAAAAAATATTTTATACTGAAAAAATATTTTCATACAAGTAACTTGGAAAACAACATCAAAGTTATGAGTATCTAATAACAAAAAATATCAAAATAAAACACCTGAGTTTTTTTTAGATAAATAAAGGAAATATTAAAGTATAGCAAGACTAAAATAAAAACAGTGTTGATCAAAAAAGAGGTTATAACTCATATGGTTTGTTTTTTATATAGGAACAAGACAGGAAATTAAAGAAAATTAATTGTGATATCTATAAAAATGTTAAAAGTTATTGCTTCAAAAGTCGTTTGATTTAACTTGATAAACAAACGATTTATTTTATTTTGATTTTTAATAGCTAACAGTTTTGCTCAAAAACAACGTTATTATAATTTTAATTGTCAAAAAAACAAAGTTATTACAGTCTATTTATTTGAACATAATACAGTGAACCTCTTAAATTATTACTTAAAATAAACGATTTTAATAAAATCAAGGTATAAAAATAATATGTGAGAACAATTAAAATTCCTACTGTGGCAAAGTTAAAAACTTTAATCTCCATACATCATAAACAGCTTTTATTTTTCTTAAATCGCAAATTATTTCATGCTTTCCGTAAAATTTATTAAAAAAAAATACTGACTCCGTGCAAAAGTGTCCCCTCATGCTAAAGTGACCCTCGTGCAAAAGAGTCGCAGTGCAAAATTGTCCCTTCGTGCAAAAGTGACACCCACCCACATTGCATTTGTTTAGTTAGATTATCTGATTATTAATTGATATCAGTTTAATACGTATATTAATCGCTATATAATAGCTTTTTTGAAATTGATACTTCGTAAGTTATTCGTTAATGATGTTCAAAAAAATTCAAAAATCGAATTTGATAAAAAATGTTTATCATTAGTTGCTTTTTTATTAGAGTTTATTTAAACAAGCAGGTTTTTAAAACAAATTTTACAGTATTTATAACGATTTAATATTAATACATACATGAATATAAAATTACTCATAACAGCTTATGCTAATGATAATTTCCATACTTAAAAAAATTATAATTATTAGAAATTAATTAACATTTTTTATTTATTTTTCTACTTAAATTTTAAATTAATCAACAAAAGCAATCATAAAAGTTTGCGCGCTTAAAGTGTACATGTTTAAATAAACTAACGCTGAAATAGATTATTGTAATTGTATTAGAAGTCCTCAAAGTCTTAATATAAAAATTGTCTCTATAAGTATAAACTGATATGACAGTATTGTTTTTAATGTAAAAATATTATTAAAGTTTTCCAATATTTTCTGTATAGTATTTTTTCTAACATGGTTTGACTTCTAACAAATAACATTACTTTTAAAGAAAAATTCATTTTTTTACGATAATTAAAAAGTATTTCGTCTAAACTTTAATACTTCTTTTAAATCAATATTTTACAACAAAAAGTAAATTTTGAGATTTTGAAATGTCACATATTTCAATTCTAAAAATTAATTTTTGGTATTTTAACTATTGGAATTTGAAGTTACGCAATTTAGATTGTTGAAATTTAAATTGTCATGATTTGAGTTGTTGAAATTGAATTGTTGTACTTCGAGTCGTCAGAATTTAAATCTTCGTATTTGAAAACTGAATTGCCACATTTGATTACTCCTTTTTTTAATTTCAAAATTTGGGTTTTTAGTATTTTAATTGTCCGAGTTTGAGTTGTCAGAATTTGATTTATCACTGTTTGATGAGTCGTGCACCCGTAAAATAGTTTGCTGTAAACTCTTTATACTTCTCAAAGGGGCATTAAAATTACACAGTCCTAACATTAATTAAAACGTTTGTTTATTTAAACATAAACTTTATGTTTATTAACAAACATAATTAACATTGAAAAAATAATAGACAAAAACGTAGTTAAATTTAAATACAAAGCAATTTTAAAACTATATCATGCAATTATTTTGTAATATTTCATTAACTGTTTGCTATAGTCAGTAGAAAAACTAGATAAATTAAAGTTAGGTTAAAGAAAACACTAAAAATTTTTTTAAATTGTAATTTTTTAGGTTCAAATATTTAGGTGTATCAAAATTTATTTAAGTTATTATTTAAGCAAACATAAACTATGTAAATATAGATAAATTAAAAGAATGTAAAGTAAGAATTAGACTACTAGTTAGTTAGGTAACTCTTTTTTAATAATTATCAAGTTCACTTAATATACTTAGAGTAAGTTAAATATAATTTGCTTTGCCTGATTTGTTAATAAAATGTTTTTATTGGTTTATTTTTTTTTTTTTGGGTCTTGTTCAAGTATTATTACCACTTCACAATTAAGTGCAAATTTAAAAAAAAATACAATGATCTGTTCTAAAATGATTTCATTATAAGTATCACTTGTGCAAGAAACACTTTTACTTAGCTTATTACTTATATATTTTTTCTAAATGTACACATTTTAACAAATATTAATGAATTAAGCATTATCAATCATATAAAAGTATTAAATATAATAATGATTTAACTATTAAAAATATTTTTAATAAGGTTGAAAAGCTACCTTCTGTAAACTTTTTTAAGATTTTATATATTTATAACCACAATAAAAAAACAATTGTGACTAAAAAACTGTTTTCTACTCCTTTAAACTCTTGCTGTTCTAAAAAATAAAACGGCCTTAGGGCAAACTATCACAAATACATAAGCTTAAGAAATTTTAAAAGTGAGAAACATATTTGTCAGTTCATATTTGAAGTTATTTTAGGGTTAATAATAACAAAAGAAAAAAATCTAAACTTTTTTGGTAGCTTTAGAAAGCTTTTGTCTCATTTTAATAGTTATATCGAGGCAGATATGTTTTTGTTATTAAGGTAGAAAAATCAGTTTAACGTTCTTTATAATTACATACTGTGATACATTTAAAAAGTTCATTGTTCAGCACAACTTTTTTAGATATGTATTTTTTTGCTTAAAGAAATATGCGTTACAGCTATTGCTATTAGTTAAAATACATGTACTAAAAATATCGTTTGTTTTTAACTATAGTTAACCAGCGGTAAAAAATATATTTTAAGTTTATCTTACACAACGGCGTAAGTTAAAGTAAGCTTCTATGAACAAAACATGTATGAAGATACGATATGGAATTAGTTATTAAAAATTCAAAAAGTAGTTGTTTTATATATTTTAATTACGATTGTAACTTATGTTTAAATGCTTTTAAAGCAGAAAAGTCTTATGGTATATATTTTAAAAATAGTACTTTTAAAAATAGTAAAGAGAGAAAAATAATAACTTAATATTTCTTAGATAAATATTTGTATCGTAATTACTTACTGCTACTTATATTTGTAACATCATTAAAATTAAAATAAAAAAGAGATAAAAGTATTTATTTATTAATGTGTCATACACAACATGATGTCTTTTATACAAGTAATAATAGATACAGTCGTTTTCTAATAGAAAAAAAAATCGACTCTATATTTTAACAAGAAAATAAAAAAGAACTGAGCCAAGCGCTTAGATAATTTTTATTAAAGTGATTTTAGTGTGATTTATCAGTTTGAGTTGTGAAATTCTACTAAGTGCGTTTTAACACACCATAAAAACTTTGTAAATGAAAATTTTAAATAATTTTAAGTTGTAAAGCTTAAAATAGATTTTTTCTACACTAGTTTAACAATATTGAAAGCAAATAATTTAGGTGTAGTTTAAAATTATACAATTACTAAGACATTATAATCAAGTGTGGTAAAAAAATTTTGTAGTAAAACTTTAAAGTTTTTAAAACTTAACAATAACGTTTAAGAAGATAGTCAAAAACTAAAAAATAATTTTAAAAGTTTACTTTACAACTTTTACTATCATATTATTTTTCTTCTTTAACGCTAAAACTTTTTAAATTGCAGTTAATATTTTAACTTAAAAAAGAAAGACTTATATACTGTTTTTAAGTTTTTTCTTTAAGAATCAACTTACTCAGAATGTTTAAAAGCACTGAACAAAATGATAGTTTACATTTAAAAAATATTGTACTAAAAACAAACCGTTTATTTATATATAAAACTTTTGTTTAAAAGTTATTTTTAACAGATTTCTATGAGGAAAACATCTTATTTAAACAAAATATTTTTTTACAAGTTATAAACCTAGTTTGTATTGTTTTAAGCATCTAAATTGTTTTAGCATAAAAACTAGAATAAATGAAATTTAAAAAAGTATTTTAGATGTTATTAGCAACATTTATATTTAACTAAGCTAATAATAGATTAATGCAAAATTTTAAAAGTCTAGTATGATAGTCGTTGAATTAAAAACCAAAATTAATTTTAAAGCTCATAAAATATTAAGTAGCACTAAGTAATTAAGATACAAATTTTTATTTCAAAAAAAACTTAACCACTTATGCTTTTAATCATAAGTTTTATCTTTGACTGTAATAAGACGGAGAAAAACCCTGTGGTAAAAATTTTAGCCGCTAGTAGTAAAAAAAACTGAAAAGTATACCTTAAACAGATTATTTTTAAGTTTTTTGAGAGTTTCAAGATTTTCTTTATATATATATTTTTTTAAACTTAATTTTGTTTTTTTTTCAAGTACTATAACAGAATGTTTTGCAGTTAAGTTATTATATGAAATTAAGATCCGAAGGCTGAGATAGCATGGTTATTTAGATAATTTTTTTAGTTTATCTATAAAAGTTTGTTTTAAAAATATATTTACTTGATTACAAATTTTTCTGCACTTAAAAAATTTTTTAAGAACAAATTATCTAATTTTTTGATAAATATACAACACTTCGTTACATATTAGTCTCGAAATACAATTTGGTTATTACAAATATGTACTATACTACTTAATATATCTCTCACTCGTAAGTAGTTTATAAAAAAATGGTTCACATTAAAAATCAAGAATTGTTTTAAAATCAATAGTATTCAGGATTATTTCAAGTAGCAACTTTGTACTTTATTTACCTAGGTTTAATCAAAAAACATGAATACTAATTCTCAAAAAATGTATTAATTGTATTTAATGATAAAAAAGACAGCAAAATAATAATATAACATTAAATTTGCCTTGGAAACCAAAATAAATGTGTTTGCGGTTTTAAAAGACTTAGTTTCTAGTTAAATTATAAATTTGATCATAAAGTTATGATTTTGGTTTAACTATCAGTTAAAAGTATTTGCAAAATTGACTCTAAAGTACATTAAATTAGTTTTTCTAGTTGCTCAGATACTTTCTAGTAAAGACATTTTTTTAGACAAATCATTATTCTTTTTGTTTCAGCAGTGTAAAGTTTAACTTACTTCGAATATTTTTCAACTCTTTATTTGTACTACAAGACATTTATTAATTTCAACATCAATAAAAATAATTAAATATTGTTATATTGTATTTTTATCAGTTTATTATTTTTTTTTAAAGCAATCCAGCTAGAACTATTTATTTACTATGACTACAAAAGACTTAGAAACTACCACAAATAAAAACAATTGAAAAAAATCTAATAAGTTATTAAGTATACTTTGTATTTTTTATATCCTATCGCGTAATACACTCTATCAATTTTCGAAAATTGTATTGAAATAAAAACTAAAAATGATTTAAATCAAACTTATACAACGATACTAAATTCTTCTTTTTTATGTGTTGTTTTTTAGATTTATTATTCGTATATATTTCATTAATCACTCCATTTAACTGTATATTATTTTGTTTTTAGCGTGTTTATTTAAAATAATTGTAGCTCTATATTATTAGAATAAGCTTAACAAAAATAAAAAGAATTTTGAAAAACGCTCACTTAAAATTAATATTTATTTTTATATCTGAAACTGCAATTTTAGGTTACTTTTATTGAAATTTACCAGGTAGTATAAGTTTTTGGTTTTTGGTTTATTGCAAGCCTTCGAGATTCGAGAGTTTTGAGATGTAAAAAAATCTTCAAACAATTACACAGAAAAGAGAAACTAAATAACGATTTTTATGAACTTTACTTGGTCACTTGACTATGACTATATTTTAATTAATAACTATCTTATGTATTTTTTAAGTTGATGTTAGTTGGTAAGAAGCAGTTTTTGATTGATTATTTAGGAATTTATTTATCTTTCTTATAAACATCATAAATGTAACTATCATAAATGAAACAGTCATCAACTATTTTGCTCTAAAAAAGGAACATTGTAAGAGTTGATTAGTAAGAAATTATGTTTTTTAGATTTCGATACTTTATATAATTCTAAAAATATGTAAATCACAATAATATTCTTCGTTTTCCTTTTTCTAAAGAAGTTTTTTTAAAGAGTATTTTTGAACCTAAACTACCTTTTTTTAATTAAGATAAGAAGATTTAAATTCGTTGCAAAGACTAATTTAATTAATAATTGTTAGCAATTTTTATAGAATAAAAAAATAGTAGATGTTACAATGTTGTTTTAAATAATATAAACATAGTTGCTTTGGGCATATTGATTTATATAGATTCAACAATTTTTTAGTCAATATCATAAAAAGTTCTATAACTAAAGGAAAATCAACAAAATTTGTACACAAAATTTTTAACTAAAACTTTTTCCAGCTAATAAAAATCAATAAGTTAATTTATTAAACACATCAAATTACAGATTTTTGACTTTTTTAATTTTGTTTATTTTTGCAAAAATCGAATAAAAAATTAAAAAATTAATTTGTTTGTTTGAAGGTTTTTTTTTCTGACAGTTAAAGTCTTATGCCTGTCACCTATAGTAATAAAGTACATTGAATTTTTATGATTTCTAGAAATTAAACTATTAATTTATACTATTTATAATAAAATATTTATAAAACTTTGGTCAAAAGCCAACTGTGCAATAGTTTTTCATTTACTTCAAAGCATTCATAATTTTTTTTAACACTTTATTTTGAAATTAGTTGAGTAAACAGTCGAAATTAAACTTAAGTAATTAAAAATATTTTGTTTTGTACTATTGTTCGATAAACTTCGGTCTTAAGAAGTTAAACTTTTTAGTCAAAGATTGGATTTGTTCATTAGTTTTTTTTTAAGCATGTTAAAGGTAAACATTTATAATTTTTATATTACAATAAATGTGAATTCTATTTTTAATTCTGAGGTTTTCTGTTACTGAGTCTGACCATTAAATAACAAAAAAAACCTGGTTTATTTCATTGAATACTCTATTTAAATTTTTAAAAACTTGAGTATTTAGAAGTTGTTAAAACTAAAATATTTGAACTTATTTTTAAGACTTCTGGATACTTTTTAAAGAAGTTCAAACTTATATATAAAAAATTCGAAATTTGCAGTTCTATAAAGTAATTTAGAAAATTTCGATTTTAAGTAATATGATTTTTAATACTGCTGTATTATTGTATTTAACTTAACCATCAATCAGTCTTAGATATTATGTAATCATTTCAACTTGAATATGTTTATATTGTAAAATAATAATTAATATTTGTATTTTACTACTAGTGATGTAAAAAAACTCCTAATTTTTTTTTATCAACAGACCATAAGTAGTCATTTCTTAGAAATAAACTAATAACTAATGATAATAGTACATAAACAACAAGTATCAAAAAGCTATAATAAACTCTGACCTTGAATTTTCTTAAAATAATTTTTTTATATTGATTTGATTTTATATATTTCAAGTAGTATAGCTATTTTAAAGTTCATAAAAACTTTTAACATTTTATTTCAATGAAGTTTTTCAATTTAAACCATCAACTATACTTTTTCACATTTTGACATGTTGACATCACCTTACGATATTTAGAAATATTTTAAACTTTTGTTATTTATGAGAAAACAACTTTTTATTAAAGTGTATGCTTAGTTCATAAAATGTTTAAAAATAGATAGAACAACTGTACGAATCACTTAAAGTATTTATATTCGAGAGCAATCTGTTGCAAAAAATAATTATCGTTAATGACATATCGAGTTATAACTAGTTGAATAATACAACTTTGCAAAAATAAAAGATTTTTTTATAACTTAATATTTGTAAAAAAATATTATTTTTTCAACTGTTTTACTACATTGAATTCCAAGTAGTTATTTTTCGTGTAAAGCTTATAAAATAAAAAAAATCTTTCTAAATCAAGTAGTACAGTTTTGAAATTACAAATGTTTTTTTTTAATTTAAAAAACTAAAAAAATAACTGTTTGTTAGTGTTTTTTTGAGCATTTTAGATGTTGTTAATTATTTTCACACAGTTAAAATAAAGTTGTTGCATAAATTATAAAATTTTATTTTTATGTGAATTTTAAGTAAACTAAGTTTATTTAAGTTTTTTATTGCCTAATACTTTTATTTTTAATGCGTAAAATTAGCTATAAATTTTACACTAAAAGAACAAAAAAATAATTAATTTATTTCAACAATGTTATTTTTTTAAATTTAATGTTATAGTAAAGTTTATAAGTTATTTTTAATAAATATTGTTTGAACTTTAGATAAAAAATTGCTAGTATTCAAACACATCTAATCTTTTTCTTTTAATAAATTAAATACTAATAATTAGCATGTTCATTTCTTAGCAGTATCGTCTTTTGTTAAAATTATAAATTATCTGTAAGTTTTTATTTTCACGTGTCTATATAAGGTTTAAATCTGTCTTCTATAAAATATTTTTAGCTTCTAAAAACACTTAAAAAAAGTTTACAAGCGACGGGCACAAATATATTCTCAACTACAACGACAACAGTGATAAGAACAAACCTTTAAGATCAAAACCGAAAATAGGAAATGAAAATGTTCAAAGGGAATTTGTCGAACAAAGTTAGTATCTGATTTGTGTAAAATTTGTAAAACTCATGGTTTAGATATAGCCTCAATTAATTAATATTTGCAGTGATACTAATCATTAATTAAATTTAAATTTTTTTAAAATATCTTTGATAAAAACATACAATCACTTACTAGGAAAGGATAAAATAACAGAATTGATTGAAAAAGAAGTTGCAAAACAAATCAATGATCAGATCGATCTTAAGTCAACAAAAAGCAGAGATCATCAAGATACCGTAAGTGAATAATTAGAGTTTTCAGTTTATTTCACTACTTTTAAGAAAATAAAACTAAACAATTTTTATTGTTTTTTTATATTAGTTTTTCTATGTTGTTTAATAAAGATTAGTTATAAACTTTCTTTTTTTATAATTACAGCGACATATGACTTTTAAAATATCGTTAATATTTAAATTATACTTGTTAATCTTTTTAGAAATTTTAATGTAAGTAACATTTTTTAAAACTTTCGAGTAGAAACGATTTGAAAAAATATTTTAACTATGTCTTAACAGTAAAATAAAAGTATTTTATACTAAGTATAACTCTTTTTTAATTGCCCAATCGTGTTTAAATATTTTCGTTAGAAAAGTCAATATATAACAAGCTTATTCTTCTTTAAACTGTTCTTATTAATTTTCTAAATCATTTAATGCCTATCAATTAGTATAAAATTATTATACGAAGTTTAATTTACATCTTTAAATACGACCTAAATTAGTTAAGCAAACCTATGACTTTATAAAATTAAAATATATGTTAAAGTTGATAAAAATTTAGGGTAAAAGGAATAAGTCTATTAAAAACCGAAGGATTACGATTGACTTAATGCCAAAGAAGCCTTCTCCTAGTAAAGACATTGAAGTAAGCTCAATTCCTAAAAAAAAATTATCTTTTGCTTTTTGTTAAAATAATCAACCTCATGTTTAACTGTTTGCATCTAACTAATGTTTATGCTTTTATAATGCTTTTTTTTTTGTAGAGTCTAATGAAAAACATTGGAAAAGGCGGAAAAGATGAAATGAAAACAAAAGAGTCTGCAAAAGGAGGGTCGTTTTTTTCGAGAATACTTGGAAGCAAAATAGCCAAGAAATAAGAATGTTAAGGGTAATTTAATTTTAGGTAAAACATTTTGCGTAAACAAATCTGATCGCTTTAGTTTGGGCGTAAAGCTAATATTCTAAATAAGGGTTTGTTTTTGTTATTTTTACTAAAATAAATACTTTACTTGCAAAAGAATTAAAAATTAAGTTGTACTTTTAGTGCATGGTATAAATATTCTCTTAAAGTTTATTTTTAATAAATTTATCAACGCTTTTAAGTTCAGTTTAGAAAAGTATTCAGGACTGGAATTTTTATTAAATTTAAATATTAATTGCTTCAAACGATTTTTGAAAACTATCTAAAAAAACTGATAATCACAAATTCAGATTAATGAAAACTTACTTTTATCCTTTCACACAATTTCTAAATTATTGAAAATACGCTTACCATGCTTTTTATCTGTGGACTGAAACACAATATTAAATATTTTGTCACATCTTTTCAAAAAAAAAGTAATAAATGTTAAAAATATTACTATTCTTCTACATTTGTTCATAAAATACGCTCTATTCATTCTATACAATACAACATTTTATTTAGTATATATTTGTTTTTTTAACTTTTAATATAACTTAAATGAAACATCCTACCTAAAATAATTAAAGTTAAACGTCATGTATTAGTTAAAACTTTGTCTTAAATATAGTTCTTGTTTTTTATTGGTTGATTTTAGTACATGTGTGCATTAAAAAGAAGTTTATCTTTAACTGTATTTCTGATAGAAAAGTCGTGGATATTTAAAAAAAGTTTTCTGTTTGACTTTGTGGTATGCTTATCTTTTGCATTTTAAAACAAACTTTAATTGGTTGTAAATGTAACAAGTTTTCTCTGTTTACAATGATTTTTAAAGAAAAAATTTAATTTTTAGTAGTATAAACATTTTTAGAAACTTAACAGCAATAATTTTTATTACATAAAAATGATGTTATGCAAACATGCTTTGAGCTAAACAGTTTAAATATAATGTATAAAGAAAAAAATTAAGTTCTACCAAATAAAAAGTTAAAAAAAAAAGAACTTTAACAAGAAGATATCATACTTTTGTTGCACTATAAGTTGTAAGATACAAACAAATATTTTTGTGGTTTGGTTTATAATTATTATATACATATTTAATTTATTATTTTCAGATCGTTTAATATTTTTACATAATAAAGAATCGTAAAAAAATATATAGTTGTACTTGTACATAAGCTTATATAAAGTAATTTTGCTCGGTTAAAGCAAGTGGACTATAACCTTGAAAGAAAACTTAGTATTGCTTTTTTTAAATGTTGTTTTTAAACATATTGTTTTTCTGTACTTTAAAACTAGTTTAATAAAAACAACATGTAGGTAAAATATTATTAAATAGTTTTAGGTATTAGATTAATAACTTTTAATTGATTTTTATAGTTAAATTGGTTACTTTTAAATATTAATTATAATTTTTATATTATTGTACTGTACAAACAAGCACCTTGTTTTAAAAAACAGATGTAAAAGTTTAGTGAGAAATTATATTTACTACAGAGTAGAGGTAAATCAATTATTCAAGGGTATTTACAGTTTTATATCAAAAATTCTTACTATGTTTTAGATTAAATTTCAATTATGTTAAAATAGTTTCCAGGTTTTTATATTCTTTACATTAAGCACTATTCAAATCAGAGGGAAATATAAAAAATGAAACTTGTTTTACTACCAGTTTTTGTTTACTCACACCCAGCATTTTCTTTTTGATTTACAACAATAGTCAGTATATTATTAGGTACATTAAATTGTTAAAAAATTTAATTTTTTATACTTTTCTTTGCAACAGTAGTTATACTCAACTATTTTAAAATGTTTTATAATAAAACTGTAAATTTAAAACAAACTTTTAGATAATGGTGTTTTTGGTCATGAAAAATATTAACAACTTTGGTTTTATAAACCCTACACTTTTTTAATTTTTTTTTATGTACGAACTTTTTTATTTTATATGATATAAATAGGTTCTTTACATTTAATATTTATCTATTTAAATAAGCTCTTTACATCCCAGTAAATTGAGCATTCTTTTTTAGTTAAGGCAAATAACTATACATATTTTATATGATAAAAAATTGAAAAAACAGGGATAGTAGTTTTACTAGAAATTGTATTTTACACTATGATTTTACGAGATTTAGCAACTATTGAGTACGTTTTAAGATAAGCTATTAACAATAGCTCGTTAATTCCTACACTATATCAAAAATAATGTTTTTATCTTTTCTAATTCTGTTTTTATTTTTGCCTGTTTTTATTTTTTGTAGTTAGTGTTTGTACATTTTTAAAATAGAGTCTGTAATATTATCTCAGTAATTTAAACAACTAAACATATAGGGGACATAAGTACCATGAGGACATGAGATATCCATTTTAAAACCAGGCAAAAATATTATTGTAACAAAAATATCAAATAACATTTATATCAAATAACAACGGGGTCGGCAGGCTGAAGTCTCGCGGGCCAAGTTCTGAGTTCGAAATATTTTTGCAGGCCGCAGTTTTAGTTTTAATCACACATTTCAACTTATTTAGTTTTAGTTTTAAGCTGTCTGATAAATGAGACAGTCTGAGTTTTAAGTTTTTATATAAGGCTTATTATTAAAAGGTAAAATTGCGATTTTGTCTTAATAAACTTACTATTTGTCTATTATAGTATTTTTATCCTTATTAATTTAGCACTTAACTATCACCTAGCACCGAAACAAACAAGCTTAAAAGTTATTTTAAACCACTTTTTTTCATTGTCCTTAAAATCTCTTTTTAATACAACTTTTTATAACTTCCTTTCCTACTTAATGCTAAGTTTATTTTGATAGCTGATAAAACTTAAATTTTTCAAATCAGTAAACTAAAATAATTAGATAAAGTGATTAAGTTTTACTTGATTATAAAAAAGTTAGGCTAACTTCCAAAACTTACGTTTAAATCTTTTAGTATACTGTTTTTTATTCAAATAGGGCTACTTTTTGAAAGCAGAAAAATAGAACAAGTAAAATAACCCGAATATATTAAAAATGAAAATAAAATTAGTGAAAATGTATTAAAATAAACAATTTTAATCAATTACTAATACAATTACTATTATTTTGATTACATAAATAGTTAACTACTTGGCTAGAACATATTAGAACTATTAGAACTTTTTTAAATTTTGGAATTACTAAACTTAGCTTTAGAATTGAAATATAAACTTTAAAAGCTAGACTGATTTCAAAAAAAAACTAATCTAAAGCATTCTAGTTCTTCAAAAATATTAAACTAACCTAAGTGTTTGACAAATCTATCTAGATTCTTTGAGGACCGCAGTTGGCCCGCGGGCCACGTGCTGCCGACCTCTGGAACAACAACGAGTGTCTACTTAACTTTAGTAATGTTACGAACAGTTCTAATTTATTTTATAGCTACTACACATAAAAAAAAATGTTTTGTATTGCACGTATTTCATTGAAATAATGTTTTAGTTCGTTTCTCATCATCTTAGTAATATAATATCTCTTATTTCAAGATAACTTTACGCATGCTCGTACTTCTCAAAGCTCTACCTTACAAATGTCCCTACCTTTGTTTGAACTATCATATTATTTTTTGGTTTCAATTACTCTTGTAAGTTGTTTTGTCAAACTCACAAAAAATTTAAAAAAAAATAATTTTGATCCTTGCCACTAAAATTTTGCAATATATTGAAAACATCTTTGTATTAATCTTTAAACATTTAAAAAAAAACAAAAAGTGTAACTTAAATATTATCTTCAAGACACTTATATGTTTTATAAACTACTAAAGTGCTTATTTACGTCCTTTTTACAAAAACGTAGTATAAAGTGAGTTAAGTTATTTTGAAAATTTGCAGTTATTCAAAGTAAATTCGACACAAGTTTTTCTGTCAAAACCTTTATGAAAATATTTAATTTGACCAATTCGTTTTAGGTAACATAATTTATAAGTTTTAAAAATATTTATAAATATTTAGCATTAAACTAAAAAACCCGAAAAAAAAATATACTTTTGAACAAGCTATTTACCACATATTTAGCTTAATTTTGTTAGAATTAAGTAGCATTGTTTTAAGTGTCATTAAACAGTTTTTACTTAAAACACTTTACCTATTAAGTATATAGTTGTAAAAATACTACTTACTTATAATTTATACATAGTGTTGTAGCTAACTCACACTTGGTAGCTAACACATTTTTTGTAGCTAACCTTTACTTGGTAGCTAACTCCTACTCGGTAACTAACACCTAGTTAGTAGCTAACTTCTACGTGGTAGCTAACTTCTATTTGGTAGATTACTCTGGCTTCGTAGCTAACTCCAACTTGTTAGCTAACTCGACTTTGGTATCCAACTTACACTTTGTAACTAACTAATACTTGGTAGTTAACTTATACTTCGTAGCTAACTCTTACTTGGAAGCTATTTATAGTTTGTAGCTTACTTTTACTTTGTAACTAAGTCGTACTTTGAAGCTAAATTATACTTGGTAGCTACATCTTACTTTGTAGCTAGCTCCTATTGAACTCCTAACAAATTTCAACTATCAAGTCTAGTGCATGGCCTAAAATTTGGAGTAAAACTGACTCACAAGTTTTGGCTAAATAATAATGTTCTTTATACAATAAAACTAACAATAAAATCAATCAATTAGTTATACGGAGAGTAGTTAGCTGAAAAAACATTCGTTAAGAAAAGTAAAGTTTATCAAATAACAACTTGAGCATTTTCATTATTATTGTTTTATCACTAGTTACCAGTGATGCTTATAAATTTATTTGTAATTATATATATCACTAATTATATTGATTCTAAATTATAAAATTCATCAACAATACAGCTATCAAATCACTGTAGTTCGCTATAACACAACTGTAACATCACATTAGATTGCAACTATACATCTATCACATAACAGTAGTTCGCAGCGATACAACTATCACATCACAGTTGTTCGCAGCGAAACTACTACCACATCACAGTATATTGCAGCTATACAAGCATCACATCACAGTATATTGTAATGATGCGTTTATCTTATCACAGTAGTTCGCAACGATACAACTATCACATCACACTAGTTTGCAACGACACAACTATCACATAACAGTAGATCTTAACAACACAAGTATCACATCACATTAGACCGTAACGATACAACTATCATACCAAAGTAGATTGTAAAGATACAATTATCACAGTAGATCTCAACGACACAAGTATCACATCACAGTAAATTGTAACAATATAACTATCCAATCACAGTAGACCGCAACGATCAACTATTAGATCACAGTAGATTGCTATCATAATTACTATGTACTGTGATGTGATAGTTGTGTGTTGTGATCTACTATGATGCGATAGTTGTCTGTTGCGATCTACTGTGATGCAGGGATGTAGCTTGGTACGTTTCTGCAAATCTAGAGAAACCTATTCTATGTGCGAAAAAACTTGCTTTCAATTTTGCTTGAAAAGACTCTGCTTTCTTAGCTTTTAGTATTCAGTTATGCTTAGTTTTGCACTCCGAAGAGATAATTTTGACATATATGCACTCTTTAGCATTTTTAGCGTCGTAAAAAAATTAAACGAATTAAATAATTCCAAATTGTAACATTTAGCGCGTTAAAGCTTTGTTTTGTCAAAAAGCTACAATGCAAAATTGAACCTAATGGAAGCTGTAGCTTCAAAAATTAGAGTCATACAATTTTATGTTGCAAAAATTTGCATAACTTGTTGTTACTATTGACTACGTTAAATGTTTGATTTTATACGGTTTAATGTTTGATTGAAAACAATATTACTGTTTTTGAGTTAAATTGTAATTTTTTCAATACTTATTTTTAATGAATGTTTTCTAGGTTTACACAAGTGTCATGACAAAAAAAAGTCATATGGGATGTAAATTGCCTTGTATATAGTTATCACTCGTACTTTAACATTTAATTTTTGATGTGTTAACATAACTGCATATTTTCAGATTAATATAATATAATAATATTAGAGGTAGTTTAAATTGCTGTGTTTACGCTAGGACGTGTTATTTCAGATGTTTTAATTTATGCAGATTCGTAACTTCTTTGAGCTAGCTACGTCCCTGCTGTGATGTGATAGTAGTATCGTTGCAAACTAGTAAGATTAAATAGTTGTATCGTTGCGAACTACTGTGATAAGATGTCCTAATCCTGCATGCCAAACATGAAACAACTTATAATGGCACATAATCGAAAATGTTAGACTAGCCGGAAAGAGAGGCGTGTGTGCGACTGCAAAAAATAAGAATGCTCGGTAAATGGAAGTTTCCTAATGGAAAACATTATGTATAAAGCGACAGTCATAACTGAAAACCAGACCAAGTTTTATGTTGGCTATACTGGAAGAATCGCTACACAAAACACAAGTTAGCTTCAAACTATAAAAACATAGAAATACGACAATCTTATCGCAGTAAATTTGTAGACTATAAAATATAAAAGTTAATTTTAAATTTCCTGGGAAATATTAACAAGAACAAAAAATAAATGTAGTTTAAAAAGGGTGCTAAGTTGTGCACTGCGTAAAATTTCGAAATTTTAAAAGTTAAAAAGTCTGTATCTCTAAACAAAAGAAAACGAATAACATACCGGCTTTATGCATTATCGAAAACAATTTATCTAACATATCTGTTAATATTTTTTTCTTTAATTAACTTACTATTCTATTATTACGTAATACCTAGTTTTGTATAATTTTATTGCTGTAGTTACAAATTTGATTTTCATTAAATAAAAATTTGCTGAAGACGCGTATTAAACGCAGAAACAGCTGTCCCTAGCAAACGTTTATATTAATGTATTTTAGTTTTATATCTACATATATATCTAAAATTTCAAGACTAAATAACTTACAAAAAATACACAACCTTTATTTATTGTTTTTTATTTATAGATGAAAAATAACAAATTTTGAAATTCAAAGTCAAATATTTATCAAAATAATAAATGCTAAATAAAAAGTGATAAGGTTCTTATTTTGCGTGTTTAATCCAATTTCTGTAAGTCCTCATATACTTGCTAACCACTCGAAAAGTTCTTCTGCTAAATCAACAACTGGTTCTTTGTCGTATTTTCTCTTCTTTTCGGAAAACTCAACTTTAGTAGATGAGGTTCTTTTAACAGAGTGATTATTTTTCACAACTCTGAAAACACTAGCAAGCTTTTTGTCCTCCTTATTATAAATTTTCTTCTTAGAAGTCTTATTAGCATTAGATGGTAAGTTAATAGAATCTTTTTTATCTGTGGATAAAGTTTTTAGTTTTTGTTGTTTCCTTTTGTTGTATTTGACTTCTAAGTTTTTTGATCGAATAAGAGCTTTTTTTCTAATTTCCGCAGCATAACCATCTATTTCCATTAAAAAATGTTTCTCATTTTCTCTGAAAAGACTTAATTGCTTACCAAAGCAATTATTAAATCCAACGAAATCGTAATAAACTCTTTGAACGTTATCTGTTAAAAGATTGTCGAACAATTCCATGGCAGTATCGTAGGCGCATAAAAATATTTTATTCTGCGAATAAAGAAAGAGTTTGTCAAACTGCTTGACCAAAATTGCTTTAAGAAATTCTGTTTTTTCATCTTCATCTAGTATTTTTGAAATCGACATAAAATATTCAATTACCAATTTTTCGTGGAAGAAGGTTTTTGGCCAATGCCTGACTAACCTTTCTACAATTAAGGTTTTGTATGACGGAAAAACGTGGATAAACTTTTTGATTGTGCTTAAAACTACAACAAGTTTATCTTCTTCAGCAACACCGTAGCGCAATTTTTCACTGTTATTCCATTCAATGTAAGTTCTGTTCTGAAATTTTTTGTAAGTGTTGAGGTAAAAAAGTATCAAGGTTTTAGTGAAACTACTTTCACTGTACGTGTAAACTGTGTATTTCAGGATCACATATATCATCCTCATCAATCCGTAATGCTCTTCCTCAGTCTTGCCGAGTTCCTTTGCTTTTTTAAAATGTACATCACTCTCTAGGATTTTAATTTTGAGAAGTATCTTTTTCAGAGTGTTCAAAATCACATCTTTGCTGACCAAATTGCGAATTAAAATGTTTTTCAGTAACACATTACCGATCTGTTGAAAAAAACTGTGGTCAGTACACAAGTCGACTAGTTTTTCAAAGGACAAAACCATAATTTCTACAATGTTTTCGTTGTCACTAGCACAAAGGCAGGTGTAAGTGACAAACTTGCAATATTCTTCGGAAGCTTTGGTTTCTTCTTTGTTAATTGTTACTGACAAAGTTTTATAGACAGCTAAAAATAGCTCGAACTTCTTATAGTTTTTTTCTCTGTATAACCGGATTATAGATTTGCACAAGTCAGAATCTGATAGAAAAAGTTCTGAGTTTTCAAATCTTTCAGACTCTGTGAAATGCTTCAAGGCGTTTATAATAGCTGCAGTCTTTACTTGGTTGGAGATATCCATTATCTTATTTATAAGTTATTTAATTCTGTAAAAAATAAAAGTGAATTTAAGTGTTAGAACGTGTTGAAAAGATTTCTGAAAAATATTTACTAAAACTATAGGATTTTTTTTTTTTTTACTTTTGTTTAACTTTTTTATTTAGAAAAAAAAACTACTGTGCTAATAAATAATACTCGTACCACATTTCAAATTTTTATATAAAGCACTAGTAAAAAATTTTCTTTGTTTATTTTAGTTTGAGTTAATACATAGTTGAAATACTTATTAAACCACAATAAACTATTTTACGTTTAAAATTCTTGTACGGCCACTTTTTATTCTGTAGTTTAAAATAAACGGTCAGTTTTTAGCAACCAAAGTTATATTAACCAAAATAAATTTTAATTATTATATAAAACTAATCAGTTTAATTCGTTTAAGAAGATGTATCCGATTTCAAATCAGAATCAAAAACTTAACCAGCAAATTATACACTTCTATCTAATTTAAAACAATTTAAAAAGTATAATACAATTGCCTGTCCAGTTTTTTTTTAGTATTTTCTGATTTTAGAAAAGGATTTGAAATTAAGATCAGTTGCCGTCAAGCTGTTGAAAATCTGTACACACTTTACTGCGCATAATAATCTATGTGCACCCAAAGTTACAAAATACTTCATTTGAAATTGCCGAGACACGAAACTAAATTAAATTTTATAAGAAGACTGCACCAACTTTAGCGCTTTGTTAATTGAACCAAGCTAATTTATAAACTAAAAACTTAGACAAGCTTAGGCTTTAATGATAGCACTTGTTTATTTCTCTTATTGTTTTTTTGTTGTAATATGGTCCTTAATTTTTCAACAATATTTTATTTCTTTGCTCGCCAGGTCGGCGGAGCGAGAATAATCAGTTCGCTAAAGTTTTAAAACTTAAGAAGAAACCAGCACGCGAGCATGTGAACCTGGCCTGCTAAACCAAATTTGATACTTTTAAAAAGTATTCTATACATTTAATAAAAACAAAAAAGATCTTTAAATTAATTAATGGGAGTTATAAAACTTCTTTAGTACTAAAAAGTTTCATAGTATAAGCATTTAGTCGAAAATAATAAATAACTAAGTAATTTTTGTGTTATGAAAATGAAATTCTCTAGCCCACCTTTTTCAAAGTTTTTCTACATCTTGGCCCGCCTACTAACAATGTTTCTTAATCCTATCTCAAATATTAATTTAAACAATAAAGCTAATAAAAAGACACAGTATTAGCAGTTAAAAATTAAAACTGTTAAAGCAGGATTTCAAAATTTTTTGTATTTTTATATTTGTATTAAAGTTGATAAAATTTTATCGGATATCTTTAAATATTTGGGAATCTAAGAAAAGTTACTAACAAAAACAAAAATTTAAAATTTCAAGACTATCTTAAGTAATAGGCAAACTATTATTTTTTTTTGCTTTGATTTCCAAAACAATATCAAAAGAACTTAATAAAAGTAATGTTGAAATATAGTCAAAAAAACTATAGTCCCAATGAAAATAATTTATAATTATTTGTGATAACTTCATCAAGTATGACTTTTATGTAATCGAAATTCAAAAGTTTTTAAAAGCTAGCATGATTCATATTAAACTAGCTCTAGCTATTTTAAGTTTTTAGAAGATTGTAAGAAAACTTAAATCACAAAAACTAAACACTTTAAAATAATGTAATAAATAAGATATACATAATAAAATAGATGTTTAAAGATTATTTTAAGATTCTTGAGCAGCCTGAGTGTTTTCACAAAAAAGTTCAACGAGCTTTAGTTTTTTTTTAAAGTTTTAAGAAACCCTGGTTGTGTGACACTGTTAATATATATTAATAAATTAACTGCATATTCAAAAGATTGCAAAGAAATTTATCAGTTTCCAAAAAAAACTTGATAAAATCATCCTTTCTTATTTATGGAATACGTAAAAATAGTAAAACAAACAAAAGAATTTGTGTGTTAATAATGAGTGAAACATAAAAAAATACTGTATAATTAAAACAGCTTTGAAGACCGATTTAAAAAAAGCTGGATGAAAAAAAAAGAAGTCGAAGCCATAAGAACTAGCCTGATTTTTGATAAAAAATTCAAAGTTACCTTAAATTAAAGAATTAATAAAATTTTATTTAGCTAGCCTAAACTTTTAAAAAAATAGTTAAACTAAGAGTAGCCTAAGAATGTGGCAACTTTATAATAATATAATTCTAGGCCTATATTCCCATATTTTATTATTTACTAATTAAAATCAGTTTAAAAATACTCATATAAGTTTAAAATTGAAACAGTTTTAAAGATATTTTGTTTAGAAAAGTTAAGCTAAAGTAAAATTTTCGAAAAAAAATTCCTAAATGTTAAATTTTTTGAACCATAAATTTACTTATTTAAACATGATTACAAAGTAGTGCTACTATACCTAAAAAAAATCACAGTAACCCATTAATTTTATCTAAATGTATAACATTCTAAATTAAACTATAACTGATTTTGTTTTTTTTAAACTTTTTCTAACTATTTTTATAATGTTTAGACAGGATAAAAAATTTAGTTTATAATTATTTAATATTTTTAGTTTTAAATGGAAATTTGAAATTCCCTGTCAAGCATAATATTATTTTCACAAAATTGTTTCATGGTAGCCACTCTTAAGTAAAAAAAACTATACTAAGGAAACTAAAAATTTCCTTCGTCATCTTAAATTTTTTATATTCTTGAGGATTTTGGTTAAATTTTACATACATTTTACATAAATTTTATAAATATGTTTCAAATGAAATTTTTTTATTTACTATTAACTCTGATGAATAAAGAAAAGTATATATTACAGACTATAACTAAAAATTTAAAGAAACCCAACAATAGCAACAATTTTATGACATAAAATTAATATTTAATTAGAATTCTAGTGTGAGAAATATGTTTACAATTCGTTAACATTTTTCGTATTTTTACAATTAAATGTTTCTAATTTATAACCTAAATAAAGAATTGTTTTTGTTTGAAATCGATAAATAACATTAATACAAATGTAAATCTAAGACGCATACTTTAGCTAGTATTGTTACATAAATGCTTTTAATAATTCAGTGGTAGAGTACTGTTCTCGTAAACAGGGGTTGGAAATTTATACCTGACTTACGGCATTTTTTTTAAAGTAAAATTTTTTTTGTATGTTGAACATTTGGGTTAAATTAAAATTATGTTGAACAGATCAGTTTTCATTTCTTTGCTAATTTATGTTACTTTTTAAGATGAACTATAAATTAAATTTAGATAAAATAACATATTTTAAACGTTTTTGAAGAGTTTAACAAATTGATTTTTTTTACAAAATTTTTAATTTAGTATTTTGCTACTTGCAACGAGTGGCAAGGAATGTGGAGTAAGTTTTTTTTTTTTCTTATATATGTAATATAATTTATATCTACTTTTTTGTGAAATAAAGAATCAAGAAAAAGCCTAATTTGGTTTAAATGGTTTGTTTATTTGTTAAAAATTAAAATCAATAAATAATTACACAAATAAATAATACTTTAGGAAGAAAAAGCTTTCCGTTGATGTCGATTGAAAAAAAGAACCTGATATGGAATCCGACAGAGTTGGATAAAAAGTCAAACTCACTCCGACTGAACCAGCCATGCAATCATATATTGTAGCGCAGCAGGTCATTTTATGGGTATCCTTGTACTTGTATCCTAGTTGCAGCAGTTTAATTTTGAAAAACTTTGCTTATCTATTGTATACCATATTCTTTTAAATACTATTAAAGCTTATTATTATGTTAAAAAAGGCTAAAACCTTAACAAAAATGTTAATAGTAAATATCAGGGGCGTAGCGTGGGGAGGGACACTGGCGCATGCGTGCCACCCAAAAAAAGAAAATTGTAAAAAAAAAATGTAATATCTTTATCCTTTATAGTTTATTTTTTCTGCTTAATTTGTCTTTTTTCAACTATGTTTATCTAGTATTCAAAAAGTTAAACGAAATTTTGAATACCAATTAGTGACAAGTTAGGAAAGTACACGTTATTACTCAATATACTGATTCGGTGCGTAATTGCAAATGCGCACCGATGTTGATGAAAAACCCCATAAGGAAAAATTTTATAAGTTCATTAACTTCATAAGAATTTAGACTCAAACAGTACGCAATTAATATAGCGCACCGCTGTAGTATAACCTTATGGCAGATAATTTTTCTACAAAAATTTTACAAAAATACGTCACGCTTAAAGAAAAATTAAACAATTTTACAAATTTTTTTTTATGCTACATTGTTAAGACTACTGCTAGTTTTCTGAACTTTATTTTTGTAAACATACAAGATAAGCGTGTCGGCCTAGGAGAAATAAACTTTGTTTGTGATTTTTATTTTAAACAAATACAATCAAATGAACTAAATTTAAAAAGTACACTTTTAACTATTTTACAAAGTTGTAATAAACTGTAATAACAGTTATAAAGTTGGTCTATTTTAACTTCTGTGTAACTTTATTAAAATTATGTGTAATGAGGTGTTGTTATCACTGTTGTATTGTATATTAAAGAGATTGACATTTTTTCGTAAATAAAACAGATACCTTCGTTTTATTGAATATATTAATTTTTAAAGATATAAAGTTTACTATAAGTTATAAAAACAATTTTTAATTAGTAAGTTTACATTTTTTGAAGGATAAACAATTGTAATGAAATTATTATTTTTTTTTAATTGCTTAATTTTGTAATATATAAATATTTTTTAAAACAGTTAACGAACTTATTTTACTTAATAAATTTATTTCAATTTTATTACTTATAAAAAGTTTTTTTATAGCTAATTACAAAAGTTTTAATTTAGAGGTATTTAAAAAAAAAAAATTTGCGCACCCCCTGACCAAAATACCAAGCTAAGCCATTGGTAAATATTAAAAAAAATTAATAAATCGCAACTTGTCTTAAATGTTTAACGTTTTAGAAAAGTTGCCACTCTTAAGAAATAAGTAGTTAAAGTGAAATCCGAATAAGTTGCAAATTTTAGAGTTATGACTCTAAATTTAATACAGTTGTTTTTAAAATTAATTTAAATGATACTTTAAAAATCGATAACTTAAAAATAACTTGTTGTAAATTAGAGGAGTTTCCTTAGATTGATTAAGTAATGTATACTAATAATAGAGTGTGTAAAACATGAATCAACTGTTTTTGTTTAATTATTATAAATCATTGATATTTTTATTATTTATTTAAAATAAACATAAAGAAACGGAAAGAAAAACTTAGTTTGTTAATTAAAGTCTTGAAAGAATAAAGAAAACAGGTAAGCCGTACTCCGGGGTCCAAAAACAACTCCAATTAACTAATGTTTCAGACAAAGCTATACTTAAATTTTCAAATACAAAAAAGCTAAACAATAGCCCTTAAATAGCTGTCTAATGAAACAATAACCAAAACACTTTAGTTGCAAAGCTTTCGTCCTTTATTTAGACATTTTCAATGCAAAAATACGGCTGTAAAACAAAAATTAAAACTTAAAATATATATATATATAAATGTTTTTAATTGATAAAATGACATCTACTAACAGCAAACAAAACACTTTATATAAAAAATTTATACTAAATAAAAAACACACTTACTTTATTCCTGTAATATTAAAAAGAGTTTTTTTTATAAAATTACATATGTAATTAATATAATAAACTTTTTCTATACCAGAAATTTTACAAAAACTACCGCTGTAAATTCTATTTTTTTGAACGGAAAATCTTTTCACCCACTGAACATCTTTAAAGGTATAATCACAGGCGAAGAAAAAAGATTGAAAAGAATAAATGAAAGAAAAGAAGATTATTATGAGAGTTTGAAAAAACTTAAAACTAAATGTTTAGCATCCAATTTCAATCCCAAACTAGTAGAAGACCAATTTAAGAAAGTTTATCGCAAAAATGAGAATAAGAACGTTACAATTGAACAAAAAGACATAACTAAAAACGAAAATGTATATTGGTCTACTGAATTTAAGAAGCTTCTAAGTTTCACTAAAGAGGAAACTTAACTTTTTCCTTTAGGTAAAATATCTTTTACAAAACCAGCGAGCCTGAGAAAACTTTTAAACAGTTTTAGTCAAATTGCAAAACAAAAACAAACGAGTACTAAATTAAGCAAAAATGTGAAAAATGCGCACTATGTGGTAATCATGGCAAACATAAAAACATGGTATTTGATAAAAAAATTTTAAACATTCAGGGTAAGACAATAAAATTGAAACCGAATCTGAACTGCAAGAGTTTTGGAATTTACGCAGCTATATGCACAAAATGTAATAGCAACTATGTAGGACAAACTAAAAATAGCTTCAGTACAAGATGGACAGCACATAGATATAGTTGGAATAAATCAAAGTCAAATTTTAACCCAAACGATATAACAGATGAAAATGCCTTATATAGACAATACTATATTAAACACAAGAACGATCTACAGAAAGAGTGTTGTTTTGATGACGCGTATGAAGTTGTTTTTTTGGAAAAATCAAATTTTAAGAACCTTGACTATAAAGAATATTTTTGGATAAATAAACTCAAATCAAATATTAATTTAGCTAAAACACAATACAGTGATTTATAGGGGTAGAGTAGTTAAAGTACATATTGTTAGATGCATCTTTTTTGTATATTTTTTGTGTATCTTTGTGTTATTTTGTAGTTCTAAACATACATTTATATATTAATTACATATATAATTTTATAAAACAAACTTTTTTTAATATTACAGGAATAAAGTAAATGTGTATTTTATTTAGTAAAAAATTTTTATATAAAGTGTTTTGTTTGCTGTTAATAGATGTCATTTTATCAATTAAAAACATTTATATATATATATATATTATGTTTTAATTTTTGTTTTTACAGCCGTATTTTTGCATTGAAAATGTCTAAATAAAGGACGAAAGCTTTGCAACTAAATTGTTTTGGTTATTGTTTCATTAGACAGCTTTTAAGGGCTATTGTTTAGCTTTTTTGTATTTGAAAGAATAAATTCAGTATTTCTCCTCTAGTAGTTAAGGTCCCTTTTTTTTTGTTTTATAAAAATCAAAATATATAACCCTTGTATTATGTTAAAAACGTGATCTCGATGGGAATCGAACTCATAAATTGTCCCGTTTTAAGCCGGACGCCTTATCAATTGAGCCATGGTGCCGGTCTATTGAAAGCATGTGTAAGCGTTTATAAAACTTCAATTTTAATGCTCGCTCTTGAAATGTCTGTCAACTAAAGAGCACGTTGCAAATATACTCAGCTAATTTAACGATCTAATTTAGTTGTTGACTGAAGTTAATTTTCTGTTTATTTCTAAGTTCAAACTTAAATGTTTATGCTTTTAATACAGCTAACCAGAGGCGTCGCGTGGGGTAGATAGCTGGAGCTGTAGCTCCACCTAAAATATAAAAAAATGGTGCTAATTTTATTTTGATTTTAGAGTTTAAGCCTTTAAACACGCTGCTTTATATAGGCCCCTGCTTCAGCTGTACAAGCCCAAACTACGCCAAAGTAATTTTATTTTAAATCTGAGGAATTGAGCTTTAAAACGATATAAAGTTTTATATACTAGCTTAAAAAATAAAAAAGTTATATTATCATGAATTGTACAAAAAATACAGCCAAATGTGTACATGAACGTCGCTAACTTCCCTATTAAATTAGTTTATTTTTTTAATTTTTACATTTGATGTTCAAAATGTTCGTAAAATTGGACCTGCAAGCTCAGTCTGTGTCCTCTGCATCTTAAAGCAAGTTTTAAATACAAAAATGTTGAAAAATTGAATTCTGGAGCTGCATGAACTTTTAGCACCATGTTAATTAAATCATAATTGTTGTTCAAAAATTACTACATTCGAGAACAATAAAACAAATTGAACTCGAGCACAAGAAACTTGAGGAGGGAAAAATCAGGCAGAGGCAACTCGAGTAGGAACAAATCGAGCAGGATCAATTCAAGAAGATAAAACTCGAGCAGGAAAACTCGAGCAAGAACAACTCGAGCAGGATAAACTCGAGTAGGAGCAACTCAAGCAAGGAAAACTCGAGCACGGCAACTTCGTTTTTTTTAAGTTACTTGTATGTTTTTTTATATATTTGAAAACTAGTGAGACAAGTAATTAAATTAAGTTAGTAATTTTATCAATGTGCAAGTACAGAAACTTAAATGGACATAAATAAAAATAAAACTAGCTATAGTTGTTACGAAACGATGATGATATACACAGGTATGAGATATGTGTTTTTTAAGACTTTTTTTTATTTTTATTTGCTATTTCATCATATAATCTTTATTATTCTGGTCTAAATTTCAAACTAAGGAATTTTTTAATTCGAAAACGCCAATCTGCAGTACCCCATAACAAAAAGACCACGCGACGCCACTGCTTTTAACTATATTTCTCCTAATGATTAAAAAAACACTTTTGTAAAATTTTAATTTAGACAATAATAATTTAATTCGTTCTCTCAACTGGTGACCAATCTAATGTCAAATTTAGTAACTTATAACAGTGCTCTTTTTTAAGTTGTTCTATCATTTGTTAAAAAGCATTAAAATAAGTGAAAGTATGTTAAAGATTAAAATTCTTATACAATGATATCGAATTAAAAACAATTTCAGGAATTCCATATGTTTTAGACAAAAATGCATTATAATTTGGTTTTACTAAAACTTATACAAAAAAACTATTTTGTTAAATTATTACAAAAAAAAATGTTTACTATAAATAATATCAATAAAAAAGTTGCATAAATAGTGTTAATTTATGTATTAAAACACAAGAAAAAGTTTGTGCTTTAATAAAAACTCTCAATTAATTGTGACGGGCTCATTTTAAGTACACAAAATAGTTTTTACAAAGTAGTAGCTTGATACTGTGGTTGAAATTTGACTTTTAAATATGTTGAGCTATATACTGCAATAAATCTGAAGGCTAAAGCCATATCTTGTTAAAGTTGTTGGTGATAAATTAGACATAATAAAAAAATTATACATTGACGACAGTTCTCGTTAGGTCAATATCCACTTCATTTGTAAACAACAAGTACATTTTGTATTAACATTCAGATTGCATTCATGGTCCAAGCTTTCTACGTTTTGTTTGTGAACAAACAATATGGAGCCAGACATTACTGCAAAATAACCAAAATCAGCAATACTACGTTTTGTTTACTACTGATATAGATGTATACTTTTTGACATACATATTTTTTAATGAAATTAGTTAGTTTATCATATCTACTTAATAACACCTAAATTTAATGTTTCTTCTAATGTTTACGTGTTTTACTAAGAGTATGTTTAAGGTTTTTTTATAGAATAAGAAAAGTATTAATTTAGAAATCTAAATGAAATATATAACACCATATAGACAAGCTTAAGGTACGTGTAACATCAGTTATAGATTTTAGATTTACTTTAAATTGAAACTATAGGTTGTAAACTATATGTTCAAATCTATCACCTCATACAGATAAAATAAGAGTCTTTAAATAATGTACGAAAGAACTTTTTTTAGTTTAAAAACAAAAGGTAAACTAAATTTGTAAGAAAATATTTTTCAATAGATATAAATTATACTTTTGTTAAACGTTAAAATTAGTTTATGTAATTTACAATAAATTAAATGTTTATGTTTTATTGTTGCAATTACTATTGGTAAACATTTTAAAATAAGTATTTAAGCTGTGACGTATAACGTTAAAGATGGAACGTTATACTGCTTTATTTTCATTTGACAACATGTTAAGCGTTTTTTTTCTATTTAAATTTTTTTAAACATCTGTAACTGCTTCTAGTAAAATTTCAGGAATTTTTTAGCATATTAGCTTGTTGAACAAGCAGGAACCTCAAAAAAACGATATGACTTGATATGCAAGATATGCTTATACTTAGTTGAGGAGAAAAGCATATCTTTTTATTTGATGTTTAGTTAGTCGATAAAACTCAACAAGAAAAAAAAAGTTACAAAGTACAGACAACATATCATTATAAATCCTTAAACTCAAATGTTTTTTGAAGTTAAGCGTGTGATGAAGTCAAAACCTTCAAAAGTACTTAATATATTAAATGAGATTTTGAAACAATTTTTTTAAAAACGTTCCGTTAAACATAACATAACATGTTTAAGTAAATAAGTAAAGCAATAACTAAAAGTCTAAAGTGCTGGAACATTGTCTGAAACTAAAGAAAAAAAAAGATATTAATGAATAAGACAAACGATCGTCAATCTGATTTTTTGTAAAATTGTTTTTAATGTTCGTTTTGACTAACATTTTTTAAAAATTGATACAAATAGTTTTATCTTTTTATTTAGTACCATTTACTTAAAGTTTTTAATTTGAATTTATTTTTTATTTACATACATAGGTTATCGAAAACCACAAATATTAACATTCTTTTTTTAGTCAAAGGATTTGGTGTATAGAAAGACCTTTTAGATACTGACCAATACACCAACCTATTGAGTATTAACTTAGTTTAAATCTGTACATAAGGTGTTATATAGTAGTACGTATATTACTGTTTATTTGTATAAAAATTAATTTTTTAAGGGTAACGTAATGTTTTCGCATTCTAAGAAGTTTAAAATACCTCTAAAAATATAACACTTAATTAAACATTTGTTCAAATGTTTAGATACCTACCTATGAACATATGTACAAAATGTCACTTTCTCACAAAGGTTCTTGTAGTGTTCAGAATATATTTAAAAAAAACTTAAACTTTTTATTTTCTCTCAAACCTAACAGAGGAATTTGCCTTAAAAATAAACAGCGACAGAAGAGGACAACTCGATTAATTACTTTTAAACCGCGTAGTTAAAAGTCTAAGCATTGTAAATTGCTATTTTTCTGGGATATGTAATGCACTTACAGCTTTTTTGTCTTGATATCTAAGCACGACACTTAAAATTAAACAAAAAATAATGCACTACTTGCGGAAAGAGAGGCAACGATTTTTTCTTTATGTTGAATATTTGATTTGATTTATAAGCTAATTGTAACTTATACTTACGTAATAATAGTACTGTAATAAATAAGTATGCTTAAACGGTACATCTTTATCAGTAGTTTCAATATATTTTACTTAGCAACTAACTTCCTTAATGTCAGAGACTAATATGGTTATTTGGATCATGAATACAAATAGTCATCACAACTAAATAAATCAACCAAAAAGGACTCTAAATGCTAGTTAATTTAACTGATATACTAAAACTAGTTATTTAAAAAGTAACAGCCTACTAACTTCTCATAGATTTATTACAAGGCGTCTTCAGAGGTTTTTAGAACCATCAGTAAGAAAAAGTACCACAGTCTCTAAAAAACTTAAAGGAAGCAAACAGAAAAAACATGTTTTTAAGCCAACTTTAAACTTAGAGTAAGGATTGGAAAAACTTTTAATGGGAAGACCAAATGCGTAAAAACTTAATCTTTGTTGGGCCGAAACGTTCCAATTTCATTAAATTCAGAAAAGTAATTCACGATCAGTTTTATTTCATCAAAATACTATACCTATGTGACCGTTTTTTATTACATGTATTATAAGTTTCATATATCCAGAAAACTGTTGTTAAACCTTGCATATTGCTCTTTATCTTAAGTCCCAGACTATTTAGTGTAAAATTAAAATTTTGGTTCAGCAGGCTGAGTTTACCCATTCGTAGTTCTCAGTCTTGCCTTTCACGAGCCGAAATCTTCTTAAAATTTGTAAACATTGTAAACTGTTAATTTTCATTTTGAGGGCTAAATCAAACCAGTTGTTTTCAATTATGTTCTATTTTTGTTTTCCATTAACATTTTCTTTAATTCAAAAACATTTAAATTAATTTTTCATTACCACGTGCAAACGTTTAAAATTTAAGTTCTCTACAACTATTTAATTCTAACAAAAAAGAAGAGTTTAACAATACGTCTTATAATATATGTTTTTCGTCATACTTTGCACCTTTCAAGTAGAACAAGATTATATAATAATTTTATATTTCATATACTAACTATAGAATTTTTTTTAATATTGAGTTTACTTTTTTAATAAAGTAAACAAATAAAAAAAAGCAATTGTTACACTATTAAGAAAGAAAAACTAAAAACTGACAACGATTAAAGCTTTTAAAACTTAATAAAGTTTAAAATAATATAAAAAACATTGATATTATGATATAAAACTTGAAACTAACACTACTATATGTTTTTTGTAAAGTTAAGCGTAAAACCGTTAAAATTTCTTAAACTTTTTTAATTGACCATAAAGATAAAATCATTTTTATCTTTGCAGCTTTTTATTGATTTTATGATTTGATTAATCTTTTAAAAAAACATAAAACCGAAAATAACATTGAAATAACTTGAATAGTCTTAATTAACAGACACAATTTGTAAAACTAAAAGACAATAAGGACTAAATGACATATACGACTTAAGTTATTTCTTTTTGCATTTATAATGGAACTATCGACAAAAAATAAATTTTTATTAAAGAAAAATACATCACACTTTTGAATGTACCTTAAATAAAGCATCAAACGTAAAGTAGAGAAAATATTTAGAGAAAAAATCAATCTAAATTTAAAAATAGATTATGAAAATACTAAATTTAGAAACCCTCGTATAAAATGACACAGGAGCTTTTTTTTTTATTTTATACAATTGCTGGAGAGCAAATTAGATAATTGAACAAAAATTTGGTTCTTCTATAAATAAAGTGTCTAAAACACTGCTACTAGACATTATAAAACCATTAATAAACTAGTATACTCTATTAAATCTAAAGAAAAAAAAAGTAAATATTGACGCTAATAAGCAGAATATTCTAAAATAATAATTTAGTAGTTAAGCTACTAAGTTTAGAAAAGCATTTTTAGTTTCATAACTTTAATTAAGTGAGCACATTTAAAATGAAACAGTAGTATTAGGTTGGTGTTCTACACTCAATTTTTTTTAAATAGTGATATAATTTCAAAACTTTTAATTCTAGGAATATGATTTTTGTTCGCTTTAAACAAAATCCCTTTTTTTTAGTTATACTCATCAATCTAATATAGTGTGTACAATGTATGTGCGTTGCTTTATGTCCCTACTGTGAAATGTAATAACTAAGAACCATTTAATATTATGTTTCAAAGGTTTAAGTTACAAAACACATTTTTTGATAAAATTTTACGAGTTACCGGTAACTACTTGAATATAAAATACAGTCATTAAAATGTAAATGATAAACCTTTAGTTTATTTAACAATACAAGTAAAAAGTGTTTACTTCATAATTGAAACTTTATATTTAGTGTTTTTTAAATACATACCAGTTTTAAACGTATTAACCTTGTTATAAAAGCATTTCTAAATTTGAACTATAAAAAATAACTATGAAAACTTACTTAGAAAACTGTCATAGAGCAGTATATTTTTGGACAACAACTACATTAAATCTAATAACTTAAAATTTTTGAAATAGTTTTTAGTTTACATAGTTAAATAAGAATTTTGAATAAAGTTTAAAATCATTTAACTGAGCTTTGTTTTTTTGATGAATATATGTTATTTTGTAAAATACTCTTTTGATTTATACTCTTTTGATTTAGTTACTGTTAAAATAACATGCACAATAAAATAAAAACTAAGTAGCATTTAATATAAGCTTGAAAACTTCTTAATACTTAATTTATTTTCTTGATTGACTCAACAAAATTATTATGTATAAATCTTAATATACTATTTAACTTTATTAAACAAGAAAAAAATATTTGTTTCTAGGACTTGGTGCACGAAGAACATTTTGGTTAGCGAGATAGACATCACTTAAATGCAAATTTTAACGTCTTTTCCAAAACTTTATACAATATTAAAGGTAGCAGCAAAGAAAAAAAAACAATTACCACATTATTTCTACCTACAATTTACAGTTATTTTTATAGTTACTGATGCTTAAAACGTATTATAATATAATGTAAAAATAGCGATTTTAATAACTTTTATAAAATGATTAAACTAGTGAGTAAAAAAAGAAGTTCTAAGACATAAATTGGTTCAGCCTAACTTAAAAGTATATCAAAAAAGATTGTATTATTTCTACTTACATTTTACAGTTTTTTATAGTTACTGATGCTTAAAACGTATTATAACATAATGTAAAAATAGCGATTTTGATAATTTTTTTAAAATGATTAAACTAGTGAGTAAAAAAAGAAGTTTTAAGACATAAATTGGTCCAGTCTAACTTGAAAATATATCAAATAAAGTTTGTATAAATTGATACAAAGGTTTTTTTAGTATAATACTAAACATTAGTGATTTTTCTTCGTATGGACGTTTCCATTGTAGCTCGTTACCGATTTATTAATACAATTTTAATCTAATTAACCCCTACATTTATTGCTGAAAACGTAGTTATACTAGATTCAAAAGTCAAAAATATAAACATCTTGTGAGTACCTAATTCGTATGTACGAGCTGTCTAGTGGTATTAAGTAAGTACAAGGTTTGATATTCCGTAAATATGCATTTTAATTTAAGTACTCAATATTTAAGCAAAAAAAAATGTTTTTTAAAATGCTTTTTATATTAGGTTTTATACTTTTTAGGTACGAACTTTCTGTTGAGAACAAACTTGTTTTTTTTTGTTTTCAAAATTTTAGATTTTGATCAAGTATAAAGTTTTATTTTTAGTTAAATAGTTATAAGGCAAGAAATAAATGACACTACGTTCCAAAATTTTATAGTCAGAAATTAAAAATAATTT